>NC_057807.1:18235169-18575169 GCF_018294505.1 Triticum aestivum | reverse complement strand
CCAAGGAAAGAGGAAAGAAGCCCAGTGCCTTTGAATTCCTTCAACTAGAGGACACCTCTGAGTCGGAGGTAGCCCTTGACTCTCTTGGCTCTTTTTTTAACCATCTTATTGACGCTGATTATCATCAGGATGATACGGGCACGACTCAGGGTGTGGAAGAAGAGGTAACTATTATTTCCTCCGACTCCGAGCCTTTGCCAAGACAAAAAATCCGAAGAGTAACCCGGAAAGTAAGATTTTCACACCCCTTAGCTCATCTGGATCCTCACTTTATTTTGAAGCAACAACTACTCGAGTGTCGGAGGCAAAATCGGACAAGCAAGGTTGCAGAACTTTCTTCCGGCTTGCCGAACCCGCCAAGGAAGCGTCCAAATGAGGTCACCCTCGATTTAAACTCTTTTTATCCTTTGGTGGGTCTTACTCGTCAACCACTCAAATCTTCCGACTCAAATTATCAGGATACATCTCATTCCTCCTCCGGCGATTCAATTCAATCCAACATGCCGGCTTTCAAAACCGCTCCTGGGTAAGTGTCATTTACTTTATCTTTTACTCATTCTGATCTTGTTATGCTTATACTGCCCTTTTTGACTCATGCAGTGGAAAGGCAAAGCCCAGTAAGAGGTCAAAGAAAAAACAAACCGGTTGAAGATCCAAAGGTCAATGAGCCGGAGCAGCAGCTTCTAGCGCCTGAGATCTCTATCCCCCAATCGTCTGAGTCGGTTTTTGATAACCCGCCAAGAACTTCTGACCCCCCTATGGAGCGAGCCATTGATGAGTCTGTAAATCCTGAAGTCTCTAGTCCACCAAAGATGGATGATGTTCATGATGAATACGTGACGATCACTGCTACCGGCTTTAGAGAACCGGGAAGGCCCACTGCACTAGCCCGGCATTCTGCTAAGGAGGAGCACATTGAACAACGTAAAGTCGGATTTGATATTGCTGATTACTCCCACTTGAGCATTGGCGAAGTTTATTCTGGTTATCTTAGCCAAGTGCACAGCAGTCACGATCTTGAAGTAAACATGGTGAAACAAATGCACCAGAAATTTGAGGTATGAATTCGTCCTTTACTGAGTTATGCTTACTATGCCAGCCCCCAAATGTACTGTTTATGATAAATATGATGTAGACTTAGATGAACCATCAACATGAGTCATATCCTTTAGTAGAATCCTTTGATCACCCAACTTAATCTGTAGTCCCCAAGGGCTGGTTTAATCAGCAATAATGAGTCGGTCCTTTATATTCATGTATAGAAGATGATACTTACTTGTTTAGTTCTCAACAGTAATATGCATTAGTCCCCAAGTGCCAAGTACTCTTGCTTGCAAAGTGCTTGGGACTTACTCTCATAAGCCGCCACTTAGATAGATATTTCGGTAGACATTAGCCCCCAAGTGCCAAGTGTTGTTGCTTGCTAAAGGCTTGGGACTTAATATTGTATACTAATATTTATGATTTTGATCCAGTATTTGTACAGACCACAACTGCTCAACTTCAATTAGAGCTGTCTGAATTGAAGAACTGCTTGGAGCTGCAGGAGACTGAAACCCAAAGGGCAAACTCAAAATTTGAATTCAGCGTGTTTGAACAAGAAAAACTAAAGGCCGACTTTGAAGTTGAGAAAAAGGCTTGGGCTGAAGAAAAAATTGCCTTGACCCATCGAGCTGAAAAAGCAGAGGTGACCACTAAATTGTCTGGCTTAAAACGCCATGTGTCTTAGATGGTCTCGGCTATCTTTGGTAAGCCACCTTACAAGTGTCAAGTGTTGAATCTCTATCTTAATCATATGAACTGTCTTTAACTCACCTGTTATTACTATGCAGACCCCACGAGCACCAACCTCAACCAAGATATGCTTGTGAAACTAAAGGCGGTTTATACATTGGTAGATCAGCTTTACACTGGTGCCCAGCGCGCATTGGCCACAGTTTCTCTGTCCAATGAAGCCCCACGCTCTTGGTTGACGTGCTAAGGAAGCTTTCTGTGCTGCCCGAACGGCTTAATGAAATAAAACGATCATCTGCGAGAGCAGAAGCCGTATCTGCCTTATGCCGGGCCAAAGAACTACCGGAATTAGACCCGACCGACCTTTCTAGCGGTTATCCAAGCCTTAAGGAGGACGACACTCCGTTTGAACAGAAAGATTTTGCTGCTTGTGTGAAGGAGATACGTCTTCTGGCCAGCCTGATTTCCAATGAGACATACCTCACCAAGTATCATCCGGCTTATGATGTGGGAAATTAGAGGAAGCCAATACCGACTTATAAAGTGACATGCCTGATCCCCCGAATCCGTAAGCACACCTTTGCCCCTGAAGTTGACCTGTCCAAGCTAATTGATGATGAGGCTGAGTTTCAAGCTTTGAATGGAAACTGGTCGTCATCAACCTTCCAGGACGTGGAACAGGACAAAGCAGCGGAGAGGGTTGATCCAGAAGCCTCAGGCTAGCAGAGGCAGGAAGATTGACCCGCGGGGCGGTACATACCTATGACTTTGAAAAAACTGTTGATAATTTGGACTCGGGGAGTCTTGTAATAGGGTAGGGATGAATTTGCTCTGTCATGCCATCGTGCACATTTTTGGTGCTTAACACTGTTAAGCTGCCCTTTTATATTTACCCTTGTTACACTTATCATCTGTTTGACTTGTGAATAAGAAAATCCTTGAAATATCCTGCACACAAAAACAGATTATAAGGACCCTTGGCGGTTTGCCGCAGGGCGGGTCATAATATCTGACATATAACCACTGATGTGTAAAAAAGGAGTCATAGATAAGCCTGGTATGAATCAGAACTTGAAACATGACTATAATAATAATATCATACCTGTGATATTGAATTTGCACTGTCGGCTTATGTGACCTGCGCAGTAAGGGTGATAACCCAATATTTTAGAAGCCAAGACTTCCAAATGTCATATGCTGGCGATTTATCTTCCAAAGTCAAGTCAGGTTAATCAAAACCACATATATGCTTCAGATGTAAACAAGTATGAGAAACCCGAAAGACTGTTTCAAAAATCTTAAATCAAAAAGAGAGAAACACGAGGCTTCTGATTCAAATACGATCAGTAAGCCGGACCAAAAGGGTTAACGGCTATGTTCTCTTTGGTGAATGACACCTATGTTTGAACAGGAAGCCCCCAAGTGGCTTTTGGCATTGCGCCGATCAAGTGGGTACCGACAGCTATGTTCTCTTTGGTGAATGACACCTATGTTTGAGCAGGAAGCCCCCAAGTGACCTTGAAACTTTTTTAACGACTCTGATTCGAATACGATCAGAGTCGGACCAAAAGGGGTTAAGCCATGATTCGAATACGATCGAGCCCCCAAATGATCAAGTTGTTTCGAATAGCTATGATTCGAATACGATCAGAAGTTGTGCCAAAGGAGTTAAGCTAGATTCGAATACGATCAACCCCCAGTGGTCTAAATATTTAACGACTCTGATTCAAATACGATTACGGTTGGACCAAAAGGGGTTAAGCTATGATTCGAATACGATCCAGCCCCCAGATGATCAAGAGGTTTGAACAGCTATGATTCGAATACGATCAGGAAGCTGTGCCAAAGGGGTTAAGCTAGATTCGAATATGATCAGCCCCCAATTGGTATTTGGAATTATGATGATGAAGACTCATGATCGTTGAGGATGAAAAGGACAGAGGTCCTGCTTTATTATTTATCATAATATATACATCGTTAAAAATATGTACATCATAAGAGTCGGCGGCTCAAGTGTAGTAAGGCCGAAGATGAGCGATATTCCACGGCCGGTGGGTCTCCTCCTCCGACTTACGTGAGTCTTTGTGATCTCGAACATCGATAAAGTAGTATGACCCGTTGTTCAAATTCTTGCTGACCACAAAAGGCCCTTCCCAAGGTGGGGATAACTTGTGCATGTCAGTTTGATCCTGGATGAGCCGGAGCACCAAATCACCTCCTGAAAGGTTCTGGACTTAACCCTATGGCTATGGTAGAAGTGCAGGTCCTGTTGATAAATCACCGAACGAGAAGCTGCAAGATCGCGCTCCTCATCCAATAGGTCAAGTGCATCCCAACTTGCTTGTTCATATCAGCTTCAACATAAGCCGCCATGCGAGGAGAATCATGACGGATGTCAGTAGGGAGAACCACCTCTGCTCCGTAAAACATGAAGAAAGGCGTGTAACCCGTAGACCTGTTGGGGGTAGTATTGATGCTCCATATCATAGAAGGTAACTACTTCACCCAACAACCCGGCGTCTATTGCAAAGGAACCATAAGTTGGGGCTTGATGCCTCTCAAAATCTCTTGATTGGCTCGTTCAGCTTGACCATTGGATTGAGGATGAGCTACTGATGATACATCAAGACGAATATGCTCACGTTGACAAAATTCTTTCATAGCACCTTTGGACAAGTTAGTGCCATTATCAGCTATGATACTGTGGGGAAAGCCAAAACGGAAAATCACCTTTTCCATGAATTGAACTGCCGTTGCCGCGTCACACTTATTGACCGCCTCTGCTTCAACCCACTTTGTGAATTTGTCAACTCGCACCAAGAGGTGGGTCTTTTTATCCTTGGACCTTTTAAAATGCCCAACCATGTCAAGTCCCCAGACTGCAAACGGCCAAGTAATTGGAATCATCCTCAATTCTTGATCCGGCACGTGAGCTCGCCGTGAAAATTTCTGACAACCATCACATTTACTGACCAAATCCTCTACATCAGCATGAGGCGTCAGCTAATAGAATCCATGATGAGAAGCTTTGGCCACAAGGGACTTTGAAACGGCATGATGGCCACAATCTCCTTCATGAATCTCACGAAGAATCTCTTGACCCTCCTCAGGAGAGACACAACGCTGAAACACCCCAGTTACACTGCGATGGTGTAACTCGCCATTGGCAATTGTCGTTGACTTAGACTGCTAGGTTATCTACCTGGCCAAGGTTTCATCCTCAGGTAACTCGCCCCAGGTCATATAAGCCAAATATGGCACTGTTCAATGTGGAATGACGTGAAGAGCCACCACCAATTGTGCTTCCGGGTCAGGAACAACCAGGTCTTCCTTTGTAGGCAACTTTACATAAGGGTTATGCAGAATATCCAAAAAAGTATTAGGTGGCACCGGCTTACGCTGAGACCCCAGACGGCTTAAGGCGTCAACTGCCTCATTTTTCCTGCGATCAATGTGCTCCACTTGATAACCCTTGAAGTACCTAGCAACAGCATCAACTTCGTGGCGATAAGCTACCATGAGGGGATCCTTGGAATCCCATTTGCCTGAGACTTATTGAGCCACCAAGTCTGAGTCACCGAAACATCTCACCCGGCTTAAGTTCATCTCCTTAGCCATCCGAAGACCATGGAGCAAGGCTTCATACTCAGCTGCATTGTTAGTACAGGGAAACATCAACCTTAGGACATAACAAAACTTGTCACCTTGAGGGCAAGCTAAGACAACTCCAGCCCCCGAGCCTTCCAACTACCAGGACCCATCAAAATGAATAGTCAAATATGTGTTATCCGGCTTCTCTTCAGGCATCTGCAGCTCTGTCTAGTCGTTGATGAAATCCACCAGTGCTTGAGACTTGATAGCAGTGCGAGGCACATACTTCAAACCATGAGGCCCAAGTTCAATGGCCCACTTGGTGACTCGTCCTGTGGCTTGTCTGCTTTGAATAATATCTCCTAACGGAGCAGAACTGACCACAGTGATGGGGTGACCCAGAAAATACTGCTTAAGCTTCCGGCTGGCCATGAGCACCCCATAAACGAGCTTCTGCCAATGTGGATATCTCTGCTTAGACTCAATAAGCACCACTGATGTAGTAAACCGGCCGTTGAACCGGATATTCCTTGCCAGCCTCCTTGTACTCCACCACAATGGCCACACTGATAGCACGGGTGTTAGCAGCCACATATAACAATAACGGCTCCTTATCAATGGGAGCAGCAAGAACTGGCGGCTCAGCTAGCTACCTCTTCAAGTCCTCAAACGCGTCGTTAGCAGCATCACTCCAGACGAAGTTATCTGTTTTCTTCATCATCTGGTACAATGGTATAGCCTTCTCACCCGGCCGGCTTAAAGCAGCAATATGACCCGCCAGACGATGAACATCATTGATACACGCCGGGTTAGCCAAGGAGGTGATGGCCTTGATCTTCTCCGGGTTAGCCTCAATGCCTCTGTTAGAAACCAGAAAACCCAAAAGCTTGCCTGCTAGCACACCAAAAACGTACTTGGCTGGGTTAAGCATCATCTTGTAGACCCTGATATTATCAAAGGTTTCCTTCAAATCATCTATTAAGGTTTCCTTCTCTCTGGACTTCACCACAATGTCGTCCACATAAGCATGAATGTTGCGCCCAATCTGACTGTGAAGACAGTTTTGCACACAACGCTGATAAGTCGCTTGGGCACTCTTGAGCTCAAAGGGCATAGACACATAGCAGAAGGCTCGAAAAGGAGTGCTAAAAGCCGTCTTCTCCTGGTCCTTAACTGCCATCTTGATCTGATGATAAACAGAATAAGCATCCAAAAAGCTGAAACGCTCACAACCCGCTGTAGCATCAATAATTTGATCAATACGAGGGAGAGAAAAAGGATCAGTCGGACAAGCCTTGTTTAAGTATATGTAATCCACACACATGCGCCAGGTGCCATTCTTCTTAAGCACTAGCACCGGGTTAGCCAACCACTCTGGGTGAAAAACTTCAACAATGAACCCAGCCGCCAAAAGCCGGGCCACTTCTTCACCAATGGCCTTATGCCTCTCCTCGTTGAACCACCGGAGGAATTGCTTGACCGGCTTAAATTTTGGATCAATATTGAGAGTGTGCTCAGCGAGTTCTCTCGGTACACCTGGCATGTCAGAAGGTTTCCATGCAAAGATGTCCCGGTTCTCACGGATGAACTCGATGAGCGTGCTTTCCTATTTAGGATCCAAGTTAGCACTGATACTTAACTGTTTGGATGAGTCGCCAGGAACAAAATCAACCAGCTTGGTGTCATCGGCCGACTTAAACTTCAACGCTGGATCGTGCTCCGTGGTTGGCTTTTTCAAAGACGTCATGTCCGCCGGATCAACATTGTCCTTGTAAAACTTCAATTCCTCTGTTGCACAAATAGACTCAGCATAAGCAGCATCGCCTTCCTCACATTCCAGGGCTATCTTCCGACTCCCATGTACTGTAATGGTTCCTTTATAACCCGGCATCTTGAGCTGCAGATAAACATAACACGGCCGTGCCATGAACTTGGCATAAGCCGGCCATCCAAACGGAGGGTGGTACAGGCTCCTGATTTTGACCACTTCAAAGGTTAACTTCTCAGCCCTGGAATCATGCTCATCTCCAAAGGCCACCTCCAGCTCAATCTTGCCCACCGGGTACGCTGACTTACCAGCCACCACTCCATGGAAGTGTTGGACGTCTTAAGTTTTTTATCAGTTAACCCCACGTGATGGAAAGTCTCATAATAAAGGATGTTGATGCTACTGCCTCCATCCAGGAGCACTTTAGTGAATTTGTATCCACCAACTTGAGGTGCCACCACCAAGGCCAAGTGACCCGGATTGTCAACCCGGGGAGGGTGATCCTCTCTACTCCACAGAATAGGCTGCTCAGACCATCGCAAGTAACGAGGAACTGCCGGCTCAACAACGTTCACAGCCCTCTTATGAAGCTTCTGGTCCCGTTTGCACAAACTGGTGGTAAACACATGATACTGTCCACTATTCAACTGCTTTTGGATTACTCTGATATCCAGATTGCTGCTGCTGCTCACCTCCCTGGTCGGATTGCTGATTGTAACCACCCTAATTACCTTGATTAAAACCGCCCTGATGACCTTGGGGGCCCCTGGAAGTTGGAATTAGAACCGCCACCTCCATAACCCGGGCCCTGGAAACCGCCGCCGCCTGAGCCGCCGCCCGGTCCATGATTACCATCAAACGTGTTAGAGTTTTTGAAAGCCTTCATAATTGTACAATCTTTCCAAAGGTGAGTGGCTGGTTTCTCTGGCGTGCCATGCCTTGGACAGGGCTCATTCAGCAACTGCTCAAGAGTACGACATGACCCGCCGGTCCGAGGAGGCGGCCTCCCCTTACGATGTTGATTGTTGCGATGTGCATTGGAGTTAGCCACAAACTCCGAGCTACCATCAGCCTTGCGTTTACCATTGCCCTCTTGATTCGCCAGCTTATGTTGCGGGCCCTTAGCATTGCCACTCTTCTTTCCCTTCCCTGTCTTCTCATCGTCAAACTCAGGGTCCTTGGTACTATCAGAGTCGGCATATTTGACTAGAGCCGCCATCAGCTGGCCCATGTCATTACAATCGCGCTTGAGCCGCCCCAGCTTCTATTTCAGAGGCTCAAAACGGCAAAAAAATTTCAACATTAAGACTGCAGAACCGGCGTTCATGTTATCGGATGAATGTATGATAGCTTTGACCTGGCGCACCCAATGGGTTATGGATTCACCCTCCTCTTGCTTGCAATTAGTCAAGTCCACAATCGACATGGGCTGCTTGGATGTGTCCTTAAAGTTCTGAATGAACCATGCCTTTAACTCTGCCCATGAACCGATGGAATTAGCCGACAGCCCCTTTAACCAAGTACGGGCCGTTCCATCCAGCATCATGGTGAAGTACTTGGCACACGCAGCGTCACTAACTTCCAATAACTCCATGTCCATCTCATAACTTTTAATCCACGCCTCAGGGGGTAAGTCGGTTGTGCAATTCGGCACCATTCGAGGTCCTTTGAAATCCTTGGGCAGACGCTCATTACGCAAAGCCGGCACCAAAAACGACACCCCTGTAGATCTTGAGGTCACACCTGCCTCAACCGAGGTCGTTGGATAAAATGGAAGGGGCTGGTAAGCCGCCCGCTAAGCCGCCTGCTCGGCTTCTTGACGCACTCTGTCCTGATCAACCAAATTAGGAACTCCATCACGCGCCGGGTCATGCCCACGCGGCTGGTCTCGGCGTTGGGCGTTGCTTGAAACGGCGGGTGAATCCATGTGCCTGCTATAGCTCCGGCTCTGGCTTGGGCGAGGGGTTGAATGAATCATGTCTCGATTATAAGAATACGCCACCTGCTACGCCAATGCTGACTGAAGAAGTTCTCTGACCCTTCATGTTTCAACTGTCGTTGGAGAGTCTCCATCCATCGGGAGAGCCGCCAAACATGCCGCCGTAGCGATCATGTTCTCCAAATGATTAGAATAATGACCGATGGTGTCGGTACATGCTGAGGTGGAGCAGTTTTCAGACGAGGGGGTTCCGTCATACGTGGTTGAACCGGCGTCCCAGCCCCGGGCGCCGCAACACGGTTTACCTTTGGCGGGTTACTAGGTCCTGCACCAGGCGTGCGGAAGAGGTTTCTAGGCTCATAATCCGCATGTAGACGGGACTGGTGCCTTCTCCTCATGATCTCATTTGACGCGTGATCCATCGTAAGCCGGAAAGCCTCTGATTGAATCCGCTGGGCTTGAGCATCCAAAGCCGCCCGTTCCGCAGCCATCCTGACGTCCTCTGCCGCCAGGTCTTCTTCGGCTTGCGCTACCTCCTCACGTAATTGTGCCACTTCCGCATCATGTTGAGCTTGATTGGCCGTGTTGACCACAGCGGTTAACAGAGCCGTCAAATTATCCATTAAAGCCATCAGAACCTGAGCCGGCGGGCATGCAGGGCCTCCTGCCCCGGCTGCCGTCACCGCTGCTGACCCGCAAGTCATCGTTGCCGCAGTCGTAGAGTTTTGCCTAGGTTGCATGCCAGCCATGAAGATCCCGACTCTGTTTGGCGGCTCATAGGGGTCCGGAATACTGTTGCCATCGGAATAGCCCCCAAGCCCGCCATCTTGCAGTTGATACAACGAGTCCGTCTCACCCGTGGACGATTCACCATCAGAGTAGATGGCCGTCTCACCACCAGACATAGACCCTTCATCAAATTCCGCTCCGTGGATGCATCCCACAAAGGCATGCTTCATGGCGGGCTGAGCTTGGGTGGGTCTCGCACGCTGAGTCGTCTAGACGATGTCGGTGCACATGTCCGGCTCAGGGCCCGGCTCGCCGATCTTGCCGATGAAGACGTGGATTCCGCCGAAGGGGACCCGGTACCCATACTCAATTGAGCCGGCCTCGGGGCCCCAGCCTGCGTCGTCTGTGTAGAGCTTGCCGCGACGACTCTTGATCATCCGGCCCACAACATGTCCCTTGAGCCCTTTGAAGCTGCCTTTCAAGAAGTCAAATCCACCGTGTCCGTCTCGGTGACTATCTATTCTTGCCTTACAATACAAGTCATACATACATGGCGGTTTATCTCTACAGGCCTTAAGCCGTCTTTGGGCCTTGGGCCCTTAACTGAACCGCCATCTTCTAGTATTTTCTTGGGCTTCATATGATGAATCGCCATAGGTATAGCCCGGCCCTTCCTGGACGAGTCATACCTAATAGTTGTATCCCTAACACATAGTACTGCCAGTTTAATTAATTAGGAAGCTTCATATGAGATGTAGTACTAGGAAGTATTCCTTCCCTTGATGATTTGTTTCCATGCAAGATGATAGTAAATTAGGCCAACATTCGTCACTATTTATCTCCATTATCAATCGTATCCATTCCTGCCAGTTTTACCACATGTCTTCATATCGTACGTGCATGTATATATATCTACTCCTAATGGCAGAGTATCGTCGCTTGGTAACCACCCCTCCCTGATTTACGAATGCAAATCCCACCTCAATCTAATTTGTATGCAATCAATTCTTGCGCGTACGCCAGAGACCACCAACCCACATCCGCCTATCCGCGACGCCTTTGCCATGGTCGTAGCCAGGGTGCTGCACAAGCCGGTGAACTACGGGAAGCAGCGGCGGTCAACGTGGTTTGTGCTCGAGTATGGGGTCTGAATTCGAGATCCGTGGCCGTGGCGAGGGTGATTGGGGAGGATGCTGCACCGGCGAACAAGGAGGGGTGGACGGGTGAACGAGATGGGAAGACAACGCACTTTGCCCCTCCTCCAAGCACATCAGTGACTCTTCGATCTGCTTCTCTCCCTCACAAGGTATGAGATATTGAGATTCTTATCCCCTTGCTGCATCCTCTTGCACACATGCAATTCTGCTATTTTGTGTAAGGATTAAGGACCGTAGAGTTTTGTGGAGCAGTTCGCATCATGATGGAATTCTGCTGTCAAGCTCGCCATGCCGGAGAGCTCGTCGGCGTCGTAAATCTGTAGGTGGACTAGGACAACAGGTTGAGCTAATGGATTTCTTCCATCTGTTCCTCTACACTCAAACCCTTGATTGTGATGTTCTATCCATGATGGGGTAGGTTTGCACTATTCAATTTCGCAACGGGTCGTTTCTGCCATATAGCTTACATAGTTTAGGACAATATATAATTTGTCATATTAACTCACTTTCTATAGATCAGATTCATGAAGCTCGAGTTGTTGAAGAAGTTCCGGTCCAGCTTCACTCACCGCCTTTCATTGTCATTGTTAAGTCTCGTGCTTATTTTGTCCTGAATATACCAAGCAAAAAAAAATTCTTTCAGGCCAAAAATGCAGTGTCCTTAACCGGCCAATATCACTTTCTCATGATACTTACTTTTGGTTTATCGCCTGATGCATGTACGAAAAAGTATATCAAGACTGGATGATCTTCTGTCCGACTGCGGATGAAGTTCAAAAGGATTGAATAGCTATGTCCACAAAAGATAAAAAGGAAGTAGTTCAAAGCAGTGTATCACTTCCGATGGCTAAGAACATATAAACATTACAAAGCCTGATTGAGACTTACAATACAACAACACTTTGACAAGCTGCAATCGCTAATATTAGAGTTTAGTACAATCATATTCCTTTTAAGTACTATGGCCCAGAAAGCCAGATTATAGTCATCGACACATTAATCAAATTCTTGTCGTGAGCAATAGCTAGATAAATAACAATAGCAACTATGTTGTTTTTTGCAATTACAATATGCTTAATCTGCAGGGACACCCGACATTGCTCTGAACAAAGAATCAAGCTAGCGGAAGTGTAAGCTTCGGCAATATCTAAGTTGATTCAAAAATTCAGCGTAGCAAAGAGCCAAATCTTGGAGGAGGGGCAAACATCATTTAAAGGTAAACACTACCACCCACCTGGTAATGACTTCTAGAACATAGGATTAGAGGGCAGAGATAATCATGCCTTTTTTTTTCACCCGACAAGAGATGAAAAACTGTTTTTCTTTCTTTCGTCGCTCATGGAATTTTCTCTCTTTTGGGTTAACAACTGGTTTGTCTTCCATCATTGATGCAACGGGCAGAAAGCACTGTAGGCTTGTGTGGGCGGGTGATTGTGCAGAGGGTCTCAGAGGTTATTAACGTTTATCTCCTTGGTCCTCTCTTGGAACTTCTGGCCGCGGCGGTGGCTTCCGGCGGCATGATTACCACCGAGAGCACTTTAATTAGTGGAAATCACATGTCCTTTCTTATTATGCAACTGAAGGTGAACTTTCTTCTTACGCCTCTCGATCTATTTTGCTTGCAGGACATGAAAAGAGTTTATACAATTTTAGAGGAAGTTTTTTTGGAGCATATTTTAGAGGAAGAGTTGGTGGTGACATGATCCTAATAAGGTTTGCTTCTCTAACTGAGTTTTAATGACTTATCACGCGGCAGTTAGGAAGCTTGCCTCTTGAGACTTTTTGGTTCTGTGAGTATATGCTATTGTGACAAATAGAGTACTCTGAACATGTTCAAATAATGCTTCTTTTTTGAAACGGCCAATATGCCCAAAATAGTTAAGACATCTTTGTCGTAAGCCATTTGGATCATTGCTACACTTCTTCTAATTCGTGATATTCAGGTGAGCAACAAGCAGCTTGGCTGTAACGTATATAACTGATAGTGCAACCTCTCTATTACTGAAGTTTACCTTCTTCTATATTTTCTCGAATACGCACGAATGTGTGTACTCTATATTAAAGAAGGAGATGCATCATGCATGAGACGAATCAATAATAAGTAGAAACCTTGTATCTGTCTCCAAAATCAGCAATTAGGCTTTTTTCAACTGAACTTGTCAGTCTGATACAAGCAATGGTAGCAGAAGACACGCAAATCAACAAACTTCTTGATGATTTTTGTCTTGCTGATGAGGTAGTATGTAAAATGACATGTTAATTTCTGAATGAGAAAGCTTTGGCAATTTGGCTTGTGCTGTAATATTGCAATAACAACCCATCTAACCTTGACTTATATTATATCTATTTATTAATGTTCTCAGGCTTTAGCTATGCAGCAGTCAACATTTTTGCAAGATATGGATGGCTCAAGGAGAGAGTGGCCTTTCTACTCCCGGGTGCAGTACTCCCCGTTATCTGCACCGTTTGGAGCATGTTCCTGTTCCTCGAGATCTGAGCGAGAGCCTGGAACTATGTTGCGATTTGCAGACTACGTGAATTGATCAGAGCAGGGAATCTGACACCTTTTGATTTAGATGGGCCCCGTAGAGTTTTGTGCATCTGCACCAGGGAATCACCCAACAGTGTTGTGCAGGCCAGTCTCACATGCAAAGTCGCGCCGAGGGACACCGTCTCGGGTCATATTGACCAGCGTTTCCTGCAAGCTTCTCATAGTAACCTATAAAACTAAATAAATATTCACTTCTGCTTCCGTACACCCTCCTTAAACACATCAAGGGCTGAGATCTGCCCATACCCCTTCGCTGTCAGGGGCATGATCGTCTTATGTAAAAAATCCCCACCCCCCGCGCGTCCGCGCCGATACCCCCGCGCGCCTGTGTATACGGGGCTGCCGCACGAGCCGAGACGCTTGGCAGCCGTGAGGACGCGAGCCGAGCCGAGCCGTTAGCTTACATGGGGCCACAATGTCAGATGCATGGCGTGTCGGTGGGGGCGTACGTGCGGTCGTGGCGCGGTCGTGCAGTTAAGTGCGCACTAATTGCGGCGCTAACTGCTCGCGGCCTATCTCCTGCCGCCAGCCTTCTACCGTCGTAGTCCGTGCCTTCCGCCTCGGGCCGGCAGCTGACACGACCGGTCGGCTGCCGCCGCTGCGGCGACCGCCCGCCCGCCTTCAGACGCCACCAGCGCTTCGACTGCCGCGCGTGCCGTCCACGCAGGTACGCACGCCACCGCTGCCTCGCCTGCCGCGTCGCGCCGCGTACCCACGCCACCGATGCCTCGCCTGCCGCGTCGCGCCTTCACGCGCCGCCGCTGCCTCCCTTTCACACGGCACCGCTGTCGCGTGTGCCGCCAGGCACCCGCCTCTCCCTCGAGGCGCGCACCACCGACGGCTCGCCCGTCCACCTCCCTCCCCCCGCCGTCTATAAAAGGCCGCGCCAGCCCTGAGCAGGCCGTGCCATCTCCCTCGCCCCACCCATCTCTCTTCCTCTGCTCGCACGCCCATCTCCCTCTCCTCGCCGGCAATGTCTTCCAGTGACTCCGACGAGGGCGCGTGGCCGACTGGCGTTTGGCCGCTGAGCCTCACCGTCGGTGACACGGAGGATATGGCCCGGTTCGGCGTGATGGTGCCGCCGGCAGCCAAAGTGCCGCGGCCGTGGCGGATCGGGGCGAACGACATCCCCACCATGGGACCGCCGCCGACGAGGCAGCAGCTCCTCGCGTTCCCTGGCGGCCGCTACAACCGGAGGGCCCGGCGCAGGTTCTGGCGCGGGAAAAACTTCGACATCGTCCTCGGCGCGTACAGGGACGCGGCGGCCGGCCGTACCGTCGGGGACATTACCGGCGAGGCCGGCACTTCCCATGGTCGCCGCCGCCACGGCGCACCTCCAGCCGCCCCCACTGCCCCGGCACAGCAGGCGCCCCCTGACCCGGCGCTGGTCGAGATCCCGCCGGCGCAGGCCGCCCTCGCGCAAGACGGAGACCCCGACGACACGCCGGGGCTACTTGCGGTGCTGGCCCAGTCGGCAGAGGAGGCGGCGGCGGCGGCGACTCGTGAGGAACGAGAGCGCCTGTCGGCCATAGCGGCGGTGCAGGAGCAGCAGGCGCGGGAAGACAACTGGTGGGATTTCAGCGACGATGACGACGACGACGACGGTGGCGATGATGGCGGCAAAGGAGAGGCCGGCGGTATGGCGCCGGTCGTCAACCTCACCGGCGCCAGCGACGACGAGTAGTCTAGTTTTAGGGTTTTTATTTAAATTTCGGTCTAAGTTATGTAAGAGCAGTGCTCGGTTATGATTAGTGTTATGTAAGGTAGTTTGAATTATGAATGAACTCGAAATGGTTTATCTGGAAAAAGAAACTGTATGTTTAATTTGATGTTAGTCGTGCAACTTCAAAAAATAAACGGAAACATGCATTTCAACGTTACGAGAAAAATCAGTGCTCGGTTACGCATGCATGGGGCCTTCACTCATACTCGCACGGTCTCTGAAGAATTGTTAAAGCGATAAAAAAGCCAGAAAACTTTTCATGCATCCTAATGATGATGGTGGAACACTATAAAAAAATGTGGGTACATTTGAAGGCTGTTGGGAAAAACTCCTTTCAAACGGGGCCTTCGGTCCGGCCCAAACGGGGTCTGGAGAAGGAGGCCAACTTGTCGACAGATTCGGAGAAATTATAGAACATTCATAAAGCGATGAAAAATACAAAAAACATGGCATGCATCCTACTGATAATGGTGGAACACTATAAGAAAAATGTAGAGAAAAAAACAATTATAAGAAAAATTTATAGAAGGAAAAAACAATTATAATAAACATTTATAGAACAAAAAAATCAATGATAAAAAATTGCCTCCTGTGCTTGCAGGCCACAACTGCGCTTAATCGGTCCGGCTAGATCAAGCCGGGCGGCGAAACAGCCGGCCTTTCGGCCCAGCTTCGGCCTGCAGCACAATCAATCGGGGCAGTGGCGGGACGGGGCGGGAATGAGAGGAGTTTGAAAGGGAGGTGGGAGGCAGGTATATAAGGCGGTCGCAGCGTCGTTCGGCCGGCGAGGTGGGACTAAACTTTAGTCCTCACCCCCGCCGACCCTGCCCCCGCACCGCGCGCAGAGTCAATGGGCCGGCCCACGCGCGCCGTCGCGCACTGTCACTGTGCCGGCCAATGCACCCTGTCAAAGACTTTTTTGTTTTAAAAATAATATTAATAAAAATCCATACGTAATATAGAATTGTTAACTATATTTATTGTAATAATAATGAGTTGTTTATTAAAATTTATACGAAAAACTAATGAGTTTTTTAAAATTAATTGCTAAAACAATAATGAGTTTTTGGATAATTAATGCATAAAGAGTTTTTTGTAATGAATATTTTAATCAGTTATTTCTGTCAATTAGTAATTGCATTTTTAATATTTATGTAATGTTAATAAATGTCTAAATAATATTTAAAATATATGCAAAGTTTAGTACTGTAATGTGTTGCATTAACGGCTAAATGTGTTTACATAATAATTATGCATTTTTTTAATTTATAAGTAAGAATAATGAGTTTTCTATTAAAATTTATAGGTAAAAATAATCAGTATTTTCTTAATTGTTAATGAGTTTTGTGTAACTGCCTAACATTTTGCAGCTTATTAAAAATTATTAATCAGTTTTTTGCAGACCGAGAGGTAGGTGATTGCACTGGGGCTACGTGATGGCATGCATGCAATCGCACCAAAGTGTGCATGCATGTGGGGCCAACATAGGCCCCCACGCAAGGTTGGAACGAGAACGGACACAAAACGAACGTTGCGTCACGTCCGGGCAGTGTTTTTGCGATTTTCGACCAGGAAAACCCTAAAAAATGCGCCGAGCGTCGGAAAAATACGCGAATTGGCGTGGGTGCTGTGGATGGTGATGGCAACATGTGGAAAAAGTGTCGTGGCATTTGACGGAGAAGAAAAAAAACCGTAGTTGGGGACCCCCTCCCCGGCAGACCGAGAGGTAGGTGGTTGCACTTGGGCTACGTGATGGCATGCATGCAATTGCACCAAAGTGTGCGTACATGTGGGCACGGCCAACGTAGGCCCCCACGCAAGGTTGGAACGAGAACAGACACAAAACGAACGTTGCGTCACGTCCGGGCAGTGTTTTTGCGATTTTCGACCTGGAAAACCCTAGAAAATGCGCCGAGCGTCGGAAAAAATACGTGAATTGGCGTGGGTGCTATGGATGGTGATGGCAACGTGTGGAAAAAGTGTCGTGGCGTTTGACGGAGAAGAAAAAAAACCGTAGTTGGGGACCCCCTCCCCGGCAGACCGAGAGGTAGGTGGTTGCACTGGGGCTACGTGATGGCATGCATGCAATTGCACCAAAGTGTGCGTACATGTGGGCACGGCCAACCACTACTAGGGAAAACCTTATACACAGAAGTTTATCAGCAGCGCGGTTTAAAAATGAGCTACTGCTAATTAGTAGTAGCGAGGGGTATAAAAACCGCGCCACTACTAAGTTGATAGTAGTAGCGAGGGGTATAAACCCGCGCTGCTACTAAATGGTCTCCAACAATGCCCCCGGGATAGGCCATAGTAGTAGCGAGGGGTATAAAACCGGCGCTACTACTAAGTACTACGTAGTAGTAGCGCAGGTAAGACCCCCATGCTACTACTACTCGTGTCCACCCCGACCCGATCCCTTCCCACCAACCGTCCCACACCACCCCCCGTCTGTCTCAGAAAAAAAACCACGCAGCCCGATCCCCAACCTCCTCTCCTCTCCCAACGCAATCGCCGTCGGCCTCCCTTCCACCTCCTCTCCTCCGTCCGCCCGCCGTCCCCACCAAGCACCACCCGTCCGCCACCGCCGCCACCTCCCTCTCCCTGCGCGTGCCGCCGCCCCCAGCGCCCCGCCCCCCTCGTCGTCTCCTCTGGCGGACGGGGTCGGCCCCGCGGCGACGACGTGGGGCGATGTGAACCTGGGGCGGCAGCTCGTGGCCGTGGCCGCGGCGGGCGCCCCCGCGCGCGCTAGAGGAGACCAAGCAATGACAGAGCAGGGATCTCGCCTCTCCCTGGAAGCCGCCATGGAGCGCCTCTGCAGCTCTCCCGAAACCCTTGACGCCGTTTTCTACGACCAAGGAGCGCCAGAGGAGGGAGCGAGCGCCGCTGTAGCTCTCCCGAAACCCTAGCCGCAGGTCAGGTCAGGCCCCCTCCCCTCCCCTCCCCTCCCCTTGCGTTGTTCCTCTTCCTCCCTCTGCTTTCCTTCCTCCCCGCATCTAATCTGATCTGATTCCTTGGATTTGTGCAGGCCGGCTTCGATCTGGTCACCTTGGCCAAGAAGACGCCCTCCGGCGTCGCCTGCTGCTATGGCTGCGGCACCCCGCTGCACACCGGCGAGGAGGGGTCCCCCGGCCACGTTGAGCCGGCCACCTACGACCTGGTAAGCAGGCACATCCACGGGCTCCACCTGTGCCTCCCACAGCAGCAACTCCTAGCCGAGGTATGCCCTCCTCTCCTCTCCTCTCCTTCCTCCCTCTTCACAGATCTCTATCTTGCCCAAGGCAATCGATCAAGTTTATTCATGTTCTGTACGTAGATGCTGCACTATTTAGATCTCTGGTTGGTTGGTCACATTGGAGACCAAGACTGGAATGTCACAAGGATTCCACTAAAGAAAACTACTGCACTTTTATGCAGGGATTGACGTCCCAACAGACACTGATTAGGCTAATTGCTACCCGTTTTGCATATATATATATATATATATATATATATATATATATATATATATATATATATATATATATATATATATATATATATATATATATATTAATAAACAACAAGTTTGATGCTTCCTTCCAGCATGTAACCAACCTGACACCACAAAGTGTTCGAAAAGTGACATAATGGATATCCGGAGACCGGATCAATTTGAATTAACACGCACAATGCTGACAGTCAACATCTCAATCTGTTTCTCAAAGAAAATAAAAACATCTTGAAGTCCAACTCAAGATAGAAAATTAGTAAGTCCAAGAAACACCACGTGCACGCTCAGTTTCCTCAATTAAGCGCCAATAATTTCCTCCTAAAATTACTGATACCCCTACCACACTTCTGAATTTTGTTCTTGTCGCAATGAGCCAATGTGCTGCTTATAGGGATCCCATATGAATCAAAAGTTTGATCGGGAAAGAAGAGTGTCGTGCATTGTGCCTTATCTGCGGATAGTTTGTATTGTGATTTGTATTTGCACTTTTATGCGGTTGAGAGAACCAAGTATTTGTATTTGCACGTAGGCTAAAGACTACTTGTGATTTCTATGTAGTATTATTTTCAGTTGGTTACTGTAACCTGAAGGCAGAATCTGCAAGCAAAATAGCAGTGAGCAAGTCCTGGACTGGATGATATGTGTTTTGTCATGATTTGTTTGGCTGTAGCATCTCTCTCTAGTGTTAAGCGCGTCGTGGATATGTCCTTGTAGTATATGTTTGCTGTCGCAAATTTTTTACAGTGATAGGAGTTCTTGCAGACCAATTTACAGAAGGAGAGGGATTACAGTGACAGAGCATTGGACCTTGTCAAGTGGTTTCAGAGGAGGATGGAGATGGCTGCCTTACTACAGTGGAGGGCTTAATAGACTCAACTGTATTTGCTATCCCTTTGTGCACTACACGCATGTTCAGTAGCTGCCATTTTCTTGTACTAGCACTGCCAAGATGGATGTTCCTAAAGAGTTGTGACTCCCAAGTTCCCTGTATTCTTCCTTCCTTCCTTCTGTCCAAAATCACAGCACGTTCACAGCACCTTCAAACCTGCATGTGATGGACATAATAAAAGGTTCAGAACAATATAACCCCACAATTAAGAATAGTATGCAAGAACTTAAACAGTTGTATGCTCCCAATTAAGCATAGATGCAATAATAGTACAATAATAATCAAATATGCTTGCACTCATAAACAGAACGATTTATTTATAAAGATGTAAGTACATATAGGCTGATGATAATTTGAGTTACGATATGTTATGCTAACAATTTTATGGGACTACAGGTTTTGAGATCTTTGCTTTCCCATGCAACCAGTTTGGTGGGCAGGAACTTGGCATTGATAAGGAAAATGTTCAGATTGCTTGCATGCCGAGTATCTGATTTCTGACAAGGTAAATGTGTGCCTGATACTTCCTCCTTTTTTGGTGTCTCTGTTTCAAGCTGATGTAAATTTTACTGGCCTACGTCGTATAGAAGATGATTTAGTGATCTCAAATGATCACACTATCAAATGGTGAATGTGCACCGATAAAGCATGGGAGTTTTTCTTGTGTTACTTGTGTCCGACCAGAATTAGTAAGGTATGATCAACGTGGCCGTATAATTAGATTTGGAAAAATACTAACTTGTTATTTCCTTTGCATTTTTTACTGTAAAAAGTCATGGCTCACCTATTAACCGGCGGCCGTAGAAGGACTAATCACCTAACTGAAACACTAATAATCAGAAGATAGATTGAACTTCGTTTAATGGATATACAACATATTGAATTATCTTCTATTTGGTCTAATTGATATAATCATGTCTAATAGAGTTCACAATCTTTACTTTGAAGATCTGTAGCTAGACGTTAGAACTGTTGACATGCAAATAATTAACTAATTGCATGTCGTACTTGAATTACAGGTTTTTTGGTTTTGTCACTCCTTTGTTATATGGAAGAAGACTTCATGGTTAGCATTATTTATTATAAGACATTTATATAAGATTTTCTTGCCACTGTAAGTAGGAAGTTAATTTTTTTTTGGTCTGTTTTGTTCTGCGGGGATTTTGGTCTGTTTTTCTAATAGTATATATGATCATTCAGTCACAGTTCTTGTATTTTAGAACTAAAGCTCCCCCTAATTAAAATGCAGAAATGTGTTTTCTTTCATTATGTTTCAGTCACTGTCTTAGAAACACTAGAAAATATCTCTTGACAAACTTCTTCATGGAACTAATATTTTTATGCTAATGGCAAATTGGATTTATAATCTTTAACCTCGAATCTTTATAGGATTTTGGTTACTACCATATCTGCTCTTGCAGTCCACTTCTGAGGTTGATTTTCAAAATGTGTATATCTAATATTTCTTACTGCAGCTTTAAGCTTCACTGTCATCTAACTTTGTCTAGTTAATATACTTACTCGGCAACATGGAAAGTTTCCACATTTGTTCTAGCTGTCTCTATGGGTTAGCGACTTAGCATACATGTTGTAATAAGGTTTCACATTTGCTTCTCTGACAAGGTCTGTTTTTATTCATAGGTAGAAGATAGCGACAGAGTGCTGCCGGATAATGAGATGTTGAAGCGGCAGATTGAATCCATGACACCGAAGTGCAATTGCGGCAGATTATCTCTATCTTTTCTTTTCATTTTTGAGTGAGAACAGAATGAGGAACTGTGTGATAGTACATACAACAACTATAGTAAAAAGAAACTTATGTTTGCAATTGTTAATGGTATAGATACTTGCATGTTCTTTGAAGTGGTCATTTGTGAGTTGCAATGCATAATGAGATTTTTTGGCTGATTTATTTCCTTCGGTTTCTGGTTAACCATGAAATAGGAGCCCAGCAGTGCTCACTATTGTTGTGTTTACCGGGAACTGTATGCATAAAATGGAATTGGTCGATTTTATTTTTTTAATTATAAATTAGTTAGTAGTGGCGTGGGAAAAGACTGCGCGCTACTAGTATTTAGGATACTAGTAGCGTTGGTAGTATGGACACGCTGTTACTATTTTGTTAGTAGTGGCGCGGGTACTAAATAGCAGTAGCGTGGGTGGCACACACTACTACTAACTTCGTTAGTAGTAGCGCGGGTACCCACGCTATTACTAACTATTAGCTGTAGCGCCTTATTGGGAGCGCGGGTACCCGCGCTGCTGATAGGCCTAAAACCCACGCTGCTGCTAGGCTTTTCCCTAGTAGTGAACATAGGCCCCCACGCAAGGTTGGAACGAGAACGGACACAAAACGAACGTTGCGTCACGTCCGGGCAGTGTTTTTGCGATTTTCGACCTGAAAAACCCTAGAAAATGCGCCGAGCGCCGGAAAAATACACGAATTGGCGTGGGTGCTGTGGATGGTGATGGCAACGTGTGGAAAAAGTGTCGTGGCGTTTGACGGAGAAGAAAAAAAACCATAGTTGGGGACCCCCTCCCCGGCAGACCGAGAGGTAGGTGGTTGCACTGGGGCTACGTGATGGCATGCATGCAATTGCACCAAAGTGCGCGTACATGTGGGCACGGCCAATGTAGGCCCACACGCAAGGTTGGAACGAGAACGGACACAAAACGAACGTTGAGTCACGTCCGGGCAGTGTTTTTGCGATTTTCGACCTGGAAAACCCTAGAAAATGCGCCAAGCGTCGAAAAATACGTGAATTGGCGTGGGTGTTGTAGATGGTGATGGCAACATGTGAAAAAAGTGTCGTGGCATTTGACGGAGAAGAAAAAACACCGTAGTTGGGGACCCCCTCCCCAGCAGACCGAGAGGTAGGTGGTTGCACTGGGGCTACGTGATGGCATGCATGCAATTGCACCAAAGTGTGCGTACATGTGGGCACGTCTAACGTAGGCCCCCACGCAAGGTTGGAACGAGAACGGACACAAAATGAACGTTGCGTCACGTCCGGACAGTGTTTTTGCGATTTTCGACCTGGAAAACCCTAGAAAATGCGCCGAGCGCCAGAAAAATACGCGAATTGGCGTGGGTTTTGTGGATGGTGATGGCAACGTGTGGAAAAAGTGCCGTGGCATTTAACGGAGAAGAAAAAAACCGTAGTTGGGGACCCCCTCCCCGGCAGACCGAGAGGTAGGTGGTTGCACTGGGGCTACGTGATGGCATGCATGCAATTGCACGAAAGTGTGCGTACATGTGGGCACGGCCAACATAGGCCCCCACGCAAGGTTGGAATGAGAACGGACACAAAACGAACGATGTGTCACGTCCGGGCAGTGTTTTTACGATTTTTGACCTGGAAAACCCTAGAAAATGCGCCGAGCGCCGGAAAAATATGCAAATTGGCGTGGGTGCTGTGGATGGTGATGGCAACGTGTGGAAAAAGTGTCGTGGCGTTTGACGGAGAAGAAAAAAAAACGTAGTTGGGGACCCCCTCCCCGGCAGACCGAGAGGTAGGTGGTTGCACTGGGGCTACGTGATGGCATGCATGCAATTGCACCAAAGTGTGCGTACATGTGGGCACGGCCAATGTAGGCCCCCACGCAAGGTTGGAACGAGAACGGACACAAAACGAACGTTGTGTCATGTCCGGGCAGTGTTTTTGCGATTTTCGACCTGGAAAACCCTAGAAAATGCGCCGAGCGCCGGAAGAATACGCGAATTGGCGTGGGTGCTGTGGATGGTGATGGCAACGTGTGGAAAAAGTGTCGTGGCGTTTGACGGAGAAGAAAAAAAAACTGTAGTTGGGGACCCCCTCCCCGGCAGACCGAGAGGTAGGTGGTTGCACTGGGGCTACGTAATGGCATGCATGCAATTGCACCAAAGTGTGCGTACATGTGGGCACGGCCAACGTAGGCCCCCACGCAAGGTTGGAAGGACAACGGACACAAAACGAACGTTGCGTCACGTCCGGGTAGTGTTTTGCGATTTTTGACCTAGAAAAGCCTAGAAAATACGCCGAGCGCTGGAAAAATACGCGAATTGGCGTGGGTGCTGTGGATGGTGATGGCAACGTGTAGAAAAAGTGCCGTGGCGTTTGACGGAGAAGAAAAAACACCGTAGTTGGGGACCCCCTCCCCGGCAGACCGAGAGGTAGGTGGTTGCACTGGGGCTACGTGATGGCATGCATGCAATTGCACCAAAGTGCACGTACATGTGGGCATGGCCAACGTAGGCCCCCACGCAAGGTTGGAACGAGAACAGACACAAAACGAACGTTGTGTCACGTCCCGAGTAGTGTTTTTGCGATTTTCGACCTGGAAAACCCTAGAAAATGCGCCGAGCGCCGGAAAAATACGCGAATTGGCGTGGGTGCTGTGGATGGTGATGGCAACGTGTGAAAAAAGTGTCATGGCATTTGACGGAGAAGAAAAAAAAACCGTAGTTGGGGACCCCCTCCCCGGCAGACCGAGAGGTAGGTGGTTGCACTGGGGCTATGTGATGGCATGCATGCAATTGCACCAAAGTGTGGGTATATGTGGGCACGGGCAACGTAGGCCCCCATGCAAGGTTGGAACGAGAACGGACACAAAACGAACGTTGCGTCACGTCCGGGCAGTGTTTTTGCGATTTTCGAGCTGGAAAACCCTAGAAAATGCGCTGAGCGCCGGAAGAATACGCGAATTGGCGTGGGTGCTGTGGATGGTGATGGCAACGTGTGGAAAAAGTGTCGTGGCGTTTGACGGAGAAGAAAAAAAACTGTAGTTGGGGACCCCCTCCCCGGCAGACCGAGAGGTAGGTGGTTGCACTGGGGCTACGTAATGGCATGCATGCAATTGCACCAAAGTGTGCGTACATGTGGGCACGGCCAACATAGGCCCCCACGCAAGGTTGGAAGGACAACGGACACAAAACGAACGTTGCGTCACGTCCGGGTAGTGTTTTGCGATTTTTGACCTGGAAAAGCCTAGAAAATACGCCGAGCGCTGGAAAAATACGCGAATTGGCGTGGGTGCTGTGGATGGTGATGGCAACGTGTAGAAAAAGTGCCGTGGCGTTTGACGGAGAAGAAAAAACACCGTAGTTGGGGACCCCCTCCCCGGCAGACCGAGAGGTAGGTGGTTGCACTGGGGCTACGTGATGGCATGCATGCAATTGCACCAAAGTGCACGTACATGTGGGCATGGCCAACGTAGGCCCCCACGCAAGGTTGGAACGAGAACAGACACAAAACGAACGTTGTGTCACGTCCGAGTAGTGTTTTTGCGATTTTCGACCTGGAAAACCCTAGAAAATGCGCCGAGCGCCGGAAAAATACGCGAATTGGCGTGGGTGCTGTGGATGGTGATGGCAACGTGTGAAAAAAGTGTCATGGCATTTGACAGAGAAGAAAAAAAAACCGTAGTTGGGGACCCCCTCCCCGGCAGACCGAGAGGTAGGTGGTTGCACTGGGGCTATGTGATGGCATGCATGCAATTGCACCAAAGTGTGGGTATATGTGGGCACGGGCAACGTAGGCCCCCATGCAAGGTTGGAACGAGAACGGACACAAAACGAACGTTGCGTCACGTCCGGGCAGTGTTTTTGCGATTTTCGAGCTGGAAAACCCTAGAAAATGCGCTGAGCGCCGGAAAATACACGAATTGGCGTGGGTGCTGTGGATGGTGATGGCAACGTGTGGAAAAAGTGTCGTGGTGTTTGACGGAGAAGAAAAAAAAACGTAGTTGGGGACCCCCTCCCCGGCAGACCGAGAGGTAGGTGGTTGCACTGGGGCTACATGATGGCATGCATGCAATTGCACCAAAGTGCATGTACATGTGGGCATGGCAAACGTAGGCCCCCACGCAAGGTTGGAACGAGAACAGACACAAAACGAACGTTGTGTCACGTCCGGGCAGTGTTTTTACGATTTTCGACCTGGAAAACCCTAGAAAATGCGCCGAGCGCCGGAAGAATACGCGAATTGGCGTGGGTGCTGTGGATGGTGATGGCAACGTGTGGAAAAAGTGTCGTGGCGTTTGACGGAGAAGAAAAAAAACTGTAGTTGGGGACCCCCTCCCCGGCAGACCGAGAGGTAGGTGGTTGCACTGGGGCTACGTGATGGCATGCATGCAATTGCACCAAAGTGTGCGTACATGCGGGCACGGCCAACGTAGGCCCCCACGCATGGTTGGAACGAGAACGGACACAAAACGAACGTTGTGTCATGTCCGGGCAGTGTTTTTGTGATTTTTGACCTGGAAAACCCTAGAAAATGCGCCGAGCGCCGGAAGAATACGCGAATTGGCGTGGGTGCTGTGGATGGTGATGGCAACGTGTGGAAAAAGTGTCGTGGCGTTTGACGGAGAAGAAAAAAAACCATAGTTGGGGACCCCCTCCCCGGCAGACCGAGAGGTAGGTGGTTGCACTGGGGCTACGTGATGGCATGCATGCAATTGCACCAAAGTGCGCGTACATGTGGGCACGGCCAATGTAGGCCCACACGCAAGGTTGGAATGAGAACGGACACAAAACGAACGTTGAGTCACGTCCGGGCAGTGTTTTTGCGATTTTCGACCTGGAAAACCCTAGAAAATGCGCCAAGCATCGAAAAATACGTGAATTGGCGTGGGTGTTGTAGATGGTGATGCCAACGTGTGAAAAAAGTGTCGTGGCGTTTGACGGAGAAGAAAAAACACCGTAGTTGGGGACCCCCTCCCCAGCAGACCGAGAGGTAGGTGGTTGCACTGGGGCTACGTGATGGCATGCATGCAATTGCACCAAAGTGTGCGTACATGTGGGCACGGCTAACGTAGGCCCCCACGCAAGGTTGGAACGAGAACGGACACAAAATGAACGTTGCGTCACGTCCGGACAGTGTTTTTTGCGATTTTCGACCTGGAAAACCCTAGAAAATGCGCCGAGCGCCAGAAAAATACGCGAATTGGCGTGGGTGTTGTGGATGGTGATGGCAACGTGTGGAAAAAGTGTCGTGGCATTTAACGGAGAAGAAAAAAACCGTAGTTGGGGACCCCCTCCCCGGCAGACCGAGAGGTAGGTGGTTGCACTGGGGCTACGTGATGGCATGCATGCAATTGCACGAAAGTGTGCGTACATGTGGGCACGGCCAACATAGGCCCCCACGCAAGGTTGGAATGAGAACGGACACAAAACGAACGATGTGTCACGTCCGGGCAGTGTTTTTACGATTTTTGACCTGGAAAACCCTAGAAAATGCGCCGAGCGCCGGAAAAATATGCAAATTGGCGTGGGTGTTGTGGATGGTGATGGCAACGTGTGGAAAAAGTGTCGTGGCGTTTGACGGAGAAGAAAAAAAAACGTAGTTGGGGACCCCCTCCCCGGCAGACCGAGAGGTAGGTGGTTGCACTGGGCCTACGTGATGGCATGCATGCAATTGCACCAAAGTGTGCGTACATGTGGGCACGGCCAACGTAGGCCCCCACGCAAGGTTGGAACGAGAACGGACACAAAACGAACGTTGTGTCATGTCCGGGCAGTGTTTTTGCGATTTTCGACCTGGAAAACCCTAGAAAATGCGCCGAGCGCCGGAAGAATACGCGAATTGGCGTGGGTGCTGTGGATGGTGATGGCAACGTGTGGAAAAAGTGTCGTGGCGTTTGACGGAGAAGAAAAAAAACTGTAGTTGGGGACCCCCTCCCCGGCAGACCGAGAGGTAGGTGGTTGCACTGGGGCTACGTAATGGCATGCATGCAATTGCACCAAAGTGTGCGTACATGTGGGCACGGCCAACGTAGGCCCCCACGCAAGGTTGGAATGACAACGGACACAAAACGAACGTTGCGTCACGTCCGGGTAGTGTTTTGCGATTTTTGACCTGGAAAAGCCTAGAAAATACGCCGAGCGCTGGAAAAATACGCGAATTGGCGTGGGTGCTGTGGATGGTGATGGCAACGTGTAGAAAAAGTGCCGTGGCGTTTGACGGAGAAGAAAAAAAAACCGTAGTTGGGGACCCCCTCCCCGGCAGACCGAGAGGTAGGTGGTTGCACTGGGGCTACGTGATGGCATGCATGCAATTGCACCAAAGTGCACGTACATGTGGGCATGGCCAACGTAGGCCCCCACGCAAGGTTGGAACGAGAACAGACACAAAACGAACGTTGTGTCACGTCCGAGTAGTGTTTTTGCGATTTTCGACCTGGAAAACCCTAGAAAATGCGCCGAGCGCCGGAAAAATATGCGAATTGGCGTGGGTGTTGTGAAAGGTGATGGCAACGTGTGGAAAAAGTGTCGTGGCATTTAACGGAGAAGAAAAAACCGTAGTTGGGGACCCCCTCCCCGGCAGACCGAGAGGTAGGTGGTTGCACCGGGGCTACGTGATGGCATGCATGCAATTGCACGAAAGTGTGCGTACATGTGGGCACGGCCAACATAGGCCCCCACGCAAGGTTGGAATGAGAACGGACACAAAACGAACGATGTGTCACGTCCGGGCAGTGTTTTTACAATTTTCGACCTGGAAAACCCTAGAAAATGCGCCGAGCGCCGGAAAAATATGCAAATTGGCGTGGGTGCTGTGGATGGTGATGGCAACGTGTGGAAAAAGTGTCGTAGCGTTTGACGGAGAAGAAAAAAAAACGTAGTTGGGGACCCCCTCCCCGGCAGACCGAGAGGTAGGTGGTTGCACTGGGGCTACATGATGGCATGCATGCAATAGCACCAAAGTGCACGTACATGTGGGCATGGCAAACGTAGGCCCCCACGCAAGGTTGGAACGAGAACAGACACAAAACGAACGTTGTGTCACGTCCGGGCAGTGTTTTTACGATTTTTGACCTGGAAAACCCTAGAAAATGCGCCGAGCGCCGGAAAAATATGCGAATTGGCGTGGGTACTGTGGATGGTGATGGCAACGTGTGGAAAAAGTGTCGTGGTGTTTGACGGAGAAGAAAAAAAACGTAGTTGGGGACCCCCTCCCCGGCAGACCGAGAGGTAGGTGGTTGCACTGGGGCTACGTGATGGCATGCATGCAATTGCACCAAAGTGTGCGTACATGTGGGCACGGCCAACGTAGGCCCCCACGCATGGTTGGAACGAGAACGGACACAAAACGAACGTTGTGTCATGTCCGGGCAGTGTTTTTGTGATTTTCGACCTGGAAAACCCTAGAAAATGCGCCGAGCGCCGGAAGAATACGCGAATTGGCGTGGGTGCTGTGGATGGTGATGGCAACGTGTGGAAAAAGTGTCGTGGTGTTTGACGGAGAAGAAAAAAAACCGTAGTTGGGGACCCCCTCCCCGGCAGACCGAGAGGTAGGTGGTTGCACTGGGGCTACGTAATGGCATGCATGCAATTGCACCAAAGTGTGCGTACATGTGGGCACGGCCAACGTAGGCCCCCACGCAAGGTTGGAATGACAACGGACACAAAACGAATGTTGCGTCACGTCCGGGCAGTGTTTTGTGATTTTCGACCTGGAAAAGCCTAGAAAATACGCCAAGCGCTGGAAAAATACGCGAATTGGCGTGGGTGCTGTGGATGGTGATGGCAACGTGTAGAAAAAGTGCCGTGGCGTTTGACGGAGAAGAAAAAAAACCATAGTTGGGGACCCCCTCCCCGGCAGACCGAGAGGTAGGTGGTTGCACTGGGGCTACGTGATGGCATGCATGCAATTGCACCAAAGTGCATGTACATGTGGGCATGGCCAACGTAGGCCCCCACGCAAGGTTGGAACGAGAACCGACACAAAACGAACGTTGTGTCACGTCCGGGCAGTGTTTTTGCGATTTTCGACCTGGAAAACCCTAGAAAATGCGCCGAGCGTCGGAAAAATACACGAATTGGCGTGGGTGCTGTGGATGGTGATGGCAACGTGTGAAAAAAGTGTCATGGCATTTGACGGAGAAGAAAAAAAATTGTAGTTGGGGACCCCCTCCCCGGCAGACCGAGAGGTAGGTGGTTGCACTGGGGCTATGTGATGACATGCATGCAATTGCACCAAAGTGTGCGTACATGTGGGCACGGCCAACGTAGGCCCCCATGCAAGGTTGGAACGAGAACGGACACAAAACGAACGTTGCGTCACGTCCAGGCAGTGTTTTTGCAATTTTCGACCTGGAAAACCCTAGAAAATGCGCTGAGCGCCGGAAAAATACACGAATTGGCGTGGGTGCTGTGGATGGTGATGGCAACGTGTGGAAAAAGTGTCGTGGTGTTTGACGGAGAAGAAAAAAAACGTAGTTGGGGACCCCCCCCCCGGGCAGACCGAGAGGTAGGTGGTTGCACTGGGGCTACGTGATGGCATGCATGCAATTGCACCAAAGTGTGCATACATGTGGGCACGGCCAACGTAGGCCCCCACGCAAGGTTGGAATGAGAACGGACACAAAACGAACATTGCGTCACGTCCGGGCAGGGTTTTGCGATTTTCGACCTGGAAAAGCCTAGAAAATGCGCCGAGCGCCGAAAAAATACGCGAATTGGCATGGGTGCTATGGATGGTGATGGCAACGTGTGGAAAAAGTGTCGTGGCGTTTGACGGAGAAGAAAAAAACCCGTAGTTGGGGACCCCCTCCCCGGCAGACCGAGAGGTAGGTGGTTGCACTGGGGCTACGTGATGGCATGCATGCAATTGCACCAAAGTGCACGTACATGTGGGCATGGCCAACGTAGGCCCCCACGCAAGGTTGGAACGAGAACATACACAAAACGAACGTTGTGTCACGTCCGGGCAGTGTTTTTGCGATTTTCGACCTGGAAAACCCTAGAAAATGCGCCGAGCGCCGGAAAAATACGCGAATTGGAGTGGGTGCTGTGGATGGTGATGGCAACGTGTGAAAAAAGTGTCGTGGCGTTTGACGGAGTAGAAAAAAAACTGTAGTTGGGGACCCCCTCCCCGGCAGACCGAGAGGTAGGTGGTTGCACTGGGGCTACGTGATGGCATGCATGCAATTGCACCAAAGTGTGTGTACATGTGGGCACGGCCAACGTAGGCCCCCATGCAAGGTTGAAACGAGAACGGACACAAAACGAACGTTGCTTCACGTCCGGGAAGTGTTTTTGCGATTTTCGACCTGGAAAATCCTAGAAAATGCGCCGAGCGCCGGAAAAATACGCGAATTGGCGTGGGTGCTGTGGATGGTGATGGCAACGTGTGGAGAAAGTGTCGTGGCGTTTGACGGAGAAGAAAAAGATTTTGGTGCAATTGCCGTGGGGGCCTACGTTGGTGCTGTTTATGGTGATGGTAACGTGTGGAAGAAAAAGTGTCGTGACGTTTGACGTAGTAAAAAAAATTGTAGTTCGGAACCATATTTACAAAAATTTGTTTTCCGTTTGAAATTAAAAAAATAAACAAAATGACAAAATAAACATATTTAATACTGTGATATGGCTCTACATAACTGCCCGGCAGTACACTGGCTGACAGTGAACTGCCCGGGCAGTTAGGTAAAGTCATATCACAATATAAGATATGACCATGCAATGACTTCCGGAGGCGGCTATATAAACTGGTGTGGACACCATCCGGCTGCCGAGGTGGGACTAAATTAGAATGGCTGCTGCATTGGCCGGCAGAGTGACAGTGCGCGACGCCGCGCGTGGGCTGGCCCATTGACTCTGCGCGCGGTGCGGGGGCAGGGTCGGCGGGGGTGAGGGCTAAAGTTTAGTCCCACCTCGCCCGCCGAACGACGCCGCGACCGCCTTATATACCTGCCTCCCACCGGCCTTTCGAACTCTTCTGATTCCCGTCCCGTCCCGCCACTGCCCCGGTTGACTGTGCTGCAGGCTCTAGCTGGGCCGAAAGGCTGGCCCTTTCGCCGTCCGGCTTGATCGGGCCGGACCGATTACGCGCAGTTGCGGCCTGCAACCAGTTGGGCTGTTTTTTTTAATCACTATTTTTTTGCCTTCTCGCGCGCTGAGGGACGCCACGACCGGCTTATATAGCCGCGTTCGTGCTCTTTGTTAGATTTAAAATAGCTAATACTAAAGAGATTTGACGTTACATACCTGCCCGGGTAGCTATGTATAGTCAAATCACTATATTACCTAGCAATTTTTTTTTCCATTTTGTCCCTCTGTGCACTTTTTTTTAAAAACGTATGTTTAATTTGATGTTAGTTGTGCAACTTCAAAAAATAAACGGAAACATGCATCTCAACGTTACGAAAAACATGTTGCGTCACGTCCGGGGGTGTGGTATGTGGTGTTTTCTCCGAAAAAATTATTGAAAAAAAAGCCACACAAATTTGAGTTCATTTCAAGGATGTTGAAAAAAAACTTCATTTGCAAGTGAATTGATCAGTGCCGGTTGTATTGCTGGTACGAGGTGGCATGCACGAAACGTGACCCAATTTTGGGAAGCAGTGGGCATGCCCATCTTAGGGCCCCACGCAAGAGTTGAACGATTTCGGACACCATACGCACGTTGCGTCACGTCCGGTGCCGGAAAATTATGAAAACTTGCACGCATGATGGACCTGGCGATGGATGCGTGTCCAAAAAGTTTGGGGTCCACCGGATGATGTTAAAATGGTTGCATTAAAAATGCATTAATAATTTCTGAGGTTAAAAAAACATCCAAGATAATGGCTCTCTTTTTGAAGAATATGCATGATCCATGTGAACCTTCACAAGCTCTGAGCAGGTGAAGACTCACATCGATCCTGCATATCCTCCAAATAGAGTCCCACGAACTGAGAAGTTTGTGCATTGACCCAAAGAAAACTATATAAAGGAGTCAACGGCGCGCCGGCTTAGCGATGTGGTATTAAACTACAATGCATGTTTTTAATAAATGCATCGTGGGCCAGCTGGTGGTAGTTTGACGGGACGGGCCAAGTGGCCCACTATGGCGTGACCACGTCGATGACGCCGTACGTGCGTGCATGGCATGGAAACCAAGCCGCCATTACCTCGCCCCAAGACCGCCTAGCCCCGCCGCCTCCACGCACATCCTCACCCGTCCCCGATCCGACGGTCGCACCGCCGTGGCCGTCCAAAGTCCCTTCCATGCCGGCCTGACGGCGGCCATACAATCCGTCATCTGCGCGCGCGACTTGGATCTCAGGCCCGGCCGTGCCGTCTCGGCAAATTCGCCGGCACCCTAAACCCTAGGACGGGTCGTCGGCCAGCGCGCTCGTGTGGGCAGAGGGCGTGCGGCTGCCACGACTAACCCACACCGGGTGGGGTTTGGCAACGGGGGCTGCCGGTGCTCGTCTAGACGCCGGAAGATATGGTATTAAACCATATGTAATCTTTTTTGAATCTCATAACTAGTTAGATAACTGGCATCTTATTTAGAATGCAAGAATTGGGAGATGTGTACTGCTCGGTTGAGAAGTGGTGTGAATTGGTGGAAAAATTCACACCCAGACAGCGCATGATGCTACGTAGCACAAGTTTGGACTGTATGTTGAGAATTCCTTCCGTGAAAATGAGGAAAAAATTATTGGAATTTATGATTACAACGTATGATAGTACTAGAAAGCGATTTATTATTCAACCAAATACAGACGGCATTAGTGTGCTTAATGAAGATGTTTACGACATATTCGGGCTACGTAACGAGGGTGATGATGTCAGTAGCATGATAGCAACAGTACAACTAGATGCCAAAAAACTGGTTCCGAATCGGTTTCTAGACAAAAGAACAGGCCTAATCCTCATCGATGAGTTGATAGAAAATATTGTTGATACTCAGTCATATGATGATGATTTTGTGAGAAGGGCCGTACTGGTTCTTATGGGTACAGTCTTAGCACCACAATCCACCACGTTTGTTCCTTATCATTATTACAAAATGGTGGAGGATGTGAACGCTATCAAGTCATACAATAGGAACGATTTTACGTTGAGGGTGTGCATGGATGCTATTAAAAAATCGGTCAAAGATCTTGAAAAATTCAAGTGGCCTATTGAGAACTTGGCTCTTCTTCAGGTACAAGAAATTTGTAATAGTTGTATGTACATATATTTTTTATGTGATCTATGTGTCCGACTAGTTGTGTTTACTATCATGCAGTATATATACTGGGAAAAAGTTGAGCCAATTGGTGTGGATACATTTGATCCTTTATCTCGTGAATACCCACTAATGGTTAACTGGCCAGAAACGGAAGGGAAAAAGAGAGACGACTATGACAACATGCACGGGCGTGGCACCGGCAATGTAAGTCAATAAGTATAGTCGTTATTGGTTGCAAATAGTAATTAACTATAGTTGTTATTTTATTTATTTATTTTTTTGTTGTACAGCTTGAAAATTGCGTTAGCCAAGAGTACAGACGTGCTAAGGTAGCACGTGAAGGGACTGTCCCAGATGAAGAAACGAAGAAAACTAAACGGAAAGGTGGTGGCAGGAGTAGAAAGCCAAGCACGTCAGGGGTTTCATCGAACACGACTAACAGTATGGACCGTGTGATGACATACATAAAGCTGCTTCACAAGGAGGTTCTCAATATACCCGAAAGATGTGCACAGGTAATGTAGAAGTTATATTAAACATGTTTTAGTTGTTCAAATGCTGATCGTGTTTCATTTGTGTTTGTAGATGGTAATGGAAAAGTTGAACATGGAAGGTGTGCTGTACAAACCCAATAAGAGGTACAGCAATGATGAATTTGTTAATGTACGTCAAGGAGTTGGGATGGAGAATGGCCAGTAGAAGTCATCAAAATATTGGCCAGATAATGATTCACCTACCTACGTGGAGCTAGTAACATCTTTCACGTGTTTCAATGATACGGACGTGCCCGTTGATGACACGGGTGCTCCGACGACGACACCGGGTAAAGGTGACGCTACTGATCCTTTCATTATACACGATAATGAAAAGTCCCCATGTTCATCATCAACTGTACGTACAAAAGAGTTTCCGTCTATGTCCCGAACCCCGCAGAATACTGATATTTCTGATGAGTCTATGGGTGGTTTGTCACCAACAAAGTCTGAAGACATGTCTGAGAGTTTCCCGGCAAAGAGCAACATAGGTAATGGTGAAGGCAGTCAGGACAATGAAGGTAAACGCAAACGAAATCCGTCGAAATATTGTCAATCCCCATACGACCTTCTCATTACCCACAAGAAACGTGTTAAAAAAGTAAGTCAAGTACTACTTTATAATTCATTCATGCGTTACGTAATTTTTTTTATTATTTTTAACAACTGTAGCTGCATTGTTTTAGATCTGTTTGCATCGTCGCCATATTCAATTCTGGCAAGTACTCTTAATATGACTCCGGATCACATAGAGGCAGACAGAGTTTTTGTTGAGACTCTCGCATCGACAAAGAAGCATGCACACCGAACCGTGGTTGATATGCCGCCGCCAGATGGGGAAATATGCACGCCAGCTATGCTTCACGATGTCCTGAAGTTTAAATGGTTGAATGGCGCTGTAAGTATGAGTTTGGTTTTAACAATACTCTCATTTGAACTTCACAAGTTGATAGAATTTTTTTGTTTATGTATGCAGATAATCAATGCATATTGTAAACACCTACAACACCGTGATTTCTCTGACCATTTCATATCAACAACGTGGTTCCCAAGATTTATGTTGGGTAGGGCTAGGGGAAAGACCAAGTCAATTAATGGTAGAAGTGCAGGTCTTGTTGATAAATCACCGAACGAGAAGCTGCAAGATCGCGCTCCTCATCCAATAGGTCAAGTGCATCCCAACGTGCTTGTTCATATCAGCTTCAACATAAGCCGCCATGCGAGGAGAATCATGACGGATGTCAGTAGGGAGAACCACCTCTGCTCCGTAAAACATGAAGAAAGGCGTGTAACCCATAGACCTGTTGGGGGTAGTATTGATGCTCCATATCACAGAAGGTAACTCCTTCACCCAACAACCCGGCGTCTATTGCAAAGGAACCATAAGTTGGGGCTTGATGCCTCTCAAAATCTCTTGATTGGCTCGTTCAGCTTGACCATTGGATTGAGGATGAGCTACTGATGATACATCAAGACGAATATGCTCACGTTGACAAAATTCTTTCATAGCACCTTTGGACAAGTTAGTGCCATTATCAGCTATGATACTGTGGGGAAAGCCAAAACGGAAAATCACCTTTTTCATGAATTGAACTGCCGTTGCCGCGTCACACTTATCGACCGCCTCTGCTTCAACCCACTTTGTGAATTTGTCAACTCGCACCAAGAGGTGGGTCTTTTTATCCTTGGACCTTTTAAAATGCCCAACCATGTCAAGTCCCCAGACTGCAAACGGCCAAGTAATTGGAATCATCCTCAATTCTTGATCCGGCACGTGAGCTCGCCGTGAAAATTTCTGACAACCATCACATTTACTGACCAAATCCTCTACATCAGCATGAGGCGTCAGCCAATAGAATCCATGATGAGAAGCTTTGGCCACAAGGGACTTTGAAACGGCATGATGGCCACAATCTCCTTCATGAATCTCACGAAGAATCTCTTGATCCTCCTCAGGAGAGACACAACGCTGAAACGCCCCAGTGACACTGCGATGGTGTAACTCGCCATTGGCAATTGTCGTTGACTTAGACTACTAGGTTATCTACCTGGCCAAGGTTTCATCCTCAGGTAACTCGCCCCAGGTCATATAAGCCAAATATGGCACTGTCCAATGTGGAATGACGTGAAGAGCCGCCACCAATTGTGCTTCCGGGTCAGGAACAACCAGGTCTTCCTTTGTAGGCAACTTTACATAAGGGTTATGCAGAATATCCAAAAAAGTATTAGGTGGCACCGGCTTACGCTGAGACCCCAGACGGCTTAAGGCGTCAACCGCCTCATTTTTCCTGCGATCAATGTGCTCCACTTGATAACCCTTGAAGTACCCAGCAACAGCATCAACTTCGTGGCGATAAGCTGCCATGAGGGGATCCTTGGAATCCCATTTGCCTGAGACTTATTGAGCCACCAAGTCTGAGTCACCGAAACATCTCACCCGGCTTAAGTTCATCTCCTTAGCCATCCGAAGACCATGGAGCAAGGCTTCATACTCAGCTGCATTGTTAGTACAGGGAAACATCAACCTTAGGACATAACAAAACCTGTCACCTTGAGGGCAAGCTAAGACAACTCCAGCCCCCGAGCCTTCCAACTACCAGGACCCATCAAAATGAATAGTCAAATATGTGTTATCCGGCTTCTCTTCAGGCATCTGCAGCTCTGTCTAGTCGTTGATGAAATCCACCAGTGCTTGAGACTTGATAGCAGTGTGAGGCACATACTTCAAACCATGAGGCCCAAGTTCAATGGCCCACTTGGCGACTCGTCCTGTGGCTTGTCTGCTTTGAATAATATCTCCTAACGGAGCAGAACTGACCACAGTGATGGGGTGACCCAGAAAATACTGCTTAAGCTTCCGGCTGGCCATGAGCACCCCATAAACGAGCTTCTGCCAATGTGGATATCTCTGCTTAGACTCAATAAGCACCACTGATGTAGTAAACCGGCCGTTGAACCGGATATTCCTTGCCAGCCTCCTTGTACTCCACCACAATGGCCACACTGATAGCACGGGTGTTAGCAGCCACATATAACAATAATGGCTCCTTATCAATGGGAGCAGCAAGAACTAGCGGCTCAGCTAGCTACCTCTTCAAGTCCTCAAACGCGTCGTTAGCAGCATCACTGCAGACGAAGTTATCTGTTTTCTTCATCATCTGGTACAATGGTATAGCCTTCTCACCCGGCCGTCTTAAAGCAGCAATATGACCCACCAGACGATGAACATCATTGATACACGCCGGTTAGCCAAGGAGGTGATGGCCTTGATCTTCTCCGGGTTAGCCTCAATGCCTCTGTTAGAAACCAGAAAACCCAAAAGCTTGCCTGCTAGCACACCAAAAACGTACTTGGCCGGGTTAAGCATCATCTTGTAGACCCTGATATTATCAAAGGTTTCCTTCAAATCATCTATTAAGGTTTCCTTCTCTCTGGACTTCACCACAATGTCGTCCACATAAGCATGAATGTTGCGCCCAATCTGACTGTGAAGACAGTTTTGCACACAACGCTGATAAGTCGCTTGGGCACTCTTGAGCTCAAAGGGCATAGACACATAGCAGAAGGCTCCAAAAGGAGTGCTAAAAGCCGTCTTCTCCTGGTCCTTAACTGCCATCTTGATCCGATGATAAACAGAATAAGCATCCAAAAAGCTGAAACGCTCACAACCCGCCGTAGCATCAATAATTTGATCAATACGAGGGAGAGAAAAAGGATCAGTCGGACAAGCCTTGTTTAAGTATGTGTAATCCACACACATGCGCCAGGTGCCATTCTTCTTAAGCACTAGCACCGGGTTAGCCAACCACTCTGGGTGAAAAACTTCAACAATGAACCCAGCCGCCAAAAGCCGGGCCACTTCTTCACCAATGGCCTTATGCCTCTCCTCGTTGAACCACCGGAGGAATTGCTTGACCGGCTTAAATTTTGGATCAATATTGAGAGTGTGCTCAGCGAGTTCTCTCGGTACACCTGGCATGTCAGAAGGTTTCCATGCAAAGATGTCCCGGTTCTCACGGATGAACTCGATGAGCGTGCTTTCCTATTTAGGATCCAAGTTAGCACCGATACTTAACTGTTTGGATGAGTCGCCAGGAACAAAATCAACCAGCTTGGTGTCATCGGCCGACTTAAACTTCAGCGCTGGATCGTGCTCCGTGGTTGGCTTTTTCAAAGACGTCATGTCCGCCGGATCAACATTGTCCTTGTAAAACTTCAATTCCTCTGTTGCACAAATAGACTCAGCATAAGCAGCATCGCCTTCCTCACATTCCAGGGCTATCTTCCGACTCCCATGTACTGTAATGGTTCCTTTATAACCCGACATCTTGAGCTGCAGATAAACATAACACGGCCGTGCCATGAACTTGGCATAAGCCGGCCATCCAAACGGAGGGTGGTACAGGCTCCTGATTTTGACCACTTCAAAGGTTAACTTCTCAGCCCTGGAATCATGCTCATCTCCAAAGGCCACCTCCAGCTCAATCTTGCCCACCGGGTACGCTGACTTACCAGCCACCACTCCATGGAAGTGTTGGACGTCTTAAGATTTTTATCAGTTAACCCCACGTGATGGAAAGTCTCATAATAAAGGATGTTGATGCTACTGCCTCCATCCAGGAGCACTTTAGTGAATTTGTATCCACCAACTTGAGGTGCCACCACCAAGGCCAAGTGACCCGGATTGTCAACCTGGGGAGGGTGATCCTCTCTACTCCACAGAATAGGCTGCTCAGACCATCGCAAGTAATGAGGAACTGCCGGCTCAACAACGTTCACAGCCCTCTTATGAAGCTTCTGGTCCCGTTTGCACAAACTGGTGGTAAACACATGATACTGTCCACTATTCAACTGCTTTTGGATTACTCTGATATCCAGATTGCTGCTGCTGCTCACCTCCCTGGTCGGATTGCTGATTGTAACCACCCTAATTACCTTGATTAAAACCGCCCTGATGACCTTGGGGGCCCCTGGAAGTTGGAATTAGAACCGCCACCTCCATAACCCGGGCCCTGGAAACCGCCGCCGCCTAAGCCGCCGCCCGGTCCATGATTGCCATCAAACGCGTTAGAGTTTTTGAAAGCCTTCATAATTGTACAATCTTTCCAAAGGTGAGTGGCTGGTTTCTCTGGCGTGCCATGCCTTGGACAGGGCTCATTCAGCAACTGCTCAAGAGTATGACATGACCCGCCGGTCCGAGGAGGCGGCCTCCCCTTACGATGTTGATTGTTGCGATGTGCATTGGAGTTAGCCACAAACTCCGAGCTACCATCAGCCTTGCGTTTACCATTGCCCCCTTGATTTGCCAGCTTATGTTGCGGGCCCTTAGCATTGCCACTCTTCTTTCCCTTCCCTGTCTTCTCATCGTCAAACTCAGGGTCCTTGGTACTATCAGAGTCGGCATATTTGACTAGAGCCACCATCAGCTGGCCCATGTCATTACAATTGCGCTTGAGCCGCCCCAGCTTCTATTTCAGAGGCTCAAAACGGCAAAAAAATTTCAACATTAAGACTGCAGAACCGGCGTTCATGTTATCGGATGAATGTATGATAGCTTTGACCTGGCGCACCCAATGGGTTGTGGATTCACCCTCCTCTTGCTTGCAATTAGTCAAGTCCACAATCGACATGGGCTGCTTGGATGTGTCCTTAAAGTTCTGAATGAACCATGCCTTTAACTCTGCCCATGAACCGATGGAATTAGCCGGCAGCCCCTTTAACCAAGTATGGGCCGTTCCATCCAGCATCATGGTGAAGTACTTGGCACACGCAGCGTCACTAACTTCCAATAACTCCATGTCCATCTCATAACTTTTAATCCACGCCTCAGGGGGTAAGTCGGTTGTGCAATTCGGCACCGTTCGAGGTCCTTTGAAATCCTTGGGCAGACGCTCATTACGCAAAGCCGGCACCAAAAACGACACCCCTGTAGATCTTGAGGTCACACCTGCCTCAACCGAGGTCGTTGGATAAAATGGAAGGGGCTGGTAAGCCGCCCGCTAAGCCGCCTGCTCGGCTTCTTGATGCACTCTGTCCTGATCAACCAAATTAGGAACTCCATCACGCGCTGGGTCATGCCCACGCGGCTGGTCTCGGCGCTGGGCGTTGCTTGAAACGGCGGGTGAATCCATGTGCCTGCTATAGCTCCGGCTCCGGCTTGGGCGAGGGGTTGAATGAATCATGTCTCGACTATAAGAATATGCCACCTGCTACGCCAATGCTGACTGAAGAAGTTCTCTGACCGTTCATGTTTCAACTGTCGTTGGAGAGTCTCCATCCATCGGGAGAGCCGCCAAACGTGCCGCCGTAGCGATCATGTTCTCCAAAGGATTAGAATAATGACCGATGGTGTTGGTACATGCTGAGGTGGAGCAGTATTCAGACGAGGGGGTTCCGTCATACGTGGTTGAACCGGCGTCCCAGCCCCGGGCGCCGCAACACGGTTTACCTTTGGCGGGTTACTAGGTCCTGCACCAGGCGTGCGGAAGAGGTTTCTAGGCTCATAATCCGCATGTAGACGGGACTGGTGCCTTCTCCTCATGATCTCATTCGACGCGTGATCCATCGTAAGCCGGAAAGCCTCTGATTGAATCCGCTGGGCTTGAGCATCCAAAGCCGCCCGTTCCGCAGCCATCCTGATGTCCTCTGCCGCCAGGTCTTCTTCGGCTTGCGCTACCTCCTCACGTAATTGTGCCACTTCCGCATCATGTTGAGCTTGATTGGCCGTGTTGATCACAGCGGTTAACAGAGCCGTCAACTTATCCATTAAAGCCATCAGAACCTGAGCCGGCGGGCATGCAGGGCCTCCTGCCCCGGCTGCCGTCACCGCTGCTGACCTGCAAGTCATCGTTGCCGCAGTCGTAGAGTTTTGCCTAGGTTGCATGCCAGCCATGAAGATCCCGACTCTGTTTGGCGGCTCATAGGGGTCCGGAATACTGTTGCCATCGGAATAGCCCCCAAGCCCGCCATCTTGCAGTTGATACAACGAATCCGTCTCACCCGTGGACGATTCACCATCAGAGTAGATGGCCGTCTCACCACCAGACATAGACCCTTCATCAAATTCCGCTCCGTGGATGCATCCCACAAAGGCATGCTTCATGGCGGGCTGATCTTGGGTGGGTCTCGCACGCTGAGTCGTCTCGACGATGTCGGTGCACATGTCCGGCTCAGGGCCCGGCTCGCTGATCTTGCCGATGAAGACGTGGATTCCGCCGAAGGGGACCCGGTACCCATACTCAATTGAGCCGGCCTCGGGGCCCCAGCCTGCGTCGTCTGTGTAGAGCTTGCCGCGACGACTCTTGATCATCCGGCCCACAACATGTCCCTTGAGCCCTTTGAAGCTGCCTTTCAAGAAGTCAAATCCACCGTGTCCGTCTCGGTGACTATCTATTCTTGCCTTACAATACAAGTCATACATACATGGCGGTTTATCTCTACAGGCCTTAAGCCGTCTTTGGGCCTTGGGCCCTTAACTGAACCGCCATCTTCTAGTATCTTCTTGGGCTTCATATGATGAATCGCCATAGGTATAGCCCGGCCCTTCCTGGACGAGTCATACCTAATAGTTGTATCCCTAACACATAGTACTGCCAGTTTAATTAATTAGGAAGCTTCATATGAGATGTAGTACTAGGAAGTATTCCTTCCCTTGATGATTTGTTTCCATGCAAGATGATAGTAAATTAGGCCAACATTCGTCACTATTTATCTCCATCATCAATCGTATCCATTCCTGCCAGTTTTACCACATGTCTTCATATCGTACGTGCATGTATATATATCTACTCCTAATGGCAGAGTATCGTCGCTTGGTAACCACCCCTCCCTGATTTACGAATGCAAATCCCACCTCAATCTAATTTGTATGCAATCAATTCTTACGCGTACGCCAGAGACCACCAACCCACATCCGCCTATCCGCGACGCCTTTGCCATGGTCGTAGCCAGGGTGCTGCACAAGCCGGTGAACTACGGGAAGCAACGGCGGTCAACGTGGTTTGTGCTCGAGTATGGGGTCTGAATTCGAGATCCGTGGCCGTGGCGAGGGTGATTGGGGAGGATGCTGCACCGGCGAACAAGGAGGGGTGGACGGGTGAACGAGATGGGAAGACAACGCACTTTGCCCCTCCTCCAAGCACATCAGTGACTCTTCGATCTGCTTCTCTCCCTCACAAGGTATGAGATATTGAGATTCTTATCCCCTTGCTGCATCCTCTTGCACACATGCAATTCTGCTATTTTGTGTAAGGATTAAGGACCGTAGAGTTTTGTGGAGCAGTTCGCATCATGATGGAATTCTGCTGTCAAGCTCGCCATGCCGGAGAGCTCGTCGGCGTCGTAAATCTGTAGGTGGACTAGGACAACAGGTTGAGCTAATGGATTTCTTCCATCTGTTCCTCTACACTCAAACCCTTGATTGTGATGTTCTATCCATGATGGGGTAGGTTTGCACTATTCAATTTCGCAACGGGTCGTTTCTGCCATATAGCTTACATAGTTTAGGACAATATATAATTTGTCATATTAACTCACTTTCTATAGATCAGATTCATGAAGCTCGAGTTGTTGAAGAAGTTCCGGTCCAGCTTCACTCACCGCCTTTCATTGTCATTGTTAAGTCTCGTGCTTATTTTGTCCTGAATATACCAAGCAAAAAAAATTCTTTCAGGCCAAAAATGCAGTGTCCTTAACCGGCCAATATCACTTTCTCATGATACTTACTTTTGGTTTATCGCCTGATGCATGTACGAAAAAGTATATCAAGACTGGATGATCTTCTGTCCGACTGCGGATGAAGTTCAAAAGGATTCAATAGCTATGTCCACAAAAGATAAAAAGGAAGTAGTTCAAAGCAGTGTATCACTTCCGATGGCTAAGAACATATAAACATTACAAAGCCTGATTGAGACTTACAATACAACAACACTTTGACAAGCTGCAATCGCTAATATTAGAGTTTAGTACAATCATATTCCTTTTAAGTACTATGGCCCAGAAAGCCAGATTATAGTCATCGACACATTAATCAAATTCTTGTCGTGAGCAATAGCTAGATAAATAACAATAGCAACTATGTTGTTTTTTGCAATTACAATATGCTTAATCTGCAGGGACACCCGACATTGCTCTGAACAAAGAATCAAGCTAGCGGAAGTGTAAGCTTCGGCAATATCTAAGTTGATTCAAAAATTCAGCGTAGCAAAGAGCCAAATCTTGGAGGAGGGGCAAACATCATTTAAAGGTAAACACTACCACCCACCTGGTAATGACTTCTAGAACATAGGATTAGAGGGCAGAGATAATCCTGCCTTTTTTTTCACCCGACAAGAGATGAAAAACTGTTTTTCTTTCTTTCGTCGCTCATGGAATTTTCTCTCTTTTGGGTTAACAACTGGTTTGTCTTCCATCATTGATGCAACGGGCAGAAAGCACTGTAGGCTTGTGTGGGCGGGTGATTGTGCAGAGGGTCTCAGAGGTTATTAACGTTTATCTCCTTGGTCCTCTCTTGGAACTTCTGGCCGCGGCGGTGGCTTCCGGCGGCATGATTACCACCGAGAGCACTTTAATTAGTGGAAATCACATGTCCTTTCTTATTATGCAACTGAAGGTGAACTTTCTTCTTACGCCTCTCGATCTATTTTGCTTGCAGGACATGAAAAGAGTTTATACAATTTTAGAGGAAGTTTTTTTGGAGCTTATTTTAGAGGAAGAGTTGGTGGTGACATGATCCTAATAAGGTTTGCTTCTCTAACTGAGTTTTAATGACTTATCACGCGGCAGTTAGGAAGCTTGCCTCTTGAGACTTTTTGGTTCTGTGAGTATATGCTATTGTGACAAATAGAGTACTCTGAACATGTTCAAATAATGCTTCTTTTTTGAAACGGCCAATATGCCCAAAATAGTTAAGACATCTTTGTCGTAAGCCATTCGGATCATTGCTACACTTCTTCTAATTCGTGATATTCAGGTGAGCAACAAGCAGCTTGGCTGTAACGTATATAACTGATAGTGCAACCTCTCTATTACTGAAGTTTACCTTCTTCTATATTTTCTCGAATACGCACGAGTGTGTGTACTCTATATTAAAGAAGGAGATGCATCATGCATGAGACGAATCAATAATAAGTAGAAACCTTGTATCTGTCTCCAAAATCAGCAATTAGGCTTTTTTCAACTGAACTTGTCAGTCTGATACAAGCAATGGTAGCAGAAGACACGCAAATCAACAAACTTCTTGATGATTTTTGTCTTGCTGATGAGGTAGTATGTAAAATGACATGTTAATTTCTGAATGAGAAAGCTTTGGCAATTTGGCTTGTGCTGTAATATTGCAATAACAACCCATCTAACCTTGACTTATATTATATCTATTTATTAATGTTCTCAGGCTTTAGCTATGCAGCAGTCAACATTTTTGCAAGATATGGATGGCTCAAGGAGAGAGTGGCCTTTCTACTCCCGGGTGCAGTACTCCCCGTTATCTGCACCGTTTGGAGCATGTTCCTGTTCCTCGAGATCTGAGCGAGAGCCTGGAACTATGTTGCGATTTGCAGACTACGTGAATTGATCAGAGCAGGGAATCTGACACCTTTTTATTTAGATGGGCCCCGTAGAGTTTTGTGCATCTGCACCAGGGAATCACCCAACAGTGTTGTGCAGGCCAGTCTCACATGCAAAGTCGCGCCGAGGGACACCGTCTCGGGTCATATTGACCAGCGTTTCCTGCAAGCTTCTCACAGTAACCTATAAAACTAAATAAACATTCACTTCTGCTTCGGTACACCCTCCTTAAACACATCAAGGGCTGAGATCTGCCCATACCCCTTCGCTGTCAGGGGCATAATCGTCTTATGTAAAAAATCCCCACCCCCCGCGCGTCCACGCCGATACCCCCGCGCGCCTGTGTATACGGGGCTGCCGCACAAGCCGAGACGCTTGGCAGCCGTGAGGACGCGAGCCGAGTCGAGCCGTTAGCATACATGGGGCCACAATGTCAGATGCAGGGCGTGTCGGTGGGGGCGTACGTGCGGTCATGGCGCGGTCGTGCAGTTAAGTGCGCACTAATTGCGGCGCTAACTGCTCGCGGCCTATCTCCTGCCGCCAGCCTTCTACCGTCGTAGTCCGTGCCTTCCGCCTCGGGCCGGCAGCTGACACGACCGGTCGGCTGCCGCCACTGCGGCGACCGCTCGCCCGCCTTCAGACGCCACCAGCGCTTCGACTGCCGCGCGTGCCGTCCGCGCAGGTACGCACGCCACCGCTGCCTCGCCTGCCGCGTCGCGCCGAGTACCCACGCCACCGATGCCTCGCCTGCCGCGTCGCGCCTTCACGCGCCGCCGCTGCCTCCCTTTCACACGGCACCGCTGTCGCGTGTGCCGCCAGGCGCCCGCCTCTCCCTCGAGGCGCGCACCACCGACGGCTCGCCCGTCCACCTCCCTCCCCCCGCCGTCTATAAAAGGCCGCGCCAGCCCTGAGCAGGCCGTGCCATCTCCCTCGCCCCACCCATCTCTCTTCCTCTGCTCGCACGCCCATCTCCCTCTCCTCACCGGCAATGTCTTCCTGTGACTCCGACGAGGGCGCGTGGCCGACTGGCGTTTGGCCGCTGAGCCTCACCATCGGCGACACGGAGGATATGGCCCGGTTCGGCGTGATGGTGCCGCCGGCAGCCAAAGTGCCGCGGCCGTGGCGGATCGGGGCGAACGACATCCCCACCATGGGACCGCCGCCGACGAGGCAGCAGCTCCTCGCGTTCCCTGGCGGCCGCTACAACCGGAGGGCCCGGCGCAGGTTCTGGCGCGGGAAAAACTTCGACATCGTCCTCGGCGCGTACAGGGACGCGGCGGCCGACCGTTCCGTCGGGGACATTACCGGCGAGGCCGGCACTTCCCATGGTCGCCGCCGCCACGGCCCACCTCCAGCCGCCCCCACTGCCCCGGCACAGCAGGCGCCCCCTGACCCGGCGCTGGTCGAGATCCCGCCGGCGCAGGCCGCCCTCGCGCAAGACGGAGACCCCCGACGACACGCCGGGGCTACTTGCGGTGCTGGCCCAGTCGGCAGAGGAGGCGGCGGCGGCGGCGACTCGTGAGGAACGAGAGCGCCTGTCGGCCATAGCGGCGGTGCAGGAGCAGCAGGCGCGGGAAGACAACTGGTGGGATTTCAGCGACGATGACGACGACGACGACGGTGGCGATGATGGCGGCAAAGGAGAGGCCGGCGGTATGGCGCCGGTCGTCGACCTCACCGGCGCCAACGACGACGAGTAGTCTAGTTTTAGGGTTTTTATTTAAATTTCGGTCTAAGTTATGTAAGAGCAGTGCTCGGTTATGATTAGTGTTATGTAAGGTAGTTTGAATTATGAATGAACTCGAAATGGTTTATCTGGAAAAAGAAATTGTATGTTTAATTTGATGTTAGTCGTGCAACTTCAAAAAATAAACGGAAACATGCATTTCAACGTTACGAGAAAAATCAGTGCTCGGTTACGCATGCATGGGGCCTTCACTCATACTCGCACGGTCTCTGAAGAATTGTTAAAGCGATAAAAAAGCCAGAAAACTTTTCATGCATCCTAATGATGATGGTGGAACACTATAAAAAAATGTGGGTACATTTGAAGGCTGTCGGGAAAAACTCCTTTCAAACGGGGCCTTCGGTCCGGCCCAAACGGGGTCTGGAGAAGGAGGCCAACTTGTCGACAGATTCGGAGAAATTATAGAACATTCATAAAGCGATGAAAAATACAAAAAACATGGCATGCATCCTACTGATAATGGTGGAACACTATAAGAAAAATGTAGAGAAAAAAACAATTATAAGAAAAATTTATAGAAGGAAAAAACAATTATAATAAAAATTTATAGAACAAAAAAAATCAATGATAAAAAATTGCCTCCTGTGCTTGCAGGCCACAACTGCGCTTAATCGGTCCGGCCAGATCAAGCCGGGCGGCGAAACGGCCGGCCTTTCGGCCCAGCTTCGGCCTGCAGCACAATCAATCGGGGCAGTGGCGGGACGGGGCGGGAATGAGAGGAGTTCGAAAAGGAGGTGGGAGGCAGGTATATAAGGCGGTCGCAGCGTCGTTCGGCGGGCGAGGTGGGACTAAACTTTAGTCCTCACCCCCGCCGACCCTGCCCCCGCACCGCGCGCAGAGTCAATGGGCCGGCCCACGTGCGCCGTCGCGCACTGTCACTGTGCCGGCCAATGCACCCTGTCAAAGACTTTTTTGTTTTAAAAATAATATTAATAAAAATCCATATGTAATATAGAATTGTTAACTATATTTATTATAATAATAATGAGTTGTTTATTAAAATTTATACGAAAAACTAATGAGTTTTTTAAAATTAATTGCTAAAAAAATAATGAGTTTTTGGATAATTAATGCATAATGAGTTTTTTGTAATGAATATTTTAATCAGTTATTTTTGTCAATTAGTAATTACATTTTTAATATTTATGTAATGTTAATAAATGTCTAAATAATATTTAAAATATATGCAAAGTTTAGTACTGTAATGTGTTGCATTAACGGCTAAATGTTTTTACATAATAATTATGCGTTTTTTTAATTTATAAGTAAGAATAATGAGTTTTCTATTAAAATTTATAGGTAAAAATAATCAGTATTTTCTTAATTGTTAATGAGTTTTGTGTAACTGCCTAACATTTTGCAGCTTATTAAAAATTATTAATCAGTTTTTTGCAGACCGAGAGGTAGGTGATTGCACTGGGGCTACGTGATGGCATGCATGCAATTGCACCAAAGTGTGCGTGTATGTGGGGCCAACATAGGCCCCCACGCAAGGTTGGAACGAGAACGGACACAAAACGAACGTTGCGTCACGTCCGGGCAGTGTTTTTGCGATTTTCGACCTGGAAAACCCTAAAAAATGCGCCGAGCGCCGGAAAAATACGCGAATTGGTGAGGGTGCTGTGGATGGTGATGGCAACATGTGGAAAAAGTGTCGTGGCATTTGACGGAGAAGAAAAAAAACCGTAGTTGGGGACCCCCTCCCCGGCAGACCGAGAGGTAGGTGGTTGCACTTGGGCTACGTGATGGCATGCATGCAATTGCACCAAAGTGTGCGTACATGTGGGCACGGCCAACGTAGGCCCCCACGCAAGGTTGGAACGAGAACAGACACAAAACGAACGTTGTGTCACGTCCGGGCAGTGTTTTTGCGATTTTCGACCTGGAAAACCCTAGAAAATGCGCCGAGCGTCGGAAAAAATACGCGAATTGGCGTGGGTGCTGTGGATGGTGATGGCAACATGTGGAAAAAGTGTCGTGGCGTTTGACGGAGAAGAAAAAAACCGTAGTTGGGGACCCCCTCCCCGGCAGACCGAGAGGTAGGTGGTTGCACTGGGGCTACGTGATGGCATGCATGCAATTGCACCAAAGTGTGCGTACATGTGGGCACGGCCAACCACTACTAGGGAAAACCTTATACACAGAAGTTTATCAGCAGCGCGGTTTAAAAATGAGCTACTGCTAATTAGTAGTAGCGAGGGGTATAAAAACCGCGCCACTACTAAGTTGATAGTAGTAGCGAGGGGTATAAACCCGCGCTGCTACTAAATGGTCTCCAACAATGCCTCCGGGATAGGCCATAGTAGTAGCGAGGGGTATAAAACCGGCGCTACTACTAAGTACTACGTAGTAGTAGCGCAGGTAAGACCCCCACGCTACTACTACTCGTGTCCACCCCGACCCGATCCCTTCCCACCAACCGTCCCACACCACCCCCCATCTGTCTCAGAAAAAAAACCACGCAGCCCGATCCCCAACCTCCTCTCCTCTCCCAACGCAATCGCCGTCGGCCTCCCTTCCACCTCCTTTCCTCCGTCCGCCCGCCGTCCCCACCAAGCACCACCCGTCCGCCACCGCCGCCACCTCCCTCTCCCTGCGCGTGCCGCCGCCCCCAGCGCCCCGCCCCCCTCGTCGTCTCCTCTGGCGGACGGGGTCGGCCCCGCGGCGACGACGTGGGGCGATGTGTACCTGGGGCGGCAGCTCGTGGCCGTGGCCGTGGCGGGCGCCCGCGCGCGCTAGAGGAGACCAAGCAACGACAGAGCAGGGATCTCGCCTCTCCCTGGAAGCCGCCATGGAGCGCCTCTGCAGCTCTCCCGAAACCCTTGACGCCGTTTTCCGCGACCAAGGAGCGCCAGAGGAGGGAGCGAGCGCCGCTGTAGCTCTCCCGAAACCCTAGCCGCAGGTCAGGTCAGGCCCCCTCCCCTCCCTTCCCCTCCCCTTGCGTTGTTCCTCTTCCTCCCTCTGCTTTCCTTCCTCCCCGCATCTAATCTGATCTGATTCCTTGGATTTGTGCAGGCCGGCTTCGATCTGGTCACCTTGGCCAAGAAGACGCCCTCCGGCGTCGCCTGCTGCTATGGCTGCGGCACCCCGCTGCACACCGGCGAGGAGGGGTCCCCCGGCCACGTTGAGCCGGCCACCTACGACCTGGTAAGCAGGCACATCCACGGGCTCCACCTGTGCCTCCCACAGCAGCAACTCCTAGCCGAGGTATGCCCTCCTCTCCTCTCCTCTCCTTCCTCCCTCTTCACAGATCTCTATCTTGCCCAAGGCAATCGATCAAGTTTATTCATGTTCTGTACATAGATGCTGCACTATTTAGATCTCTGGTTGGTTGGTCACATTGGAGACCAAGACTGGAATGTCACAAGGATTCCACTAAAGAAAACTACTGCACTTTTTATGCAGGGATTGACGTCCCAACAGACACTGATTAGGCTAATTGCTACCCGCTTTTGCATATATATATATATATATATATATATATATATATATATATATATATATATATATATATATATATATATATATATATATATTAATAAACAACAAGTTTGATGCTTCCTTCCAGCATGTAACCAACCTGACACCACAAAGTGTTCGAAAAGTGACAGAATGGATATCCGGAGACCGGATCAATTTGAATTAACACGCACAATGCTGACAGTCAACGTCTCAATCTGTTTCTCAAAGAAAATAAAAACATCTTGAAGTCCAACTCAAGATAGAAAATTAGTAAGTCCAAGAAACACCACGTGCACGCTCAGTTTCTTCAATTAAGCGCCAATAATTTCCTCCTAAAATTACTGATACCCCTACCACACTTCTGAATTTTGCTCTTGTCGCAATGAGCCAATGTGCTGCTTATAGGGATCCCATATGAATCAAAAGTTTGATCGGGAAAGAAGAGTGTCGTGCATTGTGCCTTATCTGCGGATAGTTTATATTGTGATTTGTATTTGCACTTTGATGCGGTTGAGAGAACCAAGTATTTGTATTTGCACGTAGGCTAAAGACTACTTGTGATTTCTATGTAGTATTATTTTCAGTTGGTTACTGTAACCTGAAGGCAGAATCTGCAAGCAAAATAGCAGTGAGCAAGTCCTGGACTGGATGATATGTGTTTTGTCATGATTTGTTTGGCTGTAGCATCTCTCTCTAGTGTTAAGCGCGTCGTGGATATGTCCTTGTAGTATATGTTTGCTGTCGCAAATTTTTTACAGTGATAGGAGTTCTTGCAGACCAATTTACAGAAGGAGAGGGATTACAGTGACAGAGCATTGGACCTTGTCAAGTGGTTTCAGAGGAGGATGGAGATGGCTGCCTTACTACAGTGGAGGGCTTAATAGACTCAACTGTATTTGCTATCCCTTTGTGCACTACACGCATGTTCAGTAGCTGCCATTTTCTTGTACTAGCACTGCCAAGATGGATGTTCCTAAAGAGTTGTGACTCCCAAGTTCCCTGTATTCTTCCTTCCTTCCTTCTGTCCAAAATCACAGCACGTTCACAGCACCTTCAAACCTGCATGTGATGGACATAATAAAAGGTTCAGAACAATATGACCCCACAATTAAGAATAGTATGCAAGAACTTAAACAGTTGTATGCTCCCAATTAAGCATAGATGCAATAATAGTACAATAATAATCAAATATGCTTGCACTCATAAACAGAACGATTTATTTATAAAGATGTAAGTACATATAGGCTGATGATAATTTGAGTTACGATATGTTATGCTAACAATTTTATGGGACTACAGGTTTTGAGATCTTTGCTTTCCCATGCAACCAGTTTGGTGGGCAGGAACTTGGCATTGATAAGGAAAATGTTCAGATTGCTTGCATGCCGAGTATCTGATTTCTGACAAGGTAAATGTGTGCCTGATACTTCCTCCTTTTTTGGTGTCTCTGTTTCAAGCTGATGTAAATTTTACTGGCCTACGTCGTATAGAAGATGATTTAGTGATCTCAAATGATCACACTATCAAATGGTGAATGTGCACCGGTAAAGCATGGGAGTTTTTCTTGTGTTACTTGTGTCCGACCAGAATTAGTAAGGTATGATCAACGTGGCCGTATAATTAGATTTGGAAAAATACTAACTTGTTATTTCCTTTGCATTTTTTACTGTAAAAAGTCATGGCTCACCTATTAACCGGCGGCCGTAGAAGGACTAATCACCTAACTGAAACACTAATAATCAGAAGATAGATTGAACTTCGTTTAATGGATATACAACATATTGAATTATCTTCTATTTGGTCTAATTGATATAATCATGTCTAATAGAGTTCACAATCTTTACTTTGAAGATCTGTAGCTAGACGTTAGAACTGTTGACATGCAAATAATTAACTAATTGCATGTCGTACTTGAATTATAGGTTTTTTGGTTTGGTCACTCCTTTGTTATATGGAAGAAGACTTCATGGTGAGCATTATTTATTATAAGACATTCATATAAGATTTTCTTGCCACTGTAAGTAGGAAGTTAATTTTTTTTGGTCTGTTTTGTTCTGTGGGGATTTTGGTCTGTTTTTCTAATAGTATATATGATCATTCAGTCACAGTTCTTGTATATTAGAACTAAAGCTCCCCCTAATTAAAATGCAGAAATGTGTTTTCTTTCATTATGTTTCAGTCACTGTCTTAGAAACACTAGAAAATATCTCTTGACAAACTTCTTCATGGAACTAATATTTTTATGCTAATGGCAAATTGGATTTATAATCTTTAACCTCGAATCTTTATAGGATTTTGGTTACTACCATATCTGCTCTTGCAGTCCACTTCTGAGGTTGATTTTCAAAATGTGTATATCTAATATTTCTTACTGCAGCTTTAAGCTTCACTGTCATCTAACTTTGTCTAGTTAATATACTTACTCGGCAACATGGAAAGTTTCCACATTTGTTCTAGCTGTCTCTATGGGTTAGCGACTTAGCATACATGTTGTAATAAGGTTTCACATTTGCTTCTCTGACAAGGTCTGTTTTTATTCATAGGTAGAAGATAGCGACAGAGTGCTGCCGGATAATGAGATGTTGAAGCGGCAGATTGAATCCATGACACCGAAGTGCAATTGCGGCAGATTATCTCTATCTTTTCTTTTCATTTTTGAGTGAGAACAGAATGAGGAACTGTGTGATAGTACATACAACAACTGTAGTAAAAAGAAACTTATGTTTGCAATTGTTAATGGTATAGATACTTGCATGTTCTTTGAAGTGGTCATTTGTGAGTTGCAATGCATAATGAGATTTTTTGGCTGATTTATTTCCTTCGGTTTCTGGTTAACCATTAAATAGGAGCCCAGCAGTGCTCACTATTGTTGTGTTTACTGGGAACTGTATGCATAAAATGGAATTGGTCGATTTTATTTTTTTTTAATTATAAATTAGTTAGTAGTGGCGTGGGAAAAGACTACGCGCTACTAGTATTTAGGATACTAGTAGCGTTGGTAGTATGGACACGCTGTTACTATTTTGTTATAAGTGGCGCGGGTACTAAATAGCAGTAGCGTGGGTGGCACACACTACTACTAACTTCGTTAGTAGTAGCGCGGGTACCCACGCTATTACTAACTATTAGCTGTAGCGCCTTATTGGGAGCGCGGGTACCCGCGCTGCTGATAGGCCTAAAACCCACGCTGCTGCTAGGCTTTTCCCTAGTAGTGAACATAGGCCCCCACGCAAGGTTGGAACGAGAACGGACACAAAACGAACGTTGCGTCACGTCCGGGCAGTGTTTTTGCGATTTTCGACCTGGAAAACCCTAGAAAATGCGCCGAGCGCCGGAAAAATACACGAATTGGCGTGGGTGTTGTGGATGGTGATGGCAACGTGTGGAAAAAGTGTCGTGGCATTTAACGGAGAAGAAAAAAACCGTAGTTGGGGACCCCCTCCCCGGTAGACCGAGAGGTAGGTGGTTGCACTGGGGCTACGTGATGGCATGCATGCAATTGCACGAAAGTGTGCGTACATGTGGGCACGGCCAACATAGGCCCGCACGCAAGGTTGGAATGAGAACGGACACAAAACGAATGATGTGTCACGTCCAGGCAGTGTTTTTACGATTTTTGACCTGGAAAACCCAAGAAAATGCGCCGAGCGCCGGAAAAATATGCGAATTGGCGTGGGTGCTGTGGATGGTGATGGCAACGTGTGGAAAAAGTGTCGTGGCGTTTGACGGAGAAGAAAAAAAAACGTAGTTGGGGACCCCCTCCCCGGCAGACCGAGAGGTAGGTGGTTGCACTGGGGCTACGTGATGGCATGCATGCAATTGCACCAAAGTGTGCGTACATGTGGGCACGGCCAACGTAGGCCCCCATGCAAGGTTGGAACGAGAACGGACACAAAACGAACGTTGTGTCATGTCCGGGCAGTGTTTTTGCGATTTTCGACCTGGAAAACCCTAGAAAATGCACCGAGCGCCGGAAGAATACGCGATTTGGCGTGGGTGCTGTGGATGGTGATGGCAACGTGTGGAAAAAGTGTCGTGGCGTTTGACGGAGAAGAAAAAAACCGTAGTTGGGGACCCCCTCCCCGGCAGACCGAGAGGTAGGTGGTTGCACTGGGGCTACGTAATGGCATGCATGCAATTGCACCAAAGTGTGCGTATATGTGGGCACGGCCAACGTAGGCCCCCACGCAAGGTTGGAATGACAACGGACACAAAACGAACGTTGCGTCACGTCCGGGCAGTGTTTTGCGATTTTCGACCTGGAAAAGCCTAGAAAATACGCCGAGCGCTGGAAAAATACGCGAATTGGCGTGGGTGCTGTGGATGGTGATGGCAACGTGTAGAAAAAGTGCCGTGGCGTTTGACGGAGAAGAAAAAAAACCGTAGTTGGGGACCCCCTCCCCGGCAGACCGAGAGGTAGGTGGTTGCACTGGGGCTACGTGATGGCATGCATGCAATTGCACCAAAGTGCACGTACATGTGGGCATGGCCAACGTAGGCCCCCACGCAAGGTTGGAACGAGAACAGACACAAAACGAACGTTGTGTCACGTCCGGGCAGTGTTTTTGCGATTTTCGACCTGGAAAACCCTAGAAAATGCGCCGAGCGCCGGAAAAATACGCGAATTGGCGTAGGTGCTGTGGATGGTGATGGCAATGTGTGAAAAAAGTGTCATGGCATTTCACGGAGAAGAAAAAAAACCGTAGTTGGGGACCCCCTCCCCGGCAGACCGAGAGGTAGGTGGTTGCACTGGGGCTACGTGATGGCATGCATGCTATTGCACCAAAGTGTGCGTACATGTGGGCACGGCCAACGTAGGCCCCCATGCAAGGTTGGAATGAGAACGGACACAAAACGAACGTTGCGTCACGTCCGGGCAGTGTTTTTGCGATTTTCGACCTGGAAAACCCTAGAAAATTCGCTGAGCGCCGGAAAAATACACGAATTGGCGTGGGTGCTGTGGATGGTGATGGCAACGTGTGGAAAAAGTGTCGTGGTGTTTGACGGAGAAGAAAAAAAACGTAGTTGGGGACCCCCTCCCCGGCAGACCGAGAGGTAGGTGGTTGCACTGGGGCTACGTGATGGCATGCATGCAATTGCACCAAAGTGCATGTACATATGGGCACGGCCAACGTAGGCCCCCACGCAAGGTTGGAACGAGAACAGACACAAAACGAACGTTGTGTCACGTCCGGGCAATGTTTTTGCGATTTTCGACATGGAAAACCCTAGAAAATGCGCCGAGCGCCGGAAAAATACGCGAATTGGCGTGGGTGCTGTGGATGGTGATGGCAACGTGTGAAAAAAGTGTCGTGACGTTTGACGGAGTGGAAAAAAAACGTAGTTGATGACCCCCTCCTCGGCAGACCGAGAGGTAGGTGGTTGCACTGGGGCTACGTGATGGCATGCATGCAATTGCACCAAAGTGTGTGTACATGTGGGCACGGCCAACGTAGGCCATCATGCAAGGTTGGAACAAGAACGGACACAAAACGAACGTTGCGTCACGTCCGGGCAGTGTTTTTGCGATTTTCGACCTGGAAAACCCTAGAAAATGCGCCGAGCGCCAGAAAAATACGCGAATTGGCGTGGGTGCTGTGGATGGTGATGGCAACGTGTGGAAAAAGTGTCGTGGCGTTTGACGGAGAAGAAAAAGATTTTGGTGCAATTGCCGTGGGGGCCTACGTTGGTGCTGTTTATGGTGATGGTAACGTGTGGAAGAAAAAGTGTCGTGACGTTTGACGTAGTAAAAAAAATTGTAGTTCGGAACCATATTTACAAAAATTTGTTTTCCGTTTGAAATTAAAAAAAATAAACAAAATGACAAAATAAACATATTTAATACTGTGATATGGCTCTACATAACTGCCCCTGCCCGGGCAGTTAGGTAAAGGCATATCACAATATAAGATATGACCATGCAATGACTTCCGGAGGCGGCTATATAAACTGGTGTGGACACCATTCGGCTGCCGAGGTGGGACTAAATTAGAATGGCTGCTGCATTGGCCGGCAGAGTGACAGTGCGCGACGCCGCGCGTGGGCCGGCCCATTGACTCTGCGCGCGGTGCGGGGGCAGGGTCGGCGGGGGTGAGGACTAAAGTTTAGTCCCACCTCGCCCGCCGAACGACGCCGCGACCGCCTTATATACCTGCCTCCCACCGGCCTTTCGAACTCTTCTGATTCCCGTCCCGTCCCGCCACTGCCCCGGTTGACTGTGCTGCAGGCTCTAGCTGGGCCGAAAGGCCGGCCCTTTCGCCGCCCGGCTTGATCGGGCCGGACCGATTACGCGCAGTTGCGGCCTGCAACCGGTTGGGCTGCTTTTTTAATCACTATTTTTTTGCCTTCTCGCGCGCTGAGGGACGCCACGACCGGCTTATATAGCCGCGTTCGTGCTCTTTGTTAGATTTAAAATAGCTAATACTAAAGAGATTTGACGTTACATACCTGCCCGGGTAGCTATGTATAGTCAAATCACTATATTACCTAGCAATTTTTTTTCCATTTTGTCCCTCTATGCACTTTTTTTTTAAAACGTATGTTTAATTTGATGTTAGTTGTGCAACTTCAAAAAATAAACGGAAACATGCATCTCAACGTTACGAGAAACATGTTGCGTCACGTCCGGGGGTGTGGTATGTGGTGTTTTCACCGAAAAAATTATTGAAAAAAAAGCCACACAAATTTGAGTTCATTTCAAGGATGTTGAAAAAAAACTTCATTTGCAAGTGAATTGATCAGTGCCGGTTGTCTTGCTGGTACGAGGTGGCATGCACGAAACGTGACCCAATTTTGGGAAGCAGTGGGCATGCCCATCTTAGGGCCCCATGCAAGAGTTGAACGATTTCGGACACCATACTCACGTTGCGTCACGTCCGGTGCCGGAAAATTATGAAAACTTGCACGCATGATGGACCTGGCGATGGATGCGTGTCCAAAAAGTTTGGGGTCCACCGGATGACGTTAAAATGGTTGCATTAAAAATGCATTAATAATTTCTGAGGTTAAAAAAACATCGAAGATAATGGCTCTCTTTTTGAAGAATATGCATGATCCATGTGAACCTTCACAAGCTCTGAGCAGGTGAAGACTCACATCGATCCTGCATATCCTCCAAATAGAGTCCCACGAACTGAGAAGTTTGTGCATTGACCGAAAGAAAACTATATAAAGGAGTCAACGGCGCGCCGGCTTAGCGATGTGGTATTAAACTACAATGCATGTTTTTAATAAATGCATCGTGGGCCAGCCGGTGGTAGTTTGACGGGACGGGCCAAGTGGCCCACTATGGCGTGACCACGTCGATGACGCCGTACGTGCGTGCATGGCATGGAAACCAAGCCGCCATTACCTCGCCCCAAGACCGCCTAGCCCCGCCGCCTCCACGCACATCCTCACCCGTCCCCGATCCGACGGTCGCACCGCCGTGGCCGTCCAAAGTCCCTTCCATGCCGGCCTGACGGCGGCCATACAATCTGTCATCTGCGCGCGCGACTTGGATCTCAGGCCCGGCCGTGCCGTCTCGGCAAATTCGCCGGCACCCTAAACCCTAGGACGGGCCGTCGGCCAGCGCGCTCGTGTGGGCAGAGGGCGTGCGGCTGCCACGACTAACCCACACCGGGTGGGGTTTGGCAACGGGGGCTGCCGGTGCTCGTCTAGACGCCGGAAGATATGGTATTAAACCATATGTAATCTTTTTTGAATCTCATAACTAGTTAGATAACTGGCATCTTATTTAGAATGCAAGAATTGGGAGATGTGTACTACTCGGTTGAGAAGTGGTGTGAATTGGTGGAAAAATTCACACCCAGACAGGATGCTACGTGGCACAAGTTTGGACTGTATGTTGAGAATTCCTTCCGTGAAAATGAGGAAAAAATTATTGGAATTTATGATTACAACGTATGATAGTACTAGAAAGCGATTTATTATTCGACCAAATACAGACGGCATTAGTGTGCTTAATGAAGATGTTTACGACATATTCGGGCTACGTAACGAGGGTGATGATGTCAGTAGCATGATAGCAACAATACAACTAGATGCCAAAAAACTGGTTCCGAATCGGTTTCTAGACAAAAGAACAGGCCTAATCCTCATCGATGAGTTGATAAAAAATATTGTTGATACTCAGTCATATGATGATGATTTTGTGAGAAGGGTCGTACTGGTTCTTATGGGTACAGTCTTAGCACCACAATCCACCACGTTTGTTCCTTATCATTATTACAAAATGGTGGAGGATGTGAACGCTATCAAGTCATACAATAGGAACGATTTTACGTTGAGGATGTGCATGGATGCTATTAAAAAATCGGTCGAAGATCTTGAAAAATTCAAGTGGCCTATCGAGAACTTGGCTCTTCTTCAGGTACAAGAAATTTGTAATAGTTGTATGTACATATATTTTTTATGTGATCTATGTGTCCGACTAGTTGTGTTTACTATCATGCAGTATATATACTGGGAAAAAGTTGAGCCAATTGGTGTGGATACATTTGATCCTTTGTCTCGTGAATACCCACTAATGGTTAACTGGCCAGAAACGGAAGGGAAAAAGAGAGACGACTATGACAACATGCACGGGCGTGGCACCGGCAATGTAAGTCAATAAGTATAGTCGTTATTGGTTGCAAATAGTAATTAACTATAGTTGTTATTTTATTTATTTATTTTTTTGTTGTACAGCTTGAAAATTGCGTTAGCCAAGAGTACAGACGTGCTAAGGTAGCACGTGAAGGGACTGTCCCAGATGAAGAAACGAAGAAAACTAAACGGAAAGGTGGTGGCAGGAGTAGAAAGCCAAGCACGTCAGGGGTTTCATCGAACACGACTAACAGTATGGACCGTGTGATGACATACATAAAGCTGCTTCACAAGGAGGTTCTCAATATACCCGAAAGATGTGCACTGGTAATGTAGAAGTTATATTAAACATGTTTTAGTTGTTCAAATGCTGATCGTGTTTCATTTGTGTTTGTAGATGGTAATGGAAAAGTTGAACACGGAAGGTGTGCTGTACAAACCCAATAAGAGGTACAACAATGATGAATTTGTTAATGTACGTCAAGGAGTTGGGATGGAGAATGGCCAGTACAAGTCATCAAAATATTGGCCAGATATTGATTCACCTACCTACGTGGAGCTAGTAACATCTTTCACGTGTTTCAATGATACGGACGTGCCCGTTGATGACACGGGTGCTTCGACGACGACACCGGGTAAAGGTGACGCTACTGATCCTTTCATTATACACGATAATGAAAAGTCCCCATGTTCATCATCAACTGTACGTACAAAAGAGTTTCCGTCTATGTCCCGAACCCCGTAGAATACTGATATTTCTGATGAGTCTATGGGTGGTTTGTCACCAACAAAGTCTGAAGACATGTCTGAGAGTTTCCCGGCAAAGCGCAACATAGGTAATGGTGAAGGCAGTCAGGACAATGAAGGTAAACGCAAACGAAATCCGTCGAAATATTGTCAATCCCCGTACGACCTTCTCATTACCCACAAGAAACGTGTTAAAAAAGTAAGTCAAGTACTACTTTATAATTCATTCATGCGTTACGTAATTTTTTTATTATTTTTAACAACTGTAGCTGCATTGTTTTAGATCTATTTGCATCGTCACCATATTCAATTCTGGCAAGTACTCTTAATATGACTCCGGATCACATAGAGGCAGCCAGAGTTTTTGTTGAGACTCTCGCATCGACAAAGAAGCATGCACACCGAACCGTGGTTGATATGCCGCCGCCAGATGGGGAAATATGCACGCCAGCTATGCTTCACGATGTCCTGAAGTTTAAATGGTTGAATGGCGCTGTAAGTATGAGTTTGGTTTTAACAATACTCTCATTTGAACTTCACAAGTTGATAGAATTTTTTGTTTATGTATGCAGATAATCAATGCATATTGTAAACACCTACAACACCGTGATTTCTCTGACCGTTTCATATCAACAACGTGGTTCCCAAATTTATGTTGGGTAGGGCTAGGGGAAAGACCAAGTCAATTAATGATTTAGAATCAGAACAAGTTACAAAGAAAGCAAAAGTCGTCGCAAGAGTAATGGATGAGTATTTCAGACGGGACAAGGTATTTCTTTCATATTTATTTGTTTTTGTTATTCATTACTATTTAATTGTGCTAACATCATTTGATTACTATATAGGCGTATTTTCCTATGCATGTTAATGATAATCATTGGATAACCATAGTGATGCACACCGTCAAGGAGGAGTTTCAAGTTCTTGACTCAAATTCTAAAGGCGCAATTAGCCAAAGAATTCGCAATATGATTGGCACCCTGGTACGCTAAAATTTTCACACTTGCATTCAAAAAATTATTGAGTCATACATTAAATTCTGGTTTGTTAATTTGTTTCAGAGAGCTGAATATCTAAGGATATTATGGAGGCCAACTCTATTCTTGAATCAAAAAAAATTTCCAGATGTCTCATCGTAGCCAATTAATGAGTATAAAATGCCGTCACAACATGATGGGTAAGTTAAATGAGTACAAGAAAGTGCATGCTATATCCTAAGCTGATCACACATGTTTATTGCAGAGTGTCTTGTGGACTTTTTGTGATGTGGTGCATAAAATACTGGGACGGAGATCGCTGGACACATGAATTTGACCAGCAAGAGATTAACGAGTCAAGGCCACGTATTGTCGCGGAAATCATTTTTTCTGAGGTCAACAGATTAGAGAAAGTGAAGATGAAAATTGTTAAAATCATGGAGAAGGAGTAGGTATTAGCATTGGTAGGGTTTTAGCCCCGTAGAAGGTTTCCCTTCCGTTGTTGGATACTTTGATCGATTGTAATGCGACATGGCACTGGGATAGATTTCGACAATTTTCCACGTTTTATTTATTGCTTTTGTGAGACACTACACATTTAAATGCGTGTGGGCAAATAATATTTTTCTGTCCTAAAATGTATCAGTTTGCCTCTGCGATATTACGGACATGTTTGGTTGATGACTTAGCTAGCCACGCCAAAGGTGTGCCGTGCCACATCTTTCTAGGTACACGTTTGGTTTTTTACTAAGGTTAGGCTTGCCACAGCTGGAAGAGGCTTTTGCTATAGAAATTTGTGCCTAAGGTGTGGCGCTTGTTTTAGCCGCCACACTTTGCTGTAGAAATTTACTGTAGAAATTTGCCCCTAAATGTAGTGTTGTTGTTGTTCCTACTCGCGGCGGTCATTTTTTATTAAAAAATATGCCCGCTGTCCTGAGTTGGTGCGGTGTGGATAAGACCTGCACAATATCCCACGTCGATTCTGGTGGCAGCAGCGGCGCTGGATCCGACGAATATTCCAGGCCGTGCGGTGGCCGCCTGCCGAGGCAGTTGCGCGCCCGCGCACTCCAGCTAGTGCGGGCTGGCGCCATTGGCCATGCGCCACGCGCGGGTCTGTTGGTCCAGCACCCGGCCGATCGACAGGCGCGCACATCTCGTCCCGCCCCAGCCAGTGGGCACATGCAACGATCCCGAGGGGGAATATGGCGATCTGTCGGCCCATAAACGACGGGCGCGTGGGCCGATCCTCTTCGTGCGCGTTGTGCCGAGTAGGTTTAGTACCACCTCGCCCGCGGAGAGACGCGCCGACCGGTTAACATACCCGCGTCTTCGCCTTCTCACAAGCTCGCTACAGAACATTAATGAATGCCCTGCTGTGCGCCGTGGCCTCTCCGCTCGACGGCCAGAAGGTGTTGTAGTTTACTGTCCGTGCGCGCAGCCGGCCACGGCTGGGGTTTTTTTTAAAAAAATTGTCACATACATTAAATTTTAAAAATGTTCATAAGTTGACTAAGCCATGACAGCAGTAACACATTCATACAAATATAATATGTTTCACACATAAAAATATAAATCGCATGTCCTCATATAAATCGCATGTCTCATAACACTGAACAAGGTGGCATAAATATTAACTCAAAGTGCCATGTCTATTATTCTTAAACAAATAAACTGAAAGTTGTAATGACTTTCATCGAACAAGGTGGTTTAAAGCATAAACTCAATGTGCCATGTCTCTTATTCTTAAACAAATAAATTGAAATTGCCAGTGCCTTCAATTGATTATGAATACTTCATCTTTATGCCCGGTTCCTACATAACAAATTGTAAACAACTCATCAGACAATTGTGAAGAGAGAAGCAGAAAATAATTAAAATTATGAAAAACTTACTTTTCATTCTCAGGGCACGTTTGTCGTCTATGGCCCTCTCTCTTACAAATGCCACAAAGAGGACCGGGTTTTTTCTCAGAAAATGATATTGGTCTTCCATTTTTTGTAACATTTGGATCTTTCTTTGCCCGCCCTCTCCTGCTCTGTTTAGGGGCGTCCTTCGTGGAAACTTTCACGGGATCACCTATGACATCAACATGTTGTTCCAGCTGACGTGGCTCCTCATGCACATTTCTTGTACTACCAACGGCATCATCATTAGGGACCTTTTTCTTCGCTATTATATTCTGTAGACACTGCATCAACTCATCATAGACGAATGGATCATTTGAAGCAACATGAAAAGCTTCAGGTCCTGTTATACTGAGTTGACTATAGCGAGCACGCTGCTCTGCCCCTGTCCAACCCCAGCCAAACAAGTCACTCTTTCGCTGTGCAGGCAGCCCACCTCTCGCAACTTTCGACATCCTCTTAAGGATGCAACACTTAGGTATTTTAGATATTTTGAGATGAACCAACACATACAGAATGTGTTTGCAAGGCAATCCTTTCCGAAGCATTCGTCCACAACTGCAGTCTATCATATTCTCAGAGTTTTCAGCTCGATAATTCACGCTGAACTGAAATTTCCGGTTATTCCTCCATGTCACGATGAAGGTGTGGCAGTCAACTCCCACTAGCGTCTCAAAAATCTCAAGCTCTCCCATCTTCTTCAGATCTTGTTGAAGAATATAAAAATTGGAATGAGTGAATACTTTGGCGGCATGCTTCTCAATATCCTTATATTCTGTGACTGATGGTGGCAATGACTGATTTGAAACACAGTCATCATGCGCCTCGTTCTCACGTAGTCGGACTATGCAATTCTCATAATGCACAACTAGGTCAACAATAGTCATACCGCCGTCCAAGTGCAGGTGAAGACAAGAGTTAAGACTTTCACTCCTCTGATTACTGCGCATACCCAGAAAAAAACCATCTGACAGATATGATGCTGCCCACAGACTCCTCTTCCTGTACATCCTACTCAACCACTCTTCTGTTTTATCAGTCTTCCATTTACGAACGAAAGCGTGCCATCTCGCCTCAAAGTTGGCTGGAGAGGTGGAGTAGTACAAGAGTGCCCTGAACTCACTTAGCGATTTGTAATTAAGGTGCTTCTGCATGTTTTTTTCCACGTGCCATGAGCAGAGACGGTGCAACACATCAACCAAAACCAACCGAATAGCTCGTATCATTGCAGCGTCTCCATCTGTGATGATTGACCTTGGCTTTTTCTGACAATTGGCCTTCAGGAATGTCTGGAGCAGCCACACGTACGTCGCTTCGGTCTCATCGGACACAATGGCACAACCAAAAACTGTGGTGCAACGGTGATTGTTTACACCAACAAAGGGGATGAACGGCATACCGTATCTGTTCATCTTATATGTGCTGTCGAACACCGTGACATCTCCATACAGTTGATAGTCCCGCCGCGACTGTGCATCGCACCAGAACATGCTCTTCAAACGGCCCTCCTTATCGAGCACGTACTCAAAGAAAAACTCTGGATCCTTCTCCTTTCTGCTCCTCATAATCCCAATTGCCGTGTTAGCATCACCCTTCGCAATCAACTTCATTTTTTCTCGGCAACATAGGTTGTACACGTCTCGTCTCAGAAACCCACACTTATCATACGAGCCATACCTGCTAATGAAGTTGTCAACGATGATATGCTTTCTGATCCCAGCTCCTTCCATCGCCAAGATCTCAGCTATCTGGTGATCTCCCATCACTCGATGTGACCGCAGAAATACCACCTCATCTGGTCTAGCCAACAAATGGTTGTGATCATCCATAAAAGCTGCCACGAACCAAACTCCACGTCCTTTGTCCAACTTCACGACTAAATGTGCGCCACACTCGCAACGAGTCTCTGGTCTTAGCCTGCGGGTACGGCCCTCCGGGTTTAAAAATTTACTGCGACGCTTTCCTGCCCTCGAGCAAACGTATCTCCTATACCGAACAGTGGTTGAAAGTCCTTTTCCTCGTTTCACCTTATCTTTTCTGATACTGAATCCACGGTCTTTGGCGTAGTTATTATAGAACATGTGAGCCTCCCATTGTGATGCAAATGTCATACCCATAACCTTCAACTGTGTCTCCAGCGCACGTTGCTGGATTTCAGCTTCCTCAATGTCCATATTAGCTCCATCCTCATGCTCATATCCATCTTCACCACTCCAACCATCAAAGTTAGCCTACAATATTCCACATAAGCAAGTGTAAGTTGTCATTACCAACTATTTATTATTCAATGACATCTTAAATTTTGGACCGAACCTGGCTTATGTTATCCCCGAAAGATTCAACACCATGATTTTCCTCGTTGTGAACGTCAATATCCTCCTGCACATAAAAAAATCATATGCACGTGTAAGTACCATATGGTTCTTCATCCGACAAAAAGAATGTACAAGACACTTACGTTTTCACTACAAGCACCCTCCTCCTTCTTTTCAAAATCCTCCTCAGGTAAATTATCGTACGACGACCAGGATTCATTGTCGCTGCCATCATCATCATCTTTACTATCATTACCATTCGTACGATCAACACTATCGCTACCATCCCACTCACTCGTGTCCAAAAACAGATCCGTAAATCCAGTTTCTTTATCCATTAAATGATCTCTCAACCTACACTGCAATATTATAATAAAAATTGATCTATCAATTTTAAATCAAATTAAATGTACTACGATCATACAGATGAGAAATTCTTATCTAACAAGTGATTGCACATAATTATTTATAGATTCAATTTTTTTGACGAACTAGAAGGCTTACATGGCATGCACGTGCACTTCGGCCCGCCTGGCGTGGCTGCGGACGGCGAGGACGTTGCCGGAGAGGTTGATCACGGAGTTGCGGGCGGCGACGGCGTCCACGTAGGCCACGTCACCGCGACGACCTGCACGGAGGCGACATCACGTACGGCGGGCGACTCGAAGATCTGTCCGCGCCGGCCAGATCCCGGGTGAAGACGGGGAGAAGGCGGCGATCGGCCGAACGGGAAGACGTTGGAATTGGCAGCGTGATCACGTCTAGATCGGCGGGTGAAAGGCGGCTATCGGCGGGTAAGGGAGGCGATCGGCGGGGCGGGGCGACGTTGGAATGGGCCGCGTGATCAGCGCAGGTCGTGGGTTTTTTTTTCGCGCGACGGGGAGAGGGTAGTTGCGAGCCAGCCGTATCGGCTCGAGCCGTGCGCTCGGCTCTACCTGTATGGGTACGCCACATACGGCGTGGGATACGTTAAGCACCGTATGCCCAAAATGCCTTTATACGTTAAGCGGGGGGGGGGGGGGGTACCGAAGCAGACCTCATAAATATTATGTGTCAACAGATTCTCACCACCACTCAGCAGGTTCAGTTCATCTCCCTCTTCCATAGCAAACAACACCTGGGAGTGAGAAAGCAAAGCAAAGGTTTTACGGACGTTGCTTGTAAAAAATTCGAGAGAGAGAAGGAGAGAGAAGAGTGGGGCATGCAAAGTTCAATGGAAAAAGGGAGAGAGTCAAAACTGAAAATTGAAAAGAAAGAGAAGGAAGTTCGTGGGTAGCAGTTCCCGTGAGTAGCTCTGTCCCATCCGTGAGCTTGCACATGACCTACAGCCTACTACCTAGCACTAGCACCAGACAGATGCTGGGAGATAAAACACTGGTAATTAGAACAAATAAACCTGAAAAAGGTCTGCCACAAGTCACGCCAGTGCACAAATCTCGATAGAACTCAATGGTGGGGATAAGGGGAGTGAGTACTCCCGGGAATAGCCACACCTTTCCGCTCAAGTAGTTAGATGAAACCCATGTAGAATGCATTAGTATTTTTGTGCAATCCTTATTGCATAGACAACTGAAAATTTCTTTTGCGTGATTTTGGTGAGAGTTGTGTGTAACCCAAATCCACGTTTAGGGCTCTAGATGAAGTCTTGTTCAGTGAGGACAGTTGTAGATTTGTATAATTACTAATTTACATGCAACTGATTTTTTTGTGTCAATCCGTTCTGGTGAGATCAGTGCGTAGCCCCGAGGCTGAAGACAGGGGTGCCCCGGCAAGATCTGGCGAGGCCTTAGCTAGCAGCGATGTCAGCGACAACACGACGGTGGTGTCACAAGTGGAGGGGAGTCGATGATGACGGGTTCAGGTGTGTGAGGCTTGCCCAAGAGAAATTGGTAGCCGGGATATTTAGAGGTATAGTTAGGGGTGATGGCATCTCAACTTTGGCAGTGCAGGGGGCAACACTTGGTGTGTACCATTTTTTTGTGTGTGTGACACGTGAATCATTTTTTAGGCAACTGTCCTACAGGTGGCCTCGTAATTTTTGTGTGTCTAGAAGCATGCCGATGTTTCGATGAATACTAATCGTGCGTAGTACCACATGATCAGATGATTTAATTCTTAGAAGCAACTACTTTGAGCCAGCGGAATATACATAGATCATAGGAGGTATTCCATTTATTTGTGCAGTCGTGCGTGAGTTGTTCAGTTTTTATGGTAACTATACTTGGTTTGGTATGTGTGTATTTAACAATTTTCTCATAGACACTATAGATGTTAAATCATCAAACTATATATGCCCTCGTAGCAACACACGGGTATTTGATATATAGATAGTGTTCTCTATAGACCTGGTTAAAGTTTGCTAAGTTTGACTCTTGAAAAAATGTGCTACATTGTGGAATGGAGGGAGTAGAATAAACCCAGTGTGGTAGTAGTAGTGGAGGCCGATATAGTAATGTAAAGAAGTTCGACAATACCGGTTGATGTGTACTAGGATATGCAAGTACACGATACATGTTGAACCATTGAAAGATTGATGTCCACTAGAGAAAAGGATGTACACCTAAGCTCGGGATCTGGTTGTGGCCCTGTACTCGAAAAAGGTCTGGAATTGCGGTGAACAGTAGATTGTGTTGTCATGGTGGTCGTCCTCGGCTATGATGGTGTGCACTCCTTGGCACCGGGAATTGGCCTGGGATGTCGTGGACGGGAGAGGAGGGGCGAGTGACGCCGTGGGAGGAGGGTACGACAACCACGACGTCGCCAGTTTACCTCAATGTGTTCTTCGCTTCTATTAGACGGCTGTAGGATGGAAGGCCATCCCGAGACCAGGGGGTTGCTGGGATTGCCATGCCACTAGCTCCACCGGAGGTTTCATCGAAGTGCAAGGCCATTGGTTCTGATCGTTGGGTGTTTGTGTAGGTCTCCGGGGTTGGTGGTTGGGGCTTCAGCGAAAGCCATTCATGACCGCGGTCATATCAACGACGAAGACGTCCGTGGATGTTTTTCTTCTCCTGGAGACATCGTTTAACCTACCCCTTCCTCCTTCAAACTTCAGCTTCACTTCACCTCCTGGCCCGTCAATAGGTGTGCCCCATGGGAGCGGTGTCCCGCTTGGAGAGGTGGGCTACCACACTCCATGATGACTTGTGCTCACCGTCAGGATCAAGCGACCTCCTTTAGTTTCCGTGCTTAGCTTAGTTGTGCTTGTTTCCTGTTTTTTTTCATTCTCCTGTTTGGCCTACTTGTGCTTCCTTGTATATTTGGTATCACCAATATGGTGTGTGTGTGTGAAATACCTTTGTACTATGTTGGTTGGTTGGTGCTTTATTCATAAAGCCGGGCGATAAGCCTTTTTTGGTAAGAGGATGGGACACGACAGTGAGAGCCAGGTGCGGGCTAAATGATGTGGCATCGAGGGGAGGCGTAAAAGTGAGAAGCCGTGGTGGGCATAGCACGCTAGGGAATGAGATGTGAGTGTGAGGTTTGTGTCGTGCATGAGAGAGTGAGAGGGTTAATACTATTGTTTAAATAAGAGGAAAAGGAGTCGTTGTTTGCTTCTTTAGGAAAAAGTTATTATTTTCTATGAGAAAAATGTCACATACTATTTGATATAATGAAAAATATCACAAACCCTACCAAGTCATTTTTGGAGAATAATTACAAACAAGTGATATATAGGTGAGCCTACGTGTTATTAAAATTGAGATGCTGTATGATGCCACTGACCAACACAAAAAAAGGGTCACCTGCTTCACCAATGATATATATGTTTATATCTTCACTTTTGTAGACCAGAGATAAAAATTGATGGCTTCGGATAATGCTTAAAAATGTCGATTAACAAAGTCACTGATGTAACTATGATGGACTGGACCAAAAACTCGATTTTTACAAAATTGGAAGGGATGCATACAAATATTTGTTCTTTGTAGAAATGTTGCACATAATAATACAAAACGTGTATTTCTCTCTCTCTCTCTCTCTCTCTCTTTATATATATATATATATATATATATATATATATATATATATATATATATATATATATATATATTATATGGAAAATACATCCTACCATTAGGTGGTAGTTACCTTCACCTCAGTCGCCGTTTGATTGCTTTTAGATCTGTGCGTTTTTTAACGGGTTGTGGGCACGTAAAATGGGATATTTTCTCCACCCGGAATTGTTGTCTCTATCTTTCCGATTTTTCTGGAGCTGCACCGTATATCTAGATAGAGGAGCGCAACAAATCTTCTCCTCATCTTTTTTTTAGCTATCTTCGTTTCTCTCCGACAAAATCAAAAGGTAAACAAAATTTACTAGATTGGACGCATCATCAATTATCAATAGCACAACGAGGTATGCAATGACTTCCCATAATTCCCAAGCATGCATCATGGAATTTGATATTTTTTATCCAGATTTCATACGTATTCATCATCATAATTTCTTCTTTTATATAGCCATTGCGTCCGTTGGGTCCTCTCCTCTCCACGCATCAATTTTCTACATGGAGTGTTGGCCTGCGTCATGATCAGAACTGTCGAGACGCAAGAACTGTCAAGTGGCTGCTCTCTAGCACCACGGCTGTTATGACAACTGATGACATACGGTCGACACATGCCTATTTCTGGTGCGGCGCCGACGAAGACAGCATAACTGATAGCTGACTGCCACGGCCGACGGCATCGCCGTCCACCGGTCCACGGCTGCTGTCTGTCTTCTCCGGAACGGCGACAACAAATTAAAACAACGTGACCGATGGGTGATTACCATGATACGGTGGCAACGACGACAACGGCAAGTCGGCAACCATGGCTGCTGCGCATTGCAGATGCCTGCCTGTTCCGGTACGGCGGCGACGAAGAACATGTGGCTGCACGTAGAAGAATGACGTCGGCGTCGGTAACGAAGACAACATGTGGCTGCACGTAGAAGAATGACGTCGGTGGTGGCGACGATGTACGTTTGAGGACATGGTCGCATCTTGGTTTGAAAGAAGTTGTGTACGATCGTCCAAATCTTAGCTTCAGGAATCAGTGAAATGATAGATAAACTACTTGTACTGTTGTACTCTATAAATGTGATACATACTCCATACTCCAGTCTCTGGTTAAATGTGCATACTCCATACTACATAGATACTCCATACTATGTGTACACCACTTAAAGAAAAGGAAGCATGTGTATATATACAACTTGTTTTCACATGATACTCCATACTACATATTCTAAGCAACAGTGCAAACTCTATACTATAAAAATGGAGTATCTATGCCACTGGAAGTATATATTAAATGAACATTACATAAGCCATTGGAAGTATACATATACCCAAATATATACTTTTTCCAAACTATATATACTCCTCAGTACATACCATATACTCCTCTCAATTCCATACTATGTACTCCATACTATTACCACACTATATACTCCTTTCAACTCCACACTATATATACATATACTCCATGCTACATACTATATACTCATCGCTCCAAAAAAATTCAAACTCCATGATATACTATTTTCCAAACAATATACTACGTACTATTTTCCAAACAATATACTATGTACTCTTTTCCAAAATAGTATGTAGTTCTACATAGTTGAGTCAGAAGTATACAAGAGATTCCTAAAAAGAAAAAAAGAAATGTTTGGGCCAGCACGTTCAACTTATAAATATCTTATCTATTCACGGTGATGCACTTGGCTGGCCAAGGAAATAGCAGGTTGTTGAACTAACTCACACCATTTATTTAATTATTTAATTAGATGTTAGTTAGCAGCCGGCTATTGGATTCTTTGGCGTCCACCAACCCGTTTGGTTTAGAGATAAGAAGGGACACGTGGAGCACAAACAACTAGGGGGCAGTAGACTATGAGAGAGATGAAGATGGATTATGTCAACGTTAAGAAGAATCCATCGACAAGGGTCCCAAGACAATGTCGCTGGAAGGGGCCAAAAATTTCACCAACTTCAAGTAAGTATATGCAATAGAAAAATTAAAAGGCCCGTAGCAACGCACGGGCATTCTTCTAGTTTATTATAGGGAATGGACATGATACTAGGTTCTGGGAAGACACTTGGTTGGGAGACACCTCATTAGCCTTGCAATATCCATCTTTATATCACATTGCACAACGGAAAGAGGTTCTCGTTGGTATAGTGTTGGGGTCGGTTCCACTTAATATTCAGTTCAGACGATCGCTAGTGGGTGAACGTTGAGATAGATGGTTGCATCTCATCCGTAGGTTAATGGAGATTAACTTTCCGATGCAACGGATTCTTTCCAAAGTTGTCCATGTCAGGAGTCTTCTCGGTTACGTCTATGTATACATACTTGATAAATACCGTGCCTATCCTGAGGTCGATCCACATTTGGAAAATTAAAGTGCCATTGAAAATCAAGGTGTTTATGTGGTTTCTGCATAGGGAAGCTATTTTGACAAAGGATAACTTGGCAAACCACAGCTGGGAAGGTAGTAAATGGTGTTGCTTTTGTAATCAGGACGAAACAATAGAACATCTTTTTCTTCATTGCACACTTGCTAAGTTATTGTGGCGGACCATTCACGTTTCATTTAATGTTGCACCGCCCGTCTCGATTTCGCACCTATTTGGGACTTGGTTAACATGGACAGCTTAAAACTGCGGCACATATTCGAATAGGAGTGTGTGCATTACTTTGGGCCATATGGAATTGTCGGAATGACGTTACCTTTAACAGACAAATCATCATGAATTTTTTGCAGGTTATCTTCAGGGCGTCAGCTAGGATCCGTACGTGGTCCTTACTCAGCCATGCAGACCACATGGAGCATACGGATATTGGGTGCAACCGATGAGAGATGGTTGCACGGGATACTTACAACTGGTTTGGATGGTGGTCCAACAATAGGATATGTGTTTAGTCATCTCCTCTTATTTTCGCACGTTGTGGCAGTTTGTTTTTTATGAGTTTGGCACCACTGTTTAAGACTTTGTTTTGAATCTGGATTTTTAATTATATGACTGTGTGCATTAAGAGATGCAGAGGTTGGGGGTATTCCTCCTTTTCAAAAAGAAAAAGAAAAAGAATCCGTATTCATCAAGCAAGCTCTACCTCGACTGGGTAGCGGCATCGTTATATGGGCAGTGTAGTAAAGATCTTAAATAATTTGGTTCGAACTGATAAATCTCGTGGTTTAGAATTCTGGTTGTAATGAAAGATCATTCGATCCTGTCATCCCCCGCGCTGGTAGCTGCCTGTGGAGATCGTCCTTAAGAACTTGAGCAGTTCATGGCCGCGCAGTTCCTGGACGACAAAATGTCCACAGATCCCAATACAATCTAGATTCTGGACAACCTCAAGTACGCCCTCTACTTCATCTTCTACATGGTTGTTTCCAAATTTAGATGTGCACCATTAAAATTTAATAGTACTGTTTCTATAATGCCGCTGTGCAACCTTTTCATCTCTTGGGGATTAAGGAAATGATGGAAGTGTCATTACCGAAAAAGGCTTTCACCCCGCTTTATATATAAAGAATGTTCATCAACAAACCGGTACACGCATGCCACAACAACACACACATCCTAGGTTGGATACATAGGCATTGAGCGCAGCAACACCACCCCAAGCACTACCATCGGGATCCTTAGCCGTGAACACATCATCGCGAAGAGACAAAGCCGCCAAGGCGATGCCTTCAAGAAGGAAACGACACAGGAGCACCGCCACCGCCCGACCCGAGGGTCAAAGTTTCCTCTGGAGCAACACGACGGGCAATGATGGCTGCAACGACGCTTTCAAGAAGGGCACGAGCCTTGCCGCCGCCGCCGCCGGTCCGTTCGAAGATAGAACAGGGTTTCACCCAGGCCAACACTCACCGTGATCGAACGCCACACACTGGCTACCATGCCGCCCACACGGCCATTGTCACCAGGCAGCACCAAGCCACGAGATCTGCCCATGAGCAACGCGCTACCACCACCACCGCTGCCCCGACATTCAAGACATAGACACAAACTCACCCGAGACCCGTCTCTACCCCAACTAAAGAGATGAGTGGAAAGGCCTCACCTTTCCCATCCCTGGGTGGCCCCCCAGCGCCGAAACCCAATAGGCTAGCCAAAACTGGCCTTCGTCGACCCATCCTGCTGCACCGGGCGTGAGATGAGCTCGGTCTTGCTGCACAGCGCGAGACAAGGTTGGTCCCGCAGCATCGGGCGCGAAGCGAGCGATGGACCACAACTAGGAGAGGGCCAACCCTTCGATGAGGGTAGTGCCTGGACGACGAGAGGGGTCAAAGTCAACACACGCCGCTCACCGACGAGCTGACACTGGAGATTTCTAGCCGCCACTGTTAGCCGACCCAGACCACCGCCATGGGCCACCACCACACCGTAGTCGAGGTGAGTTGTGGCCGTGGAAGAAGAGCAGGCCGGCCACCGGTGCCCGCAGCTCGATCGCCGCCGCCGCCTCGGCTCCTCCCTCCTCGTCCATGACAGAGACACAAAAGACGAGACACGTGTGGGGTTGGGCTTGGGCTGCTGGGCCCTAGTCCATCCACCCGCATCCGAAACCGCCGCTTCTCACATGACACGACGACACGTCGCCATTGGCCATTGCAGACCGAGCAAATCCACTCCGCCTCCTCCGGAAACAAAACGAATTTCACTTCAGGCAGAAACAAAAAAACAATTCGGCCTCGGCTCCTCCTCGTGCACTCCATTGCTGACACCTCCACTCCCCCGAGAACAGAACACAATAAAACAAATTCAGACAAATCAAAACAAACCCAATTCAGACAAATCAAAACTCCAATTCAATAAATTAATCAAGTCATCAATAAATGAATGAAAGAATCCATCCTCCACATGGATAATAAACAAATATCCATCCATATCCACCTTGCAACTCATCTGTTTGTCTGTGTCTGAACCTACACTCTCTAAGCTCGAGTAGGGTCGTTAGAGTCTGACAGGTCCGTGGTGCACTTGCTCCACCTCTCTTGGGGGCTCAGGGCTCGACATCTGTACAAAGTTGACACCACACTTGTCGGTCCCTGGACGTCTTCCTCCTCGGCTTTAGCTGGAACAATGTAGAGGTTGGGAAGGAACTCACCGCATGACTGCATAAACTTGAACTGGATGTCCGGCAGATTTGTCCTAGTTAGAGCCCGCACCAGGTAGAGGAACGTGGCGCTGGAAGATGATGTCCACGTCACTGATGGTGTGCACATGGCCTCAGACTATCGCTAGAAGATGATGTCCCTGTCATTGATGGTGTGCACACGGCCTCCGACTGTCTTAATATGTTTGCAAGCAGAGTTGTGGTCACTCCGGCAGTCCAAGAAACCCCTACCTCAAGCTTCCAAACAGTTCCATAGGCCTGCCACCCTCTTGGGTCAAAAACGCCGAGCTCCAGTTCGACACTTGTGATCCTTGCTAAGTCCTCTCGCGCTATTGCGTAGCTCTCCATCCTCAGCCTTGACCCGAAGGTCATCTCTACCGAGACGGTGCCGAACAAAGGAAATAGCATGTAGAGTTGTGGCGCGCGTCGATCCATATTGAACCGATCAAGCGTGATCCTTCTGACAAGCATGTCAATCTGAGCGGGATCCACTGGAATTGAACCGCGAACACCATACATGTACCCGCGAAATCTGATCATTAGGGAATACGGCTGCTCTAGAAGCATCTCTCTCTGATAGCAGTCAAGATTGAGCAGAGCGTCCGAACCGACCGTATGTGATTCCCCCTCTTTGGACTCCTATGTCCTCAACGAAGGAGACTAGATTGGCACGGCTTGGCATCTCAGTGCCCATGCCTTGCTTATGTAATGTGGTGGTGCTATATCAAATTTTGGTCCCTAGTGCTAGTGAAAATAAATATAATTATTTATACTAAACTTTATCATTTATTCATAAATCATTTATTAGAAATCAGAATCATAAGTACTCCCTCTGTTTCAATTTACAAGTCATGCGCATATACCTAGGTTACCAATTTTATCACCTAATTGAAACTATATAACACAAAAATTATACCGTTTGAAAATAGAACATCTGAAGTTTATATTGGTATATTTTTTTTGTAATATATGACTTGTATTAGGTTGGTCAAATTGACAACCTAGGGGTACGCGCACGCCCTGTGAACTGAGAGAGAGAGAGGGAGTAGTTATATTATTGTAAGTTTAAACTTTATTTTGTTATAAAAAATATTTTTCTGTCAATAAATTGCGTCTTCAAGAACACATTAAGCTATCCATTTGACTTTGAGAAAATAAGAAATGATGGATGGCATTTATATTTTTTTCGACTTTTGCATTATGTGTGTACGTTTTGTTTATTCTTAAATATTTTAGTAGAGTTCTCTTATATGTATGGTATACCAACTATATTGATAGATGTCTTTTATAATCATAATTAGATGTTCCCTAAAAAAATTATAATTAGATGTAGGCAAACAATAAATTTCTAGATTATACAAGATGTTTAGGAGAAGCTTGTCACGTAATCACGACATGTTGCTTTCTCATTTCCTCACACGCATTTTTCCATGTGTGCCGTGATGATTATTTTGACGAAAAAGGCTCGCGTCCCGTTTTATATATAAAGCACCGACCACAACAACCATCCGGATACAAACACGATACCACCACACTCTAGGCTAGATATATAGATGTTGAAGCTCAGCTACATCCAGATACCACTAAGCAAACGAAAGATAAGCAACAAAGCACCACTTGAGGTAAATGAAGCATAGTCAAACATCCACGAGCCGAGGCCTCCAAAGTTGTGCCTTCAGGAAGGACACGACTCCAGAGTGCCATCACCGCGATCGAAATGATCTGGGATTTCACCCGGAGTGAACCTGAGATGATCGAGTAGACGCGGCGATGCCTTCAGGAAGGAGGCGACGCCCACGGCACCGACGGCCCGCCCGAAGGCAAACAGGGTTTTCACCCCAGCTCGCATAATCCAGGTCCGAAACAGGTATGGGCACGGTCATACCACCACCACCGATCGTCGATCACCAGCCACCATGCTGCCCTCACGGCCATGAAAGTTGGCCAGCATCCGAGCCACGGGCTCCGCCCACAAGCACCGTGGCAATTCAAATTGCGACTCAAAATAAAAGTTGGAATTATTCAGAACCCTAAATTGTTATTTAGGTGTTATTTACAAAACAAAATTTGAGCTACAAAATGTGTGTGACTTCTATTAAGTAAATTGGGTTGGAAAACAATTTCCGTAAAACCCACATATTATTGAAACGCTAAGGATGGAATTTGGAATTGAACTGAACCCTAAAAGAATTTAGGGCATAAATTAATACCCCAAAATAGGGTGGCAATTCAAATATTTAATTTAGGTGGAAAGTATTTTTAGTATCTACTAAATAATAATTTGAATCACTGTTAACTTTTCCAATTTGGTAGGAGTGAATTTATTAGCGAATCAATTCAAAAATCAAAAGGGAAGTATTTCAAACAAGGCTGCTATCAAGGTAATGAAAAACAGTGTACTACATTGTAACACCCAATATATGGTCCTATCATCGAGGAACTTGGAGGTCCCGCCAAGGATAGAAGCGCATATCAGAGACGCTTCGCAAGGTGGATATCATTACATCATACAATATACTGAATAGATGAGAATACCAGATAAAGGCTTATACTCACCACAAGCTACATCAAGAATACATGAATACATCTATACATATCGATCATCATACAGAAGAGCAAAATCTGACTAGGATGAAATCAAACAAAAGAAAAACGACATCCACCCTACTTATCCCAGGCTGCCAACTGGGAACCCATCCTATGATCAACAAAGAAGAAGAAGCAGAAGAAGAACTCCAAATAGAACAAGCATCCACTACTAGGGAAAAGCCTAGCAGCAGCGCAGGTTCTAGGTATATCAGTAGCGCGGGGTCCGGCGCTACTGATAAGGCGCTACAGCTAACCCGTAGCAGCAGCGCGTGCACGCCCGCGCTACTGCTATACAAGTGTAGCAGCAGCGTGCTGCATGGAAGCTTGCTATTGCTAATAGCTCTAGCACGCTTTTCCTGGACGCGATACTGCTACTGTCACGCTGCTACTAACTTTTCTCCACTCGCTACTGCTAATTTTAGTAGTTTTTTAAAAAAAATCTGCATATTTGTTTTGTATTTGAACAGACTTTATACAATAATCTTTAGCACATGTAGATGTCATCATGATACACATACAAATGGCTGCGAGACCACAAATGTAATCATAGCATATACATACAAATAGTCTCATCATAATCATCATCCAACACAAAGTGGTATCTCGCCATCATCTCGAAAATAGCGATACATGCAAGTCTCTAATACTTGCAACTACAATGTCATCCATCTAAACAATGATATACGCGAGAAGAGATATCACTATGAGTGAGAGAGGAACTATGCAGTACATGAGGCGGCGATTACGAGTCTTCTCTCGCGCTAGCGTGAACCTCAAGTAACTGGCTTCTCCTTCTTGTCTGCTTTTGAAGCCTTTATGGCTGGCGCCCGAGACCCCATTCACTTGCGCCTGACACTCAGGACACTCGTTGTACACCCCCGGAACCTTCCCTTTGTACACGACATAGCACTGCCATCTCGCCATCAAGAAGCTAGGTACCTGTTAGAGATGTATCTTCATCAAGAGGATGTACAATCATATGCAACAAAATATACTAGAGCAACACGAGAAAGAAAGGGTTAGCAACTGGATGCAACATACGGGACGCAAACTAATTAACTAGAGGTACGCAGGTCAGCGTACCCAAACTAACAAAGTAGCGTTACGCAAGTTCGGCAGGGACCGTGGACATCACAAAGTTTCATCGCTACAGAAAGTATTCAAGTTCAACCGACACATATCATCATCAGCAGCATCGTAAATCACTAGAAGTTCCATCCTTCCATATCATCGAGGATGGACCCTAGCTTCTTGAATGGTGTGAGGTCATGATGTTGCATGCCTATGCGAGTTCGGACGTCATCTCGCGATATAGGGCTGTGGTGGAACATCCCCTTCTCATCGATGACTTCTTTCATGATGATCGTCGCAATGTCCCTTTGGATGCGAAAGAAGTCATATCTAAGTTTATCATCCGCTTCTCCATCAGATACTACCCACTTGTGGATATGATCATCATTTCTTCTTGTCATGTGAAGCTTTTGGTGATCCGTGCTGAACTCAATCATGAGATGGAGGATGTAGAATCCATCTTTCTTGCTTGGTTTTGGGACATGGATGCAACACAAGTTAGTTTTATGTGTGAAACCCATCTTCTTGTTCCTTTGTTTCCTGATCTGCACATGGCCACCTCTAATGCTGAAGCCTTGGAGAGCATCATCTAGAATATTCATTATGTGGGTGTAGTCCTTCTTCTCGTAGTCTCTGGAAGGGTCGACATACACGGCGTGGGAGACTTGCGGGTAAAGAACGATAAGGCCCGTTGCTGCGGGGAAAAGACACCTCAAATTATTCTCCATATGAGCGAGAAGGAATGATTGAAATGTACGAAAGGGTTGTCCGGAACTGACTTACTTTGGATGATAAGGCAGGAGGACAATTTCCTGGTCCTTATTCTGTACCATGAAGTTTTGGAGGTAGTCCCTAGCAGTTTCACGCTCAAAGTCGCCGAGACTCAAGAAAGACTCGTGCATGTAGTACGGATCCGCCACACAGATTTGCGAGACTTCTTCTCTCTTCATGATGGAGCTCATATGTAGGGCAAAAAGGCGGACGATTGTAAAATCAAGCCGCCTTGTCAGAAACATCTCAAAGATATGGTCAAACCGCAGGAAGAACACCTCCGCGGGCCGTGTGTGGACATAGCACTTTCCCTCAGGCACACGAGCCGCGTATGTCGGATATCCTGGATCCTTCGAGGCTAGTAGGCTTTTCTCAGTCGACAGCACATGGTCGTGCAGTCCCGTGAGATCCCCTGATAGTGCCTCCAGCGGTTTCGGCAGTAACATCGGCTCGCCCGTGAGATGGAACATGGCCGCACCTTTCACGGGTACATGCTCTTTAGAATCCATTGTCTGGATGCTATGAGCTCTGGCTTGTTTCGAGGCAGCTATCTTCCCCGATCCCTTCCTCTCCTTTTTCTTGGGCACACCTTCCAGACCCTTCCTTAATCCCTGCCCCGGTGTTGCCGGGCTAAGCACTGTATGACCCCCGGATAGTTGAGCCTGTGTTGAGGCGGCATCTACAGGTGTGTCCTGTGAGGATTTCATGAAGAGAGACTTCTTGCCATCCCTGCTACGACCTTCCTGCCCGGGCAGATCATCCATACCCTCATTAGCATGTTGATAGCCCGATTTGTCATATGGTTGACTCATCATATCTAAGTCACACTCATACGCGTTTGTATTGAGGAAAGCCATTGGGTCGACCTCCGTCTCATCATCCATTCTCTATTATACAGGACCGATTAGATCAGCCAGTACTATTGCACCCCCTTCATCACGTCGTCCGCCGCTCTCACCCGGCACTACAGGAGCAGGTAATTGCATAGGCGGGGTGGTGGTCTCCGCACATGCTTGTTGATGTGTGGTTATGTGTGTGCTCTCGGATGGCTCCAAACGAATAAGATTCTTCGGCCATAGCAGGACCCAACCCTTGCAGCTTCCAATCCGCGGCGGGGTCTCGTCGTCCTCTCCCGCATGCTATACTGGAGGAGGCAAATCCTCATGCCCCGATTTCACACTGGACAAGTTAACCCTGAAGTGCCCAGCGGGGATCGGCTGGTTGTGGAACGTGGGTTGCGAGGGGTGCATTATCACCCCCTTTGCCACGTTCACTTTCTGGCCTTTGAGCAAGTAGAGTATGGTGCATGGGGTTTCTTCGGCCTGCAAACACATGTCTGTGGCGTAAAACATTCCAAAGGCAACGAAAATGGAATATTATATCTATATATACATATATATATATATAAATATATAAACACTATTCTGATCACGGGATGAGAATAATATTCTGATCACAACCTGACCTGCCCCGCTAGTAGTACGTTGAACTTTCCTGTGAACTAGGTTGAACTTCCGCCATCATTGCCCAAATGGGGCTTGTGATATATCATTGGAAAGCTATGGACACCAGTATCATGACCCAACTTAAATTTTTGGCTAAATGTAAGCGGTTTAAGAGCAGTTTTGAAAACCCTTTTTTCTTCACACAAAAAACATGAATCGTATTTTTTTATCGCATTAATAAACCGTTTATCGGAATGAGGAATATAATATGGCGTTGGAAATCTGCTACAAAACCGCTACTTCCACATGTTGAAAGTTTTCTCTAATTATCTATGATTAAAGAGTAATTTGAAAAAACGTAAAATTTCACAAACCGAACAGCCGAGTTCGTATTTTCAACGTCATTTCTAAACGGCTAATCCAATTGAGGCATATGATATGGCGTTGGAAAGCTTATGAAAATGCTCTACTCTTTCATTTTGAAAGTTTTTTCTAATTATGAACGGTTTAAAAGTAATTAAAAAAACGGTACAAGTCTTACCGAGTTTGTATTTTCGAGATAATTTTTTAACCATGCATCCGAATGCAGCAAACGATATGGCGTTGGAAAGCTTGAACAAATGCGGAACTTTTATGTATGTATTATCTCTCCAAATTATTTACGGTTTTAAGTCAGTTTAAAAAATGACGAAAACCGTATTTTCGCCGTATTTTCTATAAACTTTATCGGGATAACGCAAATAATATACTGCTGAAAAGCTACGGAAAATGCGAAACTTTTTCATGTTGACATTTTTCTCTGATTCCTATCCGTTTTCATGTAATTTCAAAAACGCCGAGATCATTCGTTCTGCCTTTATCGCAAAACAGATTCGCCAAAAATGCATCACGTGAAGTACCTGAACTTCTCGGTATGAAACCTTGAACTTCACTCTGTTTTTCACGTCCTTTTTTTCCTCGTATATCGCTATCCACTGCTCCTAGCTCTATATCCACTCACCGGAATTGAGCAAGTGATATACCGATGGAAAGCTGCTATAAACACGCAACTTTCCCGTGTTGAACATTTTTTCATACTCGCAACGATTTTAAAAGTTTTTCATCTAAAATTCATTCAGCGCAGTAGTTGAACTTCATGCTATTTTCACGTTGAACTTCTGTGACGTATTTTTATTTGTACACGCGCCTGAACTTCCCTCTGTATGAACCCGACCTTCGGGCTATCTTTGCAACCGTGGCTTCCCCCGCGAATTATTCTGGTTAGTAGTCTTCTATATGATGTTAGTGTAATCTAGAAAGGTTTTTTTAGCAACTAAATATGGGTTTTAAATAGAAATATCGCTCGCTGGCGGATTTTGCTCTCGGGTCGTGATGAAATTGCGTTTTTTGCAATTTTACTGCGTGATTTGTTCGACCTGGACTTCCCCTATGGGGCTTGCGATATACCCTTGGAAAGCTATGGACACCGGTATCATGACCCAACTTAAAATTTTGTCCTAATGTAAGTGGTTTAAGAGTAGTTTTGAAAACCGTTTTTTCTTCATACAAAAAACGTGAATCGTATTTTCGATCGCATTTCTAAACCGTTTTTTCTAATTCCCTACGGTTAAAGAGTAATGTGGAAAATCGTAAAATTTCACAAACCGAACAACCGAGTTCGTATTTTCGTTGCCATTTCTAAACGCCTAATCCAATTGAGACAAATGCGCATTTTTCTCATGTTGAAAGTTTTTTCTAATTTTGAACGGTTTAAGAGTAATTTAGAAAATGGTACAAGTTCTACCAAGTTTGTATTTTCGATATTTTTTTAATCATACGTTCGAACATAGCAAATGATATGGCGTTGGAAAGCCTGAACAAATGTGAAACTTTTTGGTATATATTGTTTGTCCAAATTCATTACGATTTTACGTTGATTTTGAAAATGGGTAAAAATGTATTTTCACTGTAATTTCAACAAACTTCATCGAAACGGGGCAAATATTATACTATTGAAAAGCTACAAAAAATGCGAAACTTTTCATGTTGATGGTTTTCTCTGAATCCCATCCATTTTCAAGTAATTTCAGCAACGGCGAGATCACTCGTTCTGCCTTTATCACGAAACAGATTCGTAGAAAATGCATTGCGTGAAGTACTTGAACTTCGGTGACAATTCTGCGTGAACTTCACTCTGTTTTTCACATGCTTTTTTTTTTGCTCGTAGCTCTTCATTCACTCACGGGAATTCAGCAAGTGATATACTGATGGAAAGCTGCTATAAACACGCAACTTTTCCGTGTTGATCATTTTTTCATACTTACGACGGTTTTAAAAGTTTTTCTTGTGAAATTCATTTAGTGTAGTAGTTGAACTTCCTGTTGTTTTCACGTTGGACTTCTGTGACATATTTTTTGTTTGTAATTTTTCATCCATTTTCGTTAGTGTTACACAAATGATATTCTTTTTGTACAAACCTCTCTCACAATATTTTTTTAGCTTTCTTCGACCGAGGACTTGAACTTACATAAATGATATTCCTGTCGTTTTGAAGTAAATTAGAAAATGACAAGATCATGATTTCTGCCTTCATCGCGAATGGAAATGCACTGCGTGAAGTAGTTAAACTTCTCGGGCATGTCTGTTTGAACTTCACTCTGTTTTTGATGTGCTATTTTTTGACATGTTGTTTTTCACACTGCGTGAAGTAGTTGAACTTCTGGGGCATGTCTGTTTGAACTTCATTCTGTTTCACTTTATTTGTATTTTTCTTGTATGAAATACACACCATGTATTACATGAACTTTCGGTTGTTATCACTTTTGAACTTCTCTCTGGTTTGAGAGAATTAGTTTAAAACACAAAAAACATATTTTTAATGTATTTTGGACATCTAAATACATGGTGAACCTCTCTCACAAGAATTTTTTGAACTTTTTCAAAAGGTAAATCCTAGGTTTTAATAAACTCCGAACTTCTTTGTTATTTCAATTTGAACTTCACCATTTTATATTTTGAATAAAGAATTGTATTTGATTTTTATACGGAAAAAATTGAACATGAAAATAGAAGGTGAACCTCTCTCGCAAGAATTTTTGAACTTCCCCTGACAGAGCACTTGAACTTCTAGCAACAAACTGTTTAAGCTTTTATTTTTCTATACTTTTTATTCTGACCTGGAATGCATTACTTGCGGTACTTGAACTTCTCATTGTTTTCACTATGAACTTCTGTAACATTTTTTGTGCATACATTGAATTACATGCAATTGAAGGCCGGACGTCATTTTTTGCTATTTTCAAACATGTAATTGGAGGTCGGATGTCCCGCAATATTAATTTTGCACCGTGCATGGAGGACCACGTGAACTTCTTGCAACAAACCTTTTAAGCTTTTGGTTTTCTATTCTTATATTCTTATCTGAAAAGCATTCCGTGTAGTAGTTGAACGTCCCGTTGTTTTCTCCTTGAACTTATGTCACATATTTTTGTTCAACCTCTCTCACAAATTTTTTTGAACTTTTCTTGGGCTGAGCACTTGAACTTCTAGCAACAAAACTATTAGCCTTTGCTTTTCCATTCTTTTTTTTCATACAAATGCACACCGTGTAGTACATGAACTTCCGATAGTTATCAATCTAAACTTCTCTTGGTTACGTGAAAATATCTGAGTTTTTTATGAATATTAATCTGAATTTCTTAATTCTTTTTTTATGAATTCTCAAGCGCTCTGTTTTTATAAGTTGAACTTCTTGTTATTTTATTTTTAAACTTCTTGTTTTCATTCTTTAATAACGAGGGAAATCTGAGTTTTCTATAATCATCGAACTTCTCCATCTTTCTAATTTGGACTTCCTGGTTTTATTTCTTTTAACGAAAAAAACCTACTTTCTGATAGATATCGAGCCGCTCCGTTTTTAAATTGGAGCTTCTAGGTTTATTTTAACAGAGATTTTTTTTTGTAAAATTGTTTGAGATGCTTTTTTTATTACCTTCTTTGGGTTTGTAACCAGCATTGAACTTCTTCGTCTTTTTAATTTGAACTTCTTCTTTTAGATTTTATTTTGTAACTTGATCATCTTGGTTTTGTGCTAAAAATTGAACTTCTCGGTTATTTAAATTCGAACTTCTAGGATTTTATATAACCCCTTTATTATAAAAAAGTTGAACTTCTTTTTATTTTTAATTTGACTTTCTTGGTTCTGTAATAAACATTGAACCTCTATGTTTGTGAAATTTGAACCTCTAATTTCTCTTGGAAATATGGAAAAATGCTTTCTTTAAATAATTTTTGAACTACTAAGCCTTTTAAAACTTTTTTAGTTTTTCCTCATCTTAATTTTAACTTCCTCATTTTATTATTAATAATGAGAAAACATCTAAGTTTTTTTAACCTTCGAACTTCTCTTTTTTTACTTTGAACTTCTTAGAAAAATACGGTTTTAAATAAGCAAACAATTTTCTAGGTTTTTAAATTTAAACTTCTAGGTTTTATGACCTTCTCGGTTATTTCAAATTGAACTTCTAGGGTTTTCAAAATTGAACTTCTATGTTTTTTGACCTTCTCGGTTATTTCAAAATTCTTATTTTTAAAATGCATTTTTATATACTTTTTTTGAACTGCTCTGTTATTGTGAGTTGGCCTTCTCTCTTATTATTTAGAAACACGGAAAATCTAGGACGAAAGGACTAGCATGCCATTTCTGCACAAGCTGGAGCCACCCGGCACCTGGCTCCAGGGTCCAAGTTGCTTGTGACATTGCAGCACACAACGTCCATATGGGAGTATAAGTCGGGCACCGGAATTTAGGTCGTCGATTTAACTAGCGAAACATGTATAATATGCCACAAAATATATATTTAGAAAGTTCATTCGAGTGAATCTAGAGATATATTTTTTATGGCATAGATATAATTTATAACAAGTTTCGATAGACAAATTTTGTGGATTTACATTTTTTTTTGCTGGTAGATTAAACAATCTTTTTTTGTCACATATTTTTTGTACGTTTGCATTTTTTGTTTGAACTTCCTTCTTTTTATACGCAAAAAGAAAAAAGAACTACCCATTGCACGAAGACACACACAACCATTTTTTGCATGCATGAACGCCAGTGTGCTCTGAACTCGATCATGTATGTCATACAAAAAATTCCAGCAAATTAAAATGCACACATAACAATTGAAACACTGCTAGCAACATGTTTTGCAATGTTTAATATTTGGATCCCGTAAACCATCACTTTTGAGAAACAGGGAAATACAAGGTTTTTATACTCATCAGACTGCTCGGTTATTTCAAATTGAACTTCACATTCGCGCACTATAATATATTTCCAACATCAAGCACCAAATGAACCATAAACAAGCATCATTTAATCACTTAAAAAAGAGCAGGCATCAAGAAAGATTGATGCATCTAAACAAAAGGAAAATTTATCAGCTACAAGTTTTTTTGTGCTCCCCTGCATACACACAACAATTATCAACTTCCATATAGATGGACTTCAATCTTTCTGACATGAAACTTTGCTGTTGTCGCTGTATATGAACTTCTCCTGTAACCAAAGAGAGAGGATGCAACGAGACAGGGTAAAATGTTACAAAAAACACACTTTTTTGTTTGAGACATATACACAAACAGTCATCGCGTTTTCTCCAGGTTGACATTTAGAAAATATATGCTGATAGTGATCCTGGAACATTTGTTTCCTTTCAACTTCCATAGGCATGCATGAGCATGCTGGTTCATTTACACAAACACCTAGCATGAAAAGGATTGCAAACACTCCAGAGATGAGCCTGACATCCAATGTAAGAAGTACTACTGGTGACAATCAACTACGGTCCATGCTAATATTACACTAACGTTTCACTGCGCTGGTGAAGTTTCGCTTCGGTGTTCATGTAATTGGAAGTCGGACGTCTCGCAATATAAATTCCGAACTGTGCACGGAGGAGCACGTGAACTTCTTGCAATAGACCTTTGAATCTTTTAGTTTTCTATTATTATATTCTTATCTGAAACGCATTCCGTGTAGTAGTTGAACTTCCCGCTGTTTTCACCTTGAACTTATGTCACGTATTTTTGTTCAACCTTTGTCACAAGAATTTTTAAATTTCTCGGGCCGAGCACTTGAACTTCTAGCAACAAAACTTTTAGCCTTTTGCTTTTTCATTCTTTACACCGTGTAGTACGTGCACTTCTGACATTTATCAATCTGATCTTCTCTCGGCTATGTGAAAATATCTGAGTTATTTGTAGACATTGAACTGCTCTATCTTTTTTTTATTTTTGAACTTCATTGTGTATTTTTAGAAATGCACTTTGTGAAGTAGTTGAACTTCTCGGGCATGTCTGTTTGAACTTCACTCTATTTTTGACGTGTTGTTTTTTTAGTTAGTTTTTTGTTTTGTTTTTTGAACTTGTAGATCCTAGGTTTTAATAAACTTTGAACTTCTCTGTTTTTGAAATTTGAACTTCACATTTTGTTTAAATTACATTAGTTTTTACTTTATGCGAACTTGTCCTTCACTACTCAATTTTTTTACTAGACATCTGAGCTCATGTGTTATTTTAATTTGAACTACTTTGGTTTTATTAAAGAAACATACTTTTTTACTTTTTAATAAATATGCTTATTTAATATTATTTAAAGTTCAACTTCTTACTTTTATTTTTCAAGAAATGGGAAATATCAGATTTTTTACATGGATCGAATGTCTCCATTATTTTAACTTGAACTTCTCCATTTTATTCACACTCAGAAATGTCGCGGCTGCCACCTGTAACGCTTGTACACTTTTAATAAAGAATTACTAAAGTATATTTCATAAACATTGAGCCTCTATTTTATTTAAATTTGAACTTCTATACAAATGAATAATGGATCTCTCTATCCGTCACCATGAAGTACATGAAGGAACCTGTCGGGAACTAACACAAACACATACTATGCACACACCCATGGGCATCCAGTGATAAATTATGCATCAAATGGCACATCAAAAAAGAAGAACATGCACCAGGGTCATAAAATTGAAGCTCCGGGAGACATACATCACGACCAACTGCACAACGTGATAGATCTCCACGGGTTATGGGCGCAACTTTCTTCTGGATTGCAAGTCGTTCAGTGCTAATTATCCAGCGCCGGTGGCCATGGGAATCCAGTGATTATTACGCAGTGCCGATGGCAGAAGTCAACGCGGCTGGCTCGCAATGCGTTCTCCTTCTCTGTAATGAGACGGCCACTTCTTTGATTGTTGTATATTTCCTTCTTCAAATTTCATCTTTGAACTTTTGCCTTTTGTTTTTCCACTCCAACCTGAAACAAAGGGAAAAAAATTGAACGTTTTTAGCACTGCCTTCTACGAACTTTTATATGTCTTTGGCTCTGAATTTTTTTAACTATGTAATGCAAATTTATATGTTCTTTTTTACTCTGCAGGTGGGTTCATTTAACTATTGTTTTTATTCTCCAAACATACATCTTGTGGAGTCAGAACTTATATATTTTATATCATTGAACTTCTAGATTTTTCAAATGAAATCAGAACACAAGTTGGGGCAAATATGGTGGGAAATCATAGACTGAAATTTCTCTTTTTTCTTGGTTCATAATATCTTACTTTAACATAGTCCAACCTTGCTGAGATTACATCTTTGCAGATCTGAAAAAAATACAGTACCAAACTTTTGAGCATTACAGAGAGCAAAAATACCAATCTTTTTAAAACATCTTGAACTACAGAAGCAAAGAGGCAAGAGAATAGAGGAGGAGAAGAAGATGGTGTGGTCGGTGGGGTGTACAACCTGCAGGGGAAGCGGCTGCGGGTGGTGGAGCTCGAGCTCTCAGCGTGGCCCTGCCTCTGTGCCCACGTCCAGTGGGCGGCCGGACGTGGTTGCACACATCGGCAACAGACAGTGGTGGGGGTGGTTGCCGCAGCATCGGCTGTATGTGGGGGACCTCGGCGGCAGCGGCAGACGCGGCACGCTGCAGGTCAATACCTCCAGGTGAAGTGTTTGTGCAAATCACTGAATAATAAGCTGTGTTAGCTAGCACAACGGTGCAAGAATTTGAACTTATATTTTCTCTACCCGAGCTAATGTACACTGTATGTAATCCATTATGTAGTCTGGTTCAAGATAGTTTACTGCTTAAGAAAGCTGCAAGTAATTTAAATCGTACCTTGTGGAGTTTGCTAATCGAGTGCGTATCTTCTGTGTCTTGAGGATGGCTTTGCCTCAACAACTGAATGGATGGATGGAATTAGCTACTAATGCAGACTATAACTGGCATGTGTTACATTTTACAGTGCATGCACGAGATGTATCACACAAGTGATTTTGGAATGGAATGAGTACCTGAACGGCAGCGTTGACAAAGGTGAACTTCGGGATGATGATCGGCGAGGCGTTGACAGAGGTGATTTATCCAAGAAATTTAATACTTGAAAATAAAAATCAAAGTATCTGCAGTCAGAAATGAACTTGAAATTCTCGTCCACCTAGACTGTTCCTTCGTATCATACCATTTTCAGATGGGAAAATTAATAAGAATATGACACAACCCAGTCCAATTTAGTTCAGCAAGATAAACATGAAAAGATAAATAAAATTGTTTTGCAGGAGTTCATAGAGGGAGAGTTGAGCAGGTCTCGTCACAAAGAACAAGGAAGTTCAAAGAAAATCTTAGCAGCCGTTCTCCTCTGTTTTCAGTAGCAGAAATGCAGAAATTGAACACACGTGCTCGTGTGGATGTTCTCGAGGGGATCGATCGGGTAGTGGGTGTGGCGGAGCGCAGGGCTGCGGGTCGGTGGATCACCGGATGTTGCGTCGGGATGCTAGGCGGCGGGATGCGTCGCGCCGGTGCGTGCTGACGGGGAAGGAAGGTGTGGCCGGCGGCGCGAACTTGCAGGGGGTGCGTCGTGGCGGAGGTGCTGCGTGAGGGGGAGGTGGAGGCGGCGGCGCGTGCTGGCTGGGGTCGCATCATGGCAGCGCACCTGGCCGGAGGAGGAAGGTGGGGTGGCGGCGCATGCCGCCGGGGAAGGAAGGCAGGACGACTGCTGGATCCTGGGAAGGGAGCGGCGGGGCAGGGGCTCATGCTAGCGGGGGGATCGAGGGGGAGTGAAGTGCGGGACTGGGTGTGGGCGGCGGCGCCTCCGGTTGTGGCGTGGCGGGGCGGCGGCCGCGTCTCCAGTTGGGGCATGGCCGGGCGGCGGCAGGGTCTCCAGTCGGGGGCGGGGCGGCGGCCGCGTCTCCGATGGGTGTGAGGTGGCGGCAGCAGCGCCGGTTGGGGTCGGGCCGGGGGGCGCGTCGCCGGTTGGATCGAGGAAGGTGCTGGGTGGGCTTTTTCTCTTTTTGTTGTCCGAGCCGGTTCGGGAGTTCGGCAACATCTGCATCCGGCCCTATATAGGGCGGGGCGTGATCCAAATAACTATTATGATCTCAGGATCAGAGTGTGTGTGTGTTTTGGTGTGACATGTAATTACCGTAAGGACGTCGAGCTCAGCCAAATATGAAGGCCCACCTAACACGCTAGAGACTGAGGACGGGCTGCTATGAGAGGGAGCGAGTGCGAGAGGAGTCCCGGTTGCATGAGCAAGTGATGGTGCGGTGGTGTTGTTCTTCACGGAGTTGCTCCCGACCAAACTGGGCAACGGAAAATCATGTACCGTCTTGTCTAGATTTTCCTTCGTCCAGTTGATGATAGGTGAAACCAAGTTAGTAGCAAAATCATTTCTGCAGGTAGTTACAACTGCATTGACTGCCTACTGTAGCAATTCATTTTTCTCCTTGGCTGTTTTGTCGCATCCTCGGCTGCTTTTTTCTCGACCGCAACTTTCACCTTTTCGTCGATGTCCGCCTGACTAAACTTCTTTTTCTGCTTCTTGGCCTCCGGGCCCTCGTTGTAAAACACCTTCCACGACCATATTGCGGCCGTTTGCCCAAAGGGAGTCCCTTAAGTTCGTTCAAGGCCCGGTTGAGAGGGGTGTCCCACTTGGGCCACATCGGAGAAGTAGGGCTTCCGGCTGCAAGCTGTTGTTTCTTCTCCTGCAGAAGGAGCGTGAACCGTTTAGGAATGTGTAGTCGACTAGATCTGGAGCTAAATGTAAGCTGGTAAAAGAATAATTACCAGTAGTCTAATCGATCTCCTCGTGATCTAGTCCGTGTAAAAAACCTTCTTTTCCTTGTCCCACTTTTAGCGGACCCTGATGAAGTCACGCTCCAAGGGGTTGGCGAACTTCACAAAGGGGTCTGGAATACCAGCGGCTTCACGTTCCGCGTCCTCCTTATCCCATATGCGCCTTTTACCGAGGTAGCCACGGCTTCCGAGGTGATGCTTCCCTGTGTTCTTTTGCTGAAGGCTCTTGAATTTCGCAGCCTTAGCCTTGGCTTCGTCGGTAGCACAAGTGTCCTTAAACTTTTCGAACTCCTCTTCCGTAAGTGTCAGATTTTCCTCCAGAATCTTGGATAGGGGTTCCTCAGCTTCAATATCTCGTTTCACCCTCCCTTTAAAGGAGGCCAAATCATTGTTGAACATGCCCATGGCGTGATTGTTAATCTTTTTCATCTTCGGATCATCCCATGGTTGTTCTATGTTATCATCCCGGTCGGGGAACTTGAATCTCTTGTGCAACTTTGTAAGGAGCAACTGCGTCAAATGTTCTTTACTCCTTAAGTCATCGTCGTTGATGCTCGCGCATTCCCGTAGGATGCATCCTACTTGGTTCCCATAGCACTTGCGAGGTTCTTCTAGCTCTACTGGCTCAAACTTGCCAGGTGCCATCTTTGTGATCACCAGTCGTTCAATCCCTAGTTTGTTAGGTTTTCGTATCCTCTGCTTCTTCCGCTTCTTCTTTTCGGTAGTGGCATAGGCGCCGGTACCTTCCCCGTTGGTATCTTCCCCACCGGTACCTTCCCCGCCAGTCTCGGAGCTGATGACCCACAAGTGTAGGGGATCTATCCTAGTCATTTCGATACGTAAGAGTGTCAAACGCAACGAGGAGCAGAAGGAAATGACAAGCGGTTTTCAGTAAGGTATTCTCTGCAAGCACTGAAATTATCGGTAACAGATAGTTTTTTGATAAGGTAATTCGTAACGGGTAACAAGCAATGAAAGTAAATAAGGTGCAGCAAGATGTCTCAATCCTTTTTGTAGCAAAGAACAAGCCTGGACAAGTTCTTATATAGAGAAAAGCGCTCCCGAGGAGACATGGGAATTATCGTCAAGATAGTTTTCATCACGCTCATATGATTCACGTTCATTACTTTGATAATTTGATATGTGGGTGGACCAGTGCTTGGGTACTACCCTTTCTTGGTCAAGAATCCCACTTATGATTAACCCCTATTGCAAGCATCCGCAACTACAAAAGAAGTATTAATGTAAACCTAACCATAGCATGAAACATATGGATCCAAATCAACCCCTTACGAAGCAACTCATAAACTAAGGTTTAAGCTTCTGTCACTCTAGCAAGCCATCATCTACTTATTACTTCCCAATGCCTTCCTCTAGGCCCAAACAATGGTGAAGTGTCATGTAGTCGACGTTCACATAACACCACTAGAGGAGAGACATACATCTCATCAAAATATCGAACGAATATCAAACTCACATGACAACTTATAGCAACACTTCTCCCATGTCCTCAGGAACAAACGTAACTACTCACAAATCATATTCACATTCATAATCAGAGGGTATTAATAAGCATAAAGGATCTGAACATATGATCTTCCATCGAATAAACCAACTAGCATCAACTACAAGGAGTAATCAACACTACTAGTGACCCACAGGTACCAATCTAAGGTTTTGGAACAAAGATTGGATACAAGAGATGAACTAGGGTTTGAGAGGAGATGGTGCTGGTGAAGATGTTGATGGAGATTGACCCCCTCCCAATGAGAGGATCGATGGTGATGATGATGGTGATGATTGAGGGAGTCCTGGATTAGGGGGTCCTCGGATAGCCGGACTATATGCTTATGCCGGACTGTTGGACTGTGAAGATACAAGATTGAAGACTTCGCCCGTGTCCGGGTGGGACTCTCCTTTGCGTGGAAGGAAAGCTTGGCGATTCGGATATGTAGATTACCTTCTCTATAACCGACTCTGTGTAACCCTAGCCCCCTCCAGTGTCTATATAAACCGGAGGGTTTAGTCCGTAGGACAACAACAATCATAATCATAGGCTAGCTTCTAGGGTTTAGCCTCTACAATCTTGTGGTAGATCAACTCTTGTAATACTCATATCATCAAGATCAATCAAGAAGGAAGTAGGGTATTACCTCCATAGAGAGGGCCCGAACCTGGGTAAACATTGTGTCCCCCGCCTCCTATTACAATTAGCCTTAGACGCACAGTTCGGGACCCCCTACCCGAGATCCGCCGGTTTTGACACCGACATTGGTGCTTTCATTGAGAGTTCCACTGTGACGTCAAAAAAGGTTTGATGGCTCGCCTTGTTGTCAGGGACAACATCACCTCTGGAGAAGCCCTAGCTTTAGGCCAGACCCTCCGACTGGGTGGCTTCGTTATGACCTCCCGTTCGGCCGCTGCGCCGACGATGACTTCTCGGATCATCAAAAACAGCCTCCACGTCAGCTCAGAATACGCCGAGCAGATGGATCCAATGGAGCTCTCGTCCTTGAATGAGCTCTTGGATCACATCGCCGCCTTCGGAGTCGCTAGGCACTATGATCGGATTGGGCTTAAACCAGATCAAAGAGAGATTGACACTCCGTCGGTCACCCATCAGATAGCGGTCATGGAAGAGCAATGCGGCGATTCCTCCTCTCTTCTGAGGACAAACTATGTCCGGATTCCTGAGCTCTCCGAGCCGGATACCCGTTCGTGGGAGGACATGACCCGAACACCGAACTTAGAATCGGACAGCGGGCTAGAAAAATTGAGCGATATCCCGGAACCCAAACTGCCAAGCTTGGAAGTTCCTCTGTCCCTGGGTCTTAGATCGGGTCAGGGTTCGGACTTAAATCCACCCACCCACCCAGATACAAGCGATGTTTCCCACATTAGACAACAATCTCAAGAGACGGTACATCACTTCTGGGCCAGATTCCTCCTTGTAATGAACAAGGTCAAGGACTATCGCGAGGAAGACGCAATCTCAGTCTTTTGCAAAAATTACACGGACAAGGGAATCCTCAACGCCATAAGTCACTGTGACATAGCACACTTCACTGACTTGGAGGCCATAGTACAGAAGTACTGTGCGATGGAAAGCGCCTGGAAAACCCAAGCAAAATTTTGGGATCCTCCGGCTCTCACTAAACCAAAGCCCACTACAAGGCGTGGAACCGTATTGGAGGGATGGCTCAATGAGCCATGCAAAATTCACACCACACCGGGTACCATACCAACACACAGCCTTAGAGCATGTTGGATACTTCGGCAGGTGGCCAAGAGCGGCGAGGATCTCCTCGATAAAATACGGCCTGCATCACGACACAGAGTGGAGAAAAGGCACTGCCTCTCTATCGCCTTCTTCGACGCACTAAACACTTCGAGTGGACGGATGCGGCCACGGCCGGATTGGACGAAATAAAGGCCCTCTTGGCCGACAACCCAATTCTAGCCGCACGAAACATTGGCGAACCCATGCTGCTATATATAGCCGCAACACACCAAGTTGTAAGCGCGGTGCTCGTCGTCAAACGAGAGGAGGACGGACATAAGTTCCTGCTTCAAAAGATGATATACTACGTATCCACGGTCCTCACACCATGCAAGTCGCGGTACCCACATTATCAAAAGATGGCATACAAGGTCTTCATGGCATCCCGGAAACTATGACACTACTTTCAAGAGTGTTCAATCACCGTGGCCTCCGAAGTACCACTCAACGATATAATAAATAACTGTGATGCCACGGGCCGGATTGCTAAGTGGGCCATCGAGCCCCCCCCGTTCGACATCATATATCAACCACAGCGAGCCATTAAGTCGCAAGTACTGGCTGACTTCGTCGCCGAATGGACAGAAGCCGAACTCCCTAAAGAGTACGGCGCAGACTCCAATTGGATCATGCACTTTGACGGCTCTAAGATGTTGGCTGGTCTGGGAGCGGGTGTTGTCTTGACATCCCCCATCGGAGATACAGTCCAATACGTACTCCAAATACTATACACAGACTCCAACAATGCAGCCAAATACGAGGCTCTGTTGCATGGTCTTCGGATGGTAGTCTCCATGGGCATCCAACGCCTAGAAGTGTGTGGGGATACGAACCTTGCAATATCTCAAATAAATGGAGACTTTGACGCCAAGGACCCGACAATGGCGGCCTACCGTAATGTCGTCCTCGAAATGTCAGCTTGGTTCGAGGGGCTCGAATTCCATCACGTGGTCCAAGAAAACAATCAAGCGGCGGATATCCTCGCCCGCATCAGCGCCAAGCGCGACCCCGTCCCACCTAATATCTTCTTGGAAAAGCAAGGGGAGACCGGCAATACTAGTCTGGATCCGACCACAACCCCAGATACCGAACATACTGACATAATCGGAGGCTCCGCCACCGAAATAACACCTTCGGCTCACGTAATCATGGCTGTCATTGCCCCGTGGACCGAACCCTTCTTAGCCTACTTAAATAGGCAAGAACTCCTCGAGGACCAAAATGAGGCACATTGCATTGTGCGGCACTCTGAAGCCTACAAGGTCCACGAGGGAGAGCTTTATAAGAAAAGCGCTACCAGAGTGCTCCAAAGATGCATCTCCGAAGAGGAAGGGCGGCAGCTCTTGGCTGAAATTCAAGCTGGACTCGCCGGCCACCATGCCGCAGCTCGGGCCCTTGTAAGCAAGGCCTTTCTTATAGGTTTCTACTGGCCGACAGCCCGAGCAGATGCACAGGACCTCGTCCAACATTGCGTCGGTTGCCAGCTTTTTGCAGATCAAAGTCATCTGCCCCCTACCGCTCTCCAAACAATCCCCATAACTTGGCTCTTCACGGTCTGGGGGATCGATATGGTCAGACCCCTTAAAGGAGGAAGCCATAAGAAAAAAAATACTTATTGGTCATGGTGGACAAGTTCACCAAATGGATAGAGGCCAAGCCAGTTAAAACGGCCGAATCTGGACCAGTGATAGACTTCATATCAGGGGTTGTACACCATTACGGTGTCCCCCATAGCATCATCACCGATAATGGCTCAAACTTCATAACTGATGAGGTCAAAACCTGGTGTGGTAACATGGGCATTAAGCTTGATTACGCCTCTGTCTATCACCCCCAAACAAACGGTCAAGTTGAACGAGCAAATGGTCTTATTATGAGCGGAATCAAACCCAGACTAGTGTGATCCTTGAAGGAGTCAGATATGCAATGGGTCGAGGAGCTCGACTCTGTACTATGGGGACTGCGGACCACGCCGAATCGCACTACCGGATACACACCATTCTTCATGGTGTACGGCGCAGAGGCGGTATTGCCCTGCGATATTATTCATGACTCACCTCGGGTGCGCATGTATGAAGAGAGAGAAGCCGAGCTTGATCGGCAGGACAACCTAGATGCCCTGGAGGAGGAGCGCGATGTCGCAAAAGCCCGTTCCGCATTCTATCAGCAACAAGCTCGAAGGTATCAAAGCAGAGAAGTACGGGCCAAAACTTATAACATTGGCAAACTCATTCTACGCCCACCGGAGAAGAAAAAGGACAAGCTCAAACCCAAGTGGGAGGGCCCCTTCATCATTGATAAAGTTCTAACCGGAGGAGCGTACCGCCTACGTGATGCATCAGATAATCGACTAGAGCCGAACCCATGGAATGTGGCCACACTCCGAAGATTCTACGCCTAGCGTCGGACTCTGTGTTCGTCTCCTTACCTCCGCGTTTTTAAATTATATCCTCTCTCTTTTTCTTTCTTTCTTTTTCATATTTAGCCCTAAAAAGCTTCAAGTGTGGCTCAACTACACAATTTCGACGCGCTGTGCGTGCTAACTATACATGGGGGCTTCTTATACAGAAGCTTAATATAACTATCTTCTGGGCTTCAGGCCCACTGCATATGTGTAACTTTTCCATATGTACCTTTTCTTCGCCATTATATGCATCGATATGACTTATATTTTGGCCAAGCTGGGTTGCCTGGCTATTGTGTTTATGCCCTATGTTCCCGTTAGTTCGGCTAGGGCATAAGGGGAGCACCTCTGCGATTGTTACCGCCGGGTCAGCCGGACGTGTACCTCAGACTGGGTGAAGCCGAAAGCTAGCGATCTTAAGGGATTATTAGGTCGGTGAAAAAAAGATGTTTTTTACCTATTACAATATAAATCCCCAGATGTTTTGTATCCTGCGTCTTTGTTCGCAGTTCGGACATGCATATTAATGCATGCGTACCCAGGGAAAGGAACCCTTAACGGAACTATTCTCCCTGGAAGATGTTTCTTACTATCCATGTAATATAACATAGCTAGTTGGGTACTTGTCTGTTCAAGCACTTATGACCCCTACGCCTGGTTTCCACGCGTCCCCCGGTTTACATAACTGAGCGGGTATTCGGATACACTTCGAACTATCGGGTCCGGAGGCTGAAGCGAAAAGGTCCGCCATGACAAATGATTTACAATCCGGCTAGGGACAACATACGTCCACTGAAGTACATAGTCACTTAGACTGGCAAAATTCTTCTTCTATACCATACAACAGGTTGTCTAGCCTACAATCCTGTTGGGAATACTTTGCGGCTAATCCTACCTGGTCATATACCAGAGTAATGGGAATTTCTTTCCCATCTGACCCTACAGGACCGACCAGGGCCATGTGAATCGGATCAACCTTGGCGTACCGCGTCTTTACCATGGCCCAGGCATCCCTCGCACCATGTCGGCAGGCAGATATCTTCCATAATCAGAAACGCCGCCGCGCTCCCTTGAGCAGTTCTACAAGCTCCACCATGCTTCCCAGCAGGGAGGCGGATGGCCACAAGGCCTGGGTGATACCCTGCATCACCTGCCGAACTTGTTCTCGCAGTTGTGGAAGCTCTTGCAGAAGATCGCATGCGGATCCGGGCATCTCCTCTTCGGGATGGCCTGTCAGCAAGCTAGGCCCAAACATCTTTTAGCTCAACGCCCAGCCGGGTATTGGCATCTTGGAGATCATTTTTCTCTCGCCTAACCCGTGTAAGCACGCGCTCGCCAGCCTCTAGCTGTCGTTGATCTCGTCGCTCATCCTCTTGTATGATCTCCGGATTCACTCCGGGATTGTCTGCAGAATCTATTGTTAGATATGCAAGCATGTCGAATACTAGCTGGTACACGTAATTATATTCTCTTTGATCAAGGAAAGTATTACCAGATGATGCCTTCTTGGATTCTTCTATTTCGGCAACTGCGGCCCTTAGCTGGGCTTTGCACTCCTCCAGCTCTTGAGACAACTGGGTGTTCTTCTCTGTAAGAACCTATTTATACAATGATCCTCAAATCAGTTGTGCCAACTGTTTCAAGCCTAGGGGCTACTGATATACATAATTATCAGATTCTTTCTTACTCGTATATCCTTTAAATACTGGTCTGTGGCTCTAGCAAGCCCACCCTGCGCATTTTGGATGTACACGTCTCCCGAGTTGAAGGCATTGAACGCCTCTTCGGAGAAGTTAGCGTCGCGGAGTACGGCCCGTCGATGCCGGTGATTCATAGCGCTCTCCACTTCGGAATTCGTAGCGGATATTCTATCCGCACCTTCTATAGGAGGACCATCCGGCGTTGCCCCGATGTTAGCCTCCACCCTTGAGGCCGGTTCTGGAGTCCAGCTGGTGGAGGCATGGCCGCAGGATCTCCGAACATAGTCCGACGAGTACTCTTTCTTCCAGGGCACAATGGACACTGTTACATTTCAAAGACGATAGTAACGGAGCAGGTTTTCAATCATACCTTTGCGATGGCGTCTCGGTCCTAACCGCCTTCCTTTTAAGCCTACCCAGCTTGGGTGCCCATTGCTGGTGAGTCCCCGCGGGTTTGGCACGGCGCCCCGATGGCCTTCCCTATAAAGTGCAATATGTGTGCGGTGGGTAAGGTGTAAAGAAGGGATCCTTCTCAGAAGTTAGGGCTCCGGTTTTACTTACATTCAATGCAGGGAGCAGGTCAGGATAGTCGGCGATGATGGCCACCAAGGATTCGTCACTGCTTGCTTTGTAAAACATCCTGTCGACAAGCTCCACAGATATGTCCGGATCTTCTTCAAAATCGGGGTCGAGGGCTCGGTTGTGGTCCTCTGGTAGTGGAGGCGGGTTGTGGACCTCCCTCACAGCTTTCCACAGTTCCTACTATGAACTAGCAAGGTAAATATTTGTGATGAAAGGCTATAGGAATGAATAGAGTCGAGTAAAAGGTAGCAGCTCACCCAGCTTGGGGGGTTGTACATGGAAAATACATCCCGTGGCTTAATGCGGGTGAACTCCTCTTCTTCTCCTTTATAAAAATCGGACAATATTTTCACCAGGGCGGTGGCGGAATCTAGAGCTTTCCAACCACAGCGGGTGGCATCGTCCTCCCCATTGAAGTGCCACATGGGGCGCCCTCGATACTGGAGTGGCTGCACCCCCCGCATTGTGCATACTGACATAACCTCGATTATTGTCAGTCTAGATTTGGCCAGCATTTTTATTCTGCCCATCAGATAAAGGACTTCCCTGTTATCTTCCTCCTACGGGCTCCGGGGATGGCAGCTGCGGTGTTTCTTCAATGGGGCATTGCTAAACTCAGGAAGGCCCACCCGAATAGGGTCCGGAAGGGGGACATCCTCTATATAAAACCACTCCGAGGGCCAGTCTTCGGATGTCTTCTTCGGAGTGCCGGACAAGTATCCGGTCTCGGCGATGCGCCATATTCGGCTCTGCCCACTTGGTATATTGATCCCTCTTGATTGCAAGGGACGAGGCGGAATAGCCTCTTCCATAGCTCGAAATGAGCTTCGTAGCCCAGAAATAGCTCACAAAGGGCGACGTAACCTGCGATATGCAGTATGGAGGCAGCAATGAAGTTATGCAGCTGGAGGCCGTAATACTCCAGGAGCCCGCGGAGGAATGGATGGATTGGGAATCCAAGGTCCCTCAGCGAGTAAGGGACAAGGCATACTCGCTCCCCCTGGATGGGTTGGGGAAACTCTCAGCTTGCTCCCCGCCATCATAGGTGCCTAGTCCTGCTCGGACGGGGACAAGATATGCAGGCGGGAGAAACCCCTGGGTCTGCAACTCCACCAACCGGCTGCGGGATACGGTGCACTTCACCCAATCGCCTGGCTTAGCGCTATGGTAGCGAGAGGAGGAGCTGCGGTGGCCGGCCATGATGGGATGGTTTTTATGGGCGCACTCTGATAAATCCTCGCTTGGGGAAGATGGTGTGATTTGGATCTGAGGATCCCCGTCTCTTTAATAGACGATTTACTTACTTGGTGAGGGTGGAAAATGTGAAAATGCCCCAACTTCTCGCGTTCGCTCGACACGTGGAGACTGCCATTATTAAGGTGCAGAAGCCGAGGAGTGCAACATTAATGGGAAGCCGGTCACTGCTTGTTACAACAGGAACTCTGGGATTTGGAGAAAGAACCCGCCTTGCAATGCCGAAGACAGTCTGCGCGCCGGACTCATTTTCATTGAAGCCTGGTTCAGTGGCTACTGAGGGAGTCCTGGATTAGGGGGTCCTCGGATAGCCAGACTATATGCTTATGCCAGACTGTTGGACTATGAAGATACAAGATTGAAGACTTTGTCCCGTGTCCGGGTGGGACTCTCCTTTGCGTGGAAGGCAAGCTTGGCATTCGGATATGCAGATTACCTTCTCTGTAACCGACTCTGTGTAACCCTAGCCCCCTCCGGTGTCTATATAAACCGGAGGGTTTAGTCCATAGGACAACAACAATCATATTCATAGGCTAGCTTCTAGGGTTTAGCATCTACGATCTCGTGGTAGATCAACTCTTGTAATACTCATATCATCAAGATTAATCAAGCCGGAAGTAGGGTATTACCTCCATACAGAGGGCCCGAACCTGGGTAAATTGTGTCCCCCGCCTCCTGTTACCATTAGCCATAGACGCACAGTTCGGGACCCCCTACCCGAGATCCGTCGGTTTTGACACCAACAATGATTTCCCCCTCCCGGAGGGAAGTTTCCCCGGCAGAACAGCTCCGCCGGAGCCCTAGATTGGTTCTGCCAAGGTTCCGCCTCATGGCGGTGGTGTTTCGTCCTGAAAGCTTGCTTATGATTTTTTAGGGTAAAAGACTTTATATAGCAGAAGATGGTCACCGGAAGCCTGTCAGGGGGCCCATGAGGCAGGGGCGCGCCCAGAGGGGTAGGGCGCGCACCCCCACCCTCGTGGCCAGGGTGTGGGCCCCCTATGGTACTTTCTTCGCCCAATATTTTTTATTAATTTCAAAAATAACTGTCGTGGAGTTTCAGGACTTTTGGAGTTGTGTAGAATAGGTCTCTAATATTTGCTCCTTTTCCAGCCCAGAATCCCAGCTGCCGGCACTCTCCCTCTTCATGTAAACCTTGTAAAATAAGAGAGAATAGGCATAAGTACTGTGACATAATGTGAAATAACCGCCCATAATGTAATAAAAATCGATATAAAAGCATGATGCAAAATGGACGTATCAACTCGCCCAAGCTTAGACCTCGCTTGTCCTCAAGCGGAAGCCGAAATCAAAAAATATGACCACATGTTTAGAGATAGAGGTGTCGATAAAATAAAATACGGACATGAGGGCATCATGATCATTCTTATAGCAGCAATATATATATATATATATATTGTCATATGATTTCTTATGCTCAAGTAACAATCTATCCACAATGTCAAGTATGAATCAGAAACTTCATTGAAAACTAACAAACTATAACCTCGGTCATTGGAGCAATTGCAATTTATCATAACATACAAAAGAGTCAATATAAGAGCTTTTCAACAAGTCCACATACTCAACTATCATTTAGTCTTCCACAATTGCTAACACTCACGCAATACTTATGGTTATGGAGTTTTAATCGGACATAGAGAAAAATAGGGGCTTATAGTGTTTCCTCCCAACCTTTTACCTCAGGGGTAATGTCAACAATAATAGTTCATGCTAAATAACATCCAATTGGATATATATATATCAGGATCTTTCCAACACAATGAGTTTGCCAAAGGATAAAATATAAAAAGGAAAGGTGAAGATCACCATGACTCTTGCATAATGCATAACACAAAAGTAAAAGATAGGCCCTTCGCAGAGGGAAGCAAAGGTTGTCATGTGCTTTTATAGTTGGATGCACGAAATCTTAATGCAAAAGAACGTCACTTTATATTGCCACTTGTGATATGGACCTTTATTATGCAGTCTATCGCTTTTATTGCTTCCATATCACAAGATCGTATAAAGCTTATTTTCTCCACACTAATAAGTCATACATATTTAGAGAGCAATTTTTATTGCATGCAACATGACAACTTACTTGAAGGATCTTACTCAATCCATAGGTAGGTATGGTGGACTCTCATGGAAAAATTGGGTTTAAGGATATTTGGAAGCACAAGTAGTATCTCTACTTGGTGCAAGGAATTTGGCTAGCATGAGAGGGAAAGGCAAGCTCAACATGTTGGATGATCCATGAAAATATACTTTATTTCAGATAAAGAAAACATAACCCATTACATTGTCTTCCTTGTCCAACATCAACTCTTTAGCATGCCATATTTTAATGAGTGCTCACAATCATAAAAGATGTCCAAGATAGTATATTTATATGTGAAAACCTCTCTTTCTGTTAGGGAACATAGTAATTTCAAAAAAATTCCTACGCACACGCAAGATCATGGTGATGGCATAGAACGAGAGGGGAGAGTGTTGTCTACGTACCCTCGTAGACCGTTAATAGGAAATGTTATGACAACGCGGTTGATGTAGTCGTACATCTTCACGATCCGACCGATCCAAGCACCGAACGTACGGCACCTCCGTGTTCAGCACACGTCCAGCTCGATGACGTTCCCCGGGCTCCAATCCAGCAAAGCGTCGGGGATGAGTTCCGTCAGCACGACGGCGTGGTGACGATGATGATGTTCTACCGGCGCAGGGCTTTGCCTAAACTCCGCGATGATACAACCGAGGTGGAATATGGTGGAGGGGGCACCACACAAGGCTAAGGACGATCCATAGATCAACTTGTGTGTCTCTAGGGTGCCCCCCCGCCCCCGTATATAAAGGAGTAAGGGGGGAGGCCGGCCGGCCCTTGTGGGCGCGCCAAGGAGGAGTCCTCCTCCTAGTAGGAGTAGGACTCCCCCTTTCCTACTCCTACTAGGAGGGGGAAAGGAAGGGGGAGAGGGGGAAGGAAAGAGGGGGGCGCCGCCCCCCCCCCCTCCTAGTCCAATTCGGACCAGAGGGAGAGGGGGCACGCGGCCCACCCTGGCCGCCCCTCTCTCTTTCCACTAAGGCCCATGTGGCCCATTAACTCTCCCGGGGGGGTTCCGGTAACCCTCCGGCACTCCGGTTTTCTCCGAAATCACCCGGAACACTTTCGTGTCCGAATATAGTCGTCCAATATATCAATCTTTATGTCTCGACCATTTCGAGACTCCTCGTCATGTCCGTGATCACATCCGGGACTCCGAACAAACTTCGGTACATCAAAACTTATAAACTCATAATAAAACTATCATCGTAATGTTAAGCGTGCGGACCCTATGGGTTCGAGAACTATGTAGACATGACCTAGAACTATTCTCGGTCAATAACCAATAGTGGAACCTGGATGTTCATATTGGTTCCTACATATTCTACGAAGATCTTTATCGGTCAAACCGCATAACAACATATGTTGTTCCCTTTGTCATCGGTATGTTACTTGCCCGAGATTCGATCGTCGGTATCCAATACCTAGTTCAATCTCGTTACCGACAAGTCTCTTTACTCGTTCCGTAATACATCATTTCGTAACTAACTCATTAGTTACAATGCTTGCAAGGCTTAAGTGATGAGTATTACCGAGAGGGCCCAGAGATACCTCTCCGACAATCGGAGTGACAAAACCTAATCTTGAATTATGCCAACTCAACATGTACCTTTGGAGACACCTATAGAGCACCTTTATAATCACCCAATTACGTTGTGACGTTTGGTAGCACACAAAGTGTTCCTCTGGTAAATGGGAGTTGCACAATCTCATAGTTGTAGGAACTTTGTATAAGTCATGAAGAAAGCAATGGCAACATACTAAACGATCAAGTGCTAAGCTAACGGAATGGGTCAAGTCAATCACATCATTCTCCTAATGATGTGATCTCATTAATCAAATGACAACACATGTCTATGGTTAGGAAACATAACCATCTTTGATCATTGAGCTAGTCAAGTAGAGGCATACTAGTGACACTATGTTTTTCTATGTATTCACACATGTATCATGTTTCCGGTTAATACAATTCTAGCATGAATAATAAACATTTATCATGATATGAGGAAATAAATAATAACTTTATTATTGCCTCTAGGGCATATTTCCTTCAGTCTCCCACTTGCACTAGAGTCAATAATCTAGTTCACATCATCATGTGATTTAACACCAATATTCATATCTGTATATGATTAACACCCATAGTTCACATCGTCATGTGATCAACACCCAAAGGGTTTACTAGAGTCAATAATCTAGTTCACATCGCTATGTGATTAACACCCAAAGAGTACGAAGGTATGATCATGTTTTGCTCGTGAGAGATGTTTAGTCTACGGGTCTGTCACATTCAGAGCCGTATGTATTTTGCAAATATTCTATGTTTACAATGCTCTGCATGGAGCTACTCTAGCTAATTGCTCCCACTTTCAATAAGTATCCAGATTGAGACTTAGAGTCATCTGGATCGGTGTAAAAGCTTGCACCGATGTAACTTTCTACAACGGGCTCTTTTATCACCTCCATAATCGAGAAGTATTCCCTTGGTCCTCACTAAGGATATTCTTGACCGCTGTCCAGTGATCCACTATTAGATCAAAAATTGTATTCCTTTGCCAAACACAGAGCAAGGTATACAATAGGTCTGGTTCACAGCATAGCATACTTTATAGAACCTATGACTGAGGCATAGGGAATGACTTTTCATTCTCTTTCTATTTTCTGCCATAGTCGGGTTTTGAGTCTTACTCAACTTCATACCTTGCAACACAGGCAAGAACTCTTTCTTTGACTGTTCCATTTTGAACTACTTCAAAAAATTTATCAAGGTATGTACTCATTGAAAAACTTATCAAGCGTCTTGATCTATCTATATAGATCTTGATGCTCAATGTGTAAGAAGCTTCACCGAGGTATTTCTTTGAAAAACTTCTTTCAAACACTCCTTTATGCTTTCCAGAAAATTCTACATCATTTCCAATTTATAATATGTCATTCACATATACTTAGCAGAAATGTTGTAGTGCTCCCACTCACTTTCTTGTAAATACAGGTCTTTCCAAAAGTCTGTATAAAACCATATGCTTTGATCAACTCATCAAAGCGTATATTCCAATTTTGGGATGCTTGCACCAGTCCATTGATGGATTGCTGGAGCTTGCACACTTTGTTAGCATCTTTAGGATCGACAAAAACTTTCTGGTTGCATCATATACAACTCTTCTTTAATAAATCCATTAAGGAATGCAGTTTTGACATCCATTTGCCAGATTTCATAAAATGTGGCAATTGCTAACATGATTTAGACAGACTTAAGCTTCGATACGAGTGAGAAAATCTCATCGTATTCAACACCTTGAACTTGTTGAAAACATTTCGCAACAAGTCGAGCTTAGTAGATAGTAACACTACTATCAGTGTCCGTCTTCCTCTTGAAGATCCATTTATTTAACATGGCTTGCTGATCATCGAGCGAGTCAATCAAAGTCCATACTTTGTTCTCATACATGGATCATATCTCAGATTTTATGGCCTCAAGCAATTTCGTGGAATCTGGGCTCATCATCGCTTCCTCATAGTTTGTAGGTTCATCATGGTCTAGTAACATGACTTCCAAAACAGGATTACCGTATTACTCTGGTCCGGATCTTGCTCTGGAAGACCTACGAGGTTCGGTAGCAACTTGATCTGAAGTTTCATGATCATCATTAACTTCCTCACTAATTGGTGTAGGAATCACTAGAACTGACTTCTGTGATGAACAACTTTCCAATTTGGGAGAAGGTACAATTACCTCATCAAGTTCTAGCTTCCTCCCACTCACTTCTTTCGAGAGAAACTTCTTATCTAGAAAGGATCCATCTTAGCAACGAATAACTTGCCTTCGGATCTGTGATAGAAGGTGTACCCAATAGTTACCTTTGGGTATTCTATGAAGACACACTTCTCCGATTTGGGTTCGAGCTTATCAGGTTGAAACCCTTTTTCATATAAGCATCGCAACACCAAGTTTTAAGAAACGACAGCTTAGGTTTACTGCTAAACCATAGTTCATACGGTGTTGTCTCAATGGATTTAGATGTTGCCCTATTAAACGTGAATGCAGCTGTCTCTAATGCATAACCCCAAAACGATAGTGGTAAACAGATAAGAGACATCATAGATCACACCATATCTAGTAAAGTACGATTACGACGTTCGGACACACCATTACATTGTGGTGTTCCAGATGGCGTGAGTTGCGAAACTATTTCACATTGTTTCAAATGAAGACCAAACTCATAACTCAAATATTTGTCTCCACGATCAGATCGTAGAAACTTTATTTTTCTTGTTACGATGATTTTTCCACTTCACTCCGAAATTCTTTGAACTTTTCAACTATTTCAGACTTATGTTTCATTAAGTAGATATACCCATATCTGCTCAAATCATCTGTGAAGGTTAGAAAATAACGATACTTGCCACGAGCCTTAACACTCATCGGATCGCATACATCGGTATGTATTATTTCCAATAAGTCAGTAGCTCGTTCCATTGTTCCGGAGAATGGAGTTTTAGTCATCTTGCCCAAAAGGCACGGTTCGCAAGCATCAAATGATTCATAACCAAGTGATTCCGAAAATCCATCTTTATGGAGTTTCTTCATGCGCTTTACACCGATATGACCCAAACGGCAGTGCCACAAATAATTTGCACTATCATTATTAACTTTGCATCTTTTGGCATCAATATTATGAATATGTGTATCACTACGATCGAGATCCAACAAACTATTTTCATTGGGTGTATGACCATCGAAGGTTTTATTCATGTAAACAGAACAACAATTATTCTTTGACTTTAAATGAATAACCGTATCGCAATAAACATGATCAAATCATATTCATGTTCAACGCAAACGCCAAATAACATTTATTTAGGTTCAACACTAATCCCGAAAGTATAGGGAGTGTGCGATGATGATCATATCAATCTTGGAACTACTTCCAACACTCATCGTCACTTCCCCTTCAACTAGTCTCTGTTTATTCTGTAACTCCTGTTTCGAGTTACTAATCTTAGCAACCGAACAAGTATCAAATACTCAGGGGCTACTATAAACACTAGTAAGGCACACATCAATAACCTGTATATCAAATATACCCTTGTTCTCTTTGCCATCCTTCTTATCCACCAAATATTCAGGGCATTTCCGCTTCCAGTGACCATTTCCTTTGAAGTGTAAGCACTCAGTTTCAGGCTTTGGTCCAGCTTTGGGATTCTTCGCGGGAGTGACAACTTGCTTGTCATTCTACTTGAAGTTCCCCTTTCTTTTCCCTTTGCCCTTTTCTTGAAACTAGTGATCTTGTCAACCATCAACACTTGATGCTCTTTCTTGATTTCTACCTTCGTCGATTTCAACATCACGAAGAGCTCGGGAATTGCTTTCGTCATCCCATGCATATTATAGTTCATCACAAAGTTCTACTAACTTGGTGGTGGTGACTAGAGAACTCTGTCAATCACTATCTTATCTGGAAGATTAACTCCCACTTGATTCAAGTGATTGTAGTACCCAGACAATCTAAGTACATGCTCACTAGTTGAGCGATTCTCCTCCATCTTTTAGCCATAGAACTTGTTGGAGACTTCATATCTCTCAACTCGGGTATTTGCTTGAAATATTAACTTCAACTCCTGGAACATCTCATATGGTCCATGACGTTCAAAACGTCTTTGAAGTCCCGATTCTAAGCCGTTAAGCATGGTGCACTAAACTATCAAGTAGTCATCATATTGAGCCAGCCAAACGTTCATAACGTCTGCATCTGCTCCTGCAATAGGTCTGTCACCTAGCAGTGCATTAAGGACATAATTCTTCTGTGCAGCAATGAGGATAAACCTCAGATCACGGATCCAATCCACATCGTTGCTACTAACATCTTTCAACACAATTTTCTCTAGGAACATATCAAAATAAACATATGAAAGCAACAACGCAAGCTATTGATCTACAACATAATTTGCAAAATACTACCAGGACTAAGTTCATGATAAATTTAAGTTCAATTAATCATATTACTTCAGAACTCGCACTTAGACAGACATCCCTCTAATCCTCTAAGTGATTACGTGATCCATATTAACTACACCATGTCCGATCGTCACGTGAGATGGAGTAGTTTCAACGGTGAACATCATTATGTTGATCACATCTACTATATGATTCACGCTCGACCTTTCGGTCTCTGTGTTCCGAGGCCATATCTGCATATGCTAGGCTCGTCAACCTGAGTATTCTGCGTGTGCAAAACTGGCCTGCACCCATTGTAGATGGACGTTGAGCTTATCACACCCGATCATCACGTGGTGTCTGGGCACGACGAACTTTGGCAATGGTGCATACTCAGGGAGAACAATTCTTGATAATTTAGTGAGAGATCATCTTAAAATGCTACCGTCAATCAAAGCAAGATAAGATGCATAAAGGATAAACATCACATGCAATCAATATAAGTGATATGATATGGCCATCATCATCTTGTGCTTGTGATCTCCATCTCCGAAGCACCGTCATGATCACCATCGTCACCGGCGCGACACCTTGATCTCCATCATAGCATCGTTGTCGTCTCGCCAATCTTATGCTTCTATGACTATCGCTACCGCTTAGTGATAAAGTAAAGCATTACAGGGCGATTGCATTGCATACAATAAAACAAAAACCATATAGCTCCTGCCAGTTGCCGATAACTCGGTTACAAAACATGATCATCTCATACAATAAAATATAGCATCACGTCTTAACCATATCACATCACAACATGCCCTGCAAAAACAAGTTAGACGTCCTCTACTTTGTTGTTGCAAATTTTACGTGGCTGCTACGGGCTTAGCAAGAACCGTTCTTACCTACGCATCAAAACCACAATGATAGTTTGTCAAGTTGGTGTTGTTTTAACCTTCGCAAGGACCGGGCGTAGCAACACTTGGTTCAACTAAAGTTGGAGAAACTGACACCCGCCAGCCACCTATGTGCAAAGCACGTCGGTAGAACCAGTCTCGCGTAAGCATACGCGTAATGTCGGTCCGGACCGCTTCATCCAACAATACCACCGAACCAAAGTATGACATGTTGGTAAGCAGTATGACTTGTATCGCCCACAACTCACTTGTGTTCTACTCGTGCATATAACATCAACGCATAAAACCTAGGCTCGGATGCCACTATTAGGGAACGTAGTAATTTCAAAAAAATTCCTACGCACACGCAAGATCCTGGTGATGGCATAGCAACGAGAGGGGAGAGTGTTGTCTACGTACCCTCGTAGACCGTTAAGCAGAAGCATTATGACAACGCGGTTGATGTAGTCGTACGTCTTCACGATCCGACCGATCCAAGCACCGAACGTACGGCACCTCCGTGTTCAGCACATGTCCAGCTCGATGACGTTCCCCGGGCTCCAATCCAGCAAAGCGTCGGGGATGAGTTCCGTCAGCACGACGGCGTGGTGACGATGATGATGTTCTACCGGCGCAGGGCTTCGCCTATACTCCGTGACGATACAACCGAGGTGGAATATGGTGGAGGGGGGCACCGCACACGGCTAAGGAACGATCCGTAGATCAACTTGTGTGTCTCTAGGGTGCCCCCCGCCCCCGTATATAAAGGAGTAAGTGGGGAGGCTGGCCGGCCCTTGTGGGCGCGCCAAGGAGGAGGAGTCCTCCTCCTAGTAGGAGTAGGACTCCCCCTTTCCTACTCCTACTAGGAGGGGGAAAGGAAGGGGGAGAGGGGGAAGGAAAGAGGGGGGCGCCGCCCCCCCCCCCTCCGAGTCCAATTCGGACCAGAGGGAGAGGGGGCGCGCGGGCCACCCTGGCCGCCCCTCTCTCTTTCCACTAAGGCCCATGTGGCCCATTAACTCTCCCGGGGTGGTCCGGTAACCCTCCGGCACTCCGGTTTTCTCCGAAATCACCCGGAACACTTCCGGTGTCCGAATATAGTCGTCCAATATATCAATCTTTATGTCTCGACCATTTCGAGACTCCTCGTCATGTCCGTGATCACATCCGGGACTCCGAACAAACTTCGGTACATCAAAACTTATAAACTCATAATAAAACTGTCATCGTAACGTTAAGCGTGCGGACCCTAGGGGTTCAAGAACTATGTAGACATGACCTAGTACTATTCTCGGTCAATAACCAATAGTGGAACCTGGATGTTCATATTGGTTCCTACATATTCTACGAAGATCTTTATCGGTCAAACCGCATAACAACATACATTGTTCCCTTTGTCATCAGTATGTTACTTGCCCGAGATTCGATCGTCGGTATCCAATACCTAGTTCAATATCGTTACCGGCAAGTCTCTTTACTCGTTCCGTAATACATCATTTCGTAACTAACTCATTAGTTACAATGCTTGCAAGGCTTAAGTGATGAGTATTAACGAGAGGGCCCAGAGATACCTCTCCGACAATAGGAGTGACAAAACCTAATCTCAAATTATGCCAACTCAACATGTACCTTTGGAGACACCTGTAGAGCACCTTTATAATCACCCAGTTATGTTGTGACGTTTGGTAGCACACAAAGTATTCCTCTGGTAAACGGGAGTTGCACAATCTCATAGTTGTAGGAACTTTGTATAAGTCATGAAGAAAGCAATAGCAACATACTAAACGATCAAGTGGTAAGCTAACGGAATGGGTCAAGTCAATCACATCATTCTCCTAATGATGTGATCCCATTAATCAAATGACAACACATGTCTATGGTTAGGAAACATAACCATCTTTGATCAATGAGCTAGTCAAGTAGAGGCATACTAGTGACACTATGTTTGTCTATGTATTCACACATGTATCATGTTTCCGGTTAATACAATTCTAGCATGAATAATAAACATTTATCATGATATGAGGAAATAAACAATAACTTTATTATTGCCTCTAGGGCATATTTCCTTCACTTTCTTTATTACTTCCTATTAATTGCAACGATGACCAAAACTATGTTTGTCAACTCTCAATAACTTTTATTCATCATACTCTTTATATGTGAAGTCATTACTCTCCATAAGATCAATATGGTCTCTTTATTTCTTTTTATTCTTTCTTTTATTTTTATTCCGTTAAGATCATAGCAAGACAGCAAAGCCCTTGACTCAACACTAATCTTTATTATATAGCTCACAGACTCAATTACATAGAGGGATCGTAAAGAAAAACTCAAAACTAGATCATTCTAAAACTTTATTCTACTAGATCAAGATATTACCAAAAGGATCAAACTAAGAAAAAGGTAAAGATAGGAGTGTGATGATGATACGATACCGGGGCACCTCCGCCAAGCTTGGAAGTTGCCAAGGGGAGTGCCCATACCCATGTGATTATGTCTCCTTCTTCGGGGTGATGAAGGTGGTGGTGATGATGGATAGTCGCACATTGAGCGTAAGAGCTCCTCCAGTTTGCGGATAATTCCCTTGAGTGCGGTGATATGCTCCTTCAACAAAATATTATCACGTGTGAGATACTTGTTTTGTATGCGAGCTAACTCAATCATCTTGACAGCTTCAATCTCAGTTGGGGTAACAAGGTTGTGATGAGTTTGAAGGATGTCTTCTTCTTCTGCTGCCGGAGCTTGATCCTCCGTGACCTTCTTGGTCCTATCATCCTTTCTGATCTCCCCGGGTTCTTCTCTCTTTAGCTCCATCTTCATTAGCCAAGCATCGTTGCCTTCGTTGTTGGAGGAGGGTGACGACATGTTGCCCGACCTTGACAAATCTGACAGAAAATAGCTCGAAACAAAGATAGAGGATATTTGCGTGATACGGTGGTCAAAACCTTCGGGAGATTATATAATGAATTTTTACCGGCCAAAAGAAGTATCGTACAAGAAAATGGAGTCCAGAGAGCACATGAGGTGCCCACGAGGCAGGGGAGCGCGCCCAGGGGGTAGGGCGCGCCCTCCACCCTCGTGGACGCCTCGTTTCCTTCCCGGACTACTTCTTATTTTCCTATTTTCTTAAATATTCCAAAATGGAGAAAAATTGCTATTAGAACTGTTTTGGAGTCGGTTTACTTACCGTACCACATACATATTCCTTTTCGGAGTCTGAAACGCTCTGGAAAGTGTCCCTTATGTATTCCTCCGGGGTTATGGTTTCAATAACACTGGTTTCAACATTTATAGGATTACCTGAGATATAATGTTTGATTCTTTGACCGTTCACCACCTTCGGACTCGTGCCTTCGAAGTTGTTGATTTTTATGGCACCGGAACAATAGACCTCCTCGATGACGTAAGGACCTTCCCATTTAGAGAGAAGTTTTCCTGCAAAAAAAACTTAAATGAGAGTTGAAGAGCAACACATAATCACCTACATTAAACTCACGCTTTTGTATCCTTTTGTCATGCCATCTTTTAACTTTTTCTTTAAACAGTTTGGCGTTCTCATAGGCGAGATTCTCCACTCATCAAGTGAGCTAATGTCAAATAACCTCTTCTCACCGGGAAGTTTGAAATCATAATTGAGCTCTTTAATAGCCCAATATGCCTTATGTTCTAGTTCGAGAGGTAAGTGACATGCTTTTCCATAAAACATTTCATATGGAGACATACCCATGGGATTTTTATATGTAGTTCTATCCATAATGCATCATCGAGTTTCTTGGACCAATTCTTTCTAGATCTATTAACAGTCTTTTGCAAAATTAATTTGAGCTATCTATTACTCAGTTCTACTTGGCCACTAGACTGTGGGTGATATGGAGATACAATTCTATGATTAACATCATACTTAGCAAGCATTTTACGAAAAGCACCATGAATAAAATGTGAACCACCATCAGTCATTAGTTATATAGGGACTCCAAACCTCAGAAAAATAACTTCTTTAAGCATCTTAATAGAGGTGTTATGATCAGCACTGCTAGTTGGATTAGCTTCTACCTACTTAGTAACATAATCAACAGCAACTAAAATATGTGTATACCCAATAGAGGAAGGAAACGGTCCCATATAATCAAAGCCCCAAACATCAAATTGTTCAATAACAAAAGAATAATTCATAGGCATTTCTTGACGTCTACTAATATTACCAATTCTTTCACATTCATCACAAGACAAGACAAACTTACGGGCATCTTTGAAGAGAGTAGGCCAATAAAAACCGGATTGCAATACCTTGTGTGCAATTCTATCTCCAGCGTGGTGTCCTCCATATGCCTCAGAGTGACACGTGCTTAGGATCTGTTCCTGTTCATGCTCAGGTACACAACGTCTAATAACACCATCTTCTCCTTCTTTATAAAGGTGTGGGTCATCCCAGAAGTCTTAAATCATAGAAGAACTTTTTCTTTTGCTGGTATGTGAAACTAGGTGGTATGAATTTAGCAACAATGTAATTAGCATAATCAGCATACCATGGAGCAGTATGAGAAGCATTTATGACAGCTAATTGTTCATCAGGAAAGCTTTCATCAATAGGTAGTTGGTCATCAAGAACATTCTCTAACCTAGACAAGTTGTCTGCAACAGGGTTCTCAGCTCCCTTTCTATCGATAATATGCAAATCAAATTCTTATAGTAGGAGAACCCATCTAATAAGTCTAGGTTTAGCATCTTTCTTTTCCATAAGATATTTAATAGCAGCATGATCAGTGTGAATAGTTACTTTAGAATCAACAATATAAGGTCTAAACTTATCACAAGCAAATACAACTGCTAAGAATTCTTTTTGAGTAGTAGCATAATTTCTCTGGGCACTGTCTAGAGTTTTACTAGCATATTGAATAACATTTAGTTTCTTATCAACTCTTTGTCCTAGAACAGCACCTGCAGCATAATCACTAGCATCACACATAATTTCAAAGGGTAAATTCCAATTACGTGGGTGAACAATAGGTGCAGAAATAAAAGCTTTCTTAAGTATTTCAAATGCTTCTACACAATCATCATCGAAGACAAAAAGGAATATCTTTTTGTAAGAGATTAGTCAGAGGCCTAGAAATTTTAGAGAAGTCCTTAATGAACCTCCTATAAAAACCGGCATGGCCAAGGAAACTTCTTATACCTTTGATGTCCTTAGGACACGACATCTTTTCAATAGCATCAACTTTAGCCTTATCAACTTCAGTAGCTCTTTCAGAATTTTTATGCCCCAAGACAATGCCTTCATTAACCATAAATTGGCACTTCTCCCAATTCAAGACAAGACTAGTATCTTCTCATCTCTACAAAACTCGATCAAGGTTGCTCAAGCAATCATCAAAAGAAGATCCATAAACAGAGAAATCATCCATGAAAACCTCAACAATCTTTTCACAAAAGTCAGAGAATATAGCCATCATGCATCTTTGAAAGGTAGCAGGTGCATTACATAAACCAAAAGGCATATGTCTATAAGCAAAGGTACCGAAAGGCAACTAAAAGTGGTCTTTTCTTGATCCTCTACTGACACAAGTATTTGAGAGAAACCAGAGTAACCATCTAGAAAGCAAAAATGTGTATGTTTAGATAATCATTCTAGCATTTGATTAATAAAAGGCAGAGGGTAATGATCCTTTTTAGTAGCTTTATTTAATCTGCAGAAATAAATTACCATCCTATAACTTGTAACAATTCTTTGCGGGATCAATTCTTTGCGGGATTAATAAAAGGCAGAGGGTAATGATCCTTTTTAGTAGCTTTATTTAATTTGCAGAAATAAATTACCATCTTTTTAGTAGCGTCTTTCTCCAATTTTATTTTGTGTTGGCATAGAGTGGGACTAACGCCCTTAAGATCATCAACAGTATATCCAATAGCAGCATGGTGCTTCTTTAGAGTTTTCAATAATTTTTCTTCTTCCTAATCTGAAAGGTTAACACTAATAATAAGAGGATATATCTTCTTTTCATCAAGATAAGCATATTTAAGAGTATCTGGTAGTGGTTTAAGCTCAAACACGGGATCACCCTTGGGTGGTAGAGGATCCCCTAGAATTTCAACAAGCAAGTTGTGTTTCAAAATAGGTCCCTGTTTAAAGAATACTTCATCTATCTCCCTTCTTTCATTCATAAACATATCATTTTCATGGTCTAGCAGATATTGTTCTAAAGGATCATTAGGAGGCACAGCAATAGAAGCAAGACCAATAATTTCATCCTTACTAGGCAATTCTTGATCATGGGGTTGTCTACAAAATTTAGCAAAATTAAACTCATGAGACATATCCCCCAAACCAATAGTAACAATATCCTTTTCGCAATCTATCTTAGCATTAACAGTATTCAAGAAGGGTCTACCAAATATGATGGGACAAAAGCTATCTTGTGGGGAACCAAGGACAAGAAAATCAGCAGGATATTTAAGTTTCCCACACAAGACTTCAACATCTCTAACAATCCCAACTGGTGAAATAGTATCTCTATTGGCAAGCTTAATTGTAATATCAATTTCTTCTATCTCAGCAGGTGCAATATCATGCATAATTTCTTTGTATAAGGAATGAGGTATTTCACTTGCACTAGCACCCATGTCACATAAGCCATGATAACAATGACCTCCTATTTTAACAGAAATAACAGGCATGCCTACAGCAGGTCTATGTTTATTTTTAGTGTCGGGTCTAGCAATTCTAGCAGCTTCATCACAGAAGTAAATAACATGTCCATCAATATTATCAGCCAAGAGATCTTTAACCATAGCAATACTAGGTTCAACTTTAATTTTCTCAGGTGGTGTAGGTGTTCTAGTATTACTCTTACGAACCATTGTTGAAGCTTTAGCATTATCCTTGATCCTAACAGGGAAAGGTGGTTTCTCAATATAGGTAGTAGGAACAACAGGATCATTATAAGTGATAGTCTTTTCTTCAACTGTAATAGGTGCAACTACTTTTACTTAAATGGGAGGATTATATTTAAACCACTTCTCCTTAGGGAGGTCAACATGAGTAGCAAATGATTCACAGAAAGAAGCTACTATCTCAGAGTCAAGTCCATATTTAGTGCTAAATTCATGAAAAGCATCGGTATCCATAAAAGATTTAACACAATCAAACTTAGGTATTATACCTGACTCCTTACCTTCGTCGAGATCCCAATATTCAGAGTTGCATTTAATTATTTCCAATAAATCCCATCTGAATTCAATAATCTTCATCACAAAGGAACCAATACAAGAAGTATCGAGCATGGAGCGATTGTTGAGAGAAAGTCGTGCATAAATTTTTTGAATAATCATTCTCTTGAGAGCTCATGATTGGGGCATGAATATAACATTGACTTAAGCCTCCCCCAAGCTTGAATGATGCTTTCTCCTTCGCGAGGCCAAAATTATATATATAATTAAGATCACAATGAACAAGATGCATAGGATAAAACTTCTAGTGAAATTCCAATTTCAATCGGTTGTAGTTCCATGATCCGATATCATCACATAGCCTATACCATTTCAATGCCTCTCTCTTCAAAGATAAAGGGAAGAACTTCTTCTTGATAACATCGTCGGGCGTACCTGCAAGCTTAAATAATCCACAAACTTCATCCACATAGATTAGGTGTAAATCGGGATGCAATGTTCCATCTCCTGTTTCTCTATCATACCCGTAGGAATTTCAAAGTATACATTTTTAGTAGGTTCAGTAGGTTGAGGAGCTACTCTTTGCTCTACTGGTCGGGGTGAAGATACCCCGAACAAGCCCCTCAAAGGATTATGTTCCACAGTAAAAAGTGATAGTAAATTTCAGCACACTATATAAATTTTTCCTTACCAAAGGCGCTTCACTCCCCGGCAACGACGCCAGAAAAGAGTATTGATGACCCACAAGTGTAGGGGATCTATCGTAGTCTGTTGACACGGGATTTCGCCGAAATAAAATACAGAGGGATATCCATTATCAAAATATGACAAAGTCAAATTATATAAAAAATGGCGAATTGCCGAACAGACCGAGGAAATGACTATGTTGAATTTTGGGTCGCTCAGTATGAAATAGCGGTCACAAAAATAAAATAAAGAAAGAAAGTGCCACTTATAGCTGCACAATTCATGTATCCTGTGAAATTATAATTAGCACGCATGCATGCCGCCAGTGACGGCGGGTGCCCGATGTCAACAATACATTGTCATGAGGCGGCGCTAATATCTTCAAAATATTAGATCGCATGAAATGTCAACATAAAATCGTCGCCGGCGGCGCTTATTTGGCAAATATTGAACCATGCAATATATGTGGGCATTATTTCATCGCCGGTAATAAAATATCGTGGCAACAGAGAAAAATAGACGTATAGAATTCCTAATGAAATATGGGTACAACGGATATAACGGCACACATGAAAAGAAAAATACATTTTCCATGTATATATGGCATGCACGTTGAGAAATAATTCTTAATGAGCCGTCAGTAATTAATTAGGCCTGTCCCATTGGAGAAATGCTTACGCGTAGCTAACAAGCGCTAATTGTAATTTCGATACAAGGCTGCATGCAGGTACTAAGGCCACTTTTTGATTAAAAGCATGCAAATGGACTATGCCTAGGCCCACATGGGTGATTAAAGAAATAGTGTTTTAGCCCATAGCGGCCAATCACGGGACCAAGCCGATCCAAATCTCACTCAATAAGTGATTAAAGAAATATGATTAAAGAAAAGGGAGAGACGCTCCATCATCCCACGATCTCCCACGATGCACACGATCTCTATAACATGGGCACGCTTCCGGCCGGACGAGAGTGCTGCTCCCTCCCATAAATAGCACCACAGGGGCTGCTCTCCGGGCCCCTTTTTCCTAATCTCCGTTGTGCTGCCGCTGCTGCTGTGCTGCCGCTGCTGCTCTCAACCACACACATATACTGCTGCTGTAGAAACAAGCTCATATACGCTGTTGCTACAAGGCCGCCGCCCGTCCAGGAGCGTGAGGAAGGTAGTCCAGATGGGAATCATGATCCTCCTCTAATCTTCTTGCTCCTCCTCATATCTCTCATCATATTCACCTTTCTTCTTGGTTGATCATTGTGATACAAACCAAGAAGTATGCCTCATGTATCCTCATCTTGACATTCTTCCTTGGCTGATCATCGTGATACGAGCCAAAGAGAAGTTATGTTTAGGAGAGGAAATTTTCCCTTGGTTGATCATTGCGATACAAACCAAGGAGCATACGTCATATAGCCCCATCTTGACATTTTGCCTTGGCTCATCATCATGATACGAGCCAAAGAACAATTATGTTCAAAAGAGGAAGATTACCCTTGGTTGATCATTGCAATACGAACCAAGGAGCATATTTCACATATTTTCACCCTGTCATTTTTGCCTTGGCTGATCATCATGATACAAGCCAAAGTGCGAACATGTTTGAGAGCCACAAAAATACTCCTTGGCAGGTTGTGAAATTTTTGCCTTGGTTGATCATTGTGATACAAACTAAGGAACATTCTCCATATAGTCTCATCTTGACATTTTGCCTTGGCTGATCATCATGATACAAGCCAAAGCGCGAATATGTTTAAGAGCAGAAAAGAAAATACTCCTTGGCGGATCATCATGATACAAATCAAGGAGCATATAACATATAATTCCATCTTGTCATCTTTGCCTTTGGCTGATCATCACGATACGAGCCAAAGTGTGATTATGTCAAAGAGGATAAATTTCACTCCTTGGTTGATCATGGCGACCCAAACTAAGGAGGACATATTTTCCCTTCCATCATAAATGAGAGCGACGCAAAGGAAAAGTTCGGGGGAAAACAAATATGGAACATACACAAAAACCCTATATAACCAGCTACATAAAATCATAGAATAAGTATGTGCTTACAAAAAATGCACTCTTCATTCGTCTGAGTTGCACAAAACAAGGTCATGTAAATTGTGCATGTACCTCCATACCTAGTGCATGAAAATGTATAAATCGAGTGCTTGCCAACTCATATTTGAGGCCTCTTGTTGGTTACACTGCCGACATACATGCTATGCCACGTCAGTAGTAATACAAACAGGGAGGTATAAACATCACATACATCTGTCATATAGATTGTGAAATGAGCATACTCTAATGCATATAGAATATGCTAAGTGAAATCTAATGTGTAAACATGAGATAATAAAAATGTTAGTTGTCTCATTTTGCACTAAAATAAAATATGCCCATAAAAGGAAACGAATGCGTGTAGGTTCAGTAAAAAAATATAATCCTACATATCTAAAAATATGAAATCTAGAGCGTAAAGACTATGCAATACGCATATACTATCCACCAATAGTTAGGGTATATGCATGTGACCCATAACAAAATAAAAGATATTGCATCTAGCTCGCTTTAGTCCCAACCAAAAGAGACTGATTCGCTTAGCAGATGCCATCATCAAAACATACCAAACCAAATCAAACAAGATAACATATGGGATGGTTCTGATAATAGAACCCCTTTTTATTAAATTTCCATGCATGCACAAAGGCCAACATGGATTAAATCATGCGCCCCATCATCTCATGCATGGTCATATATGCATTAATAAAAGATGTAACATGCATGTATTAAGTGGATACTCTTCTAGTCGAATCATCACTCCTTAAAATGAAATGACCTGAAAGTTGATTAAGATAGCCGCATGGTCATACTAGCATATATTGGTTAAGTCGACTACACAAATTAGGTATCTACAAAAAGCATACGTTGCACTCGTACTCTATGTACTACTCATAATAGTACAAGGGTAAAAATATAAATGAACAAGACACGTAATAACTTGAAGAAGATCGAGGACGCTCCCCCGAGCACACCGGCGTCAACGTCAGCGAGGAGGAGCGATTTTTCTTTATCATTTTGTAATAGTCATGTGTTGCAATTCTATGTAATAGGATAGTTGGAATTCTTAATCAGGGGTTTTCTCCACCGAGATGTAATTAACAGACCTTTTATGTAAATGTAAGAGTTCTGGAAATAAAGTACCTGCAATGTTTGATCTCCATTTTCTTTATGCATTTAAATTATTCACTTTGTATCAATGACGTGGACGCGTGTTCTCACGCCCGCCATTTTCCCGTCATCAGATTTTGGCACACCCAGTGGGACATATTTCTCCCCTCATCTTTGAATTCCAACATAGGATTGCAACATATGAATTCCCATAGTACATAAAGCATAAAACATTATGCCCCCATATAAAAAAATCAAAGAAAACTAATATATGGTTTTCTTTATTTTGAAGGTATGGAGGGCCAAGTGCAGCAGTTTGTGACCCTTCGCTTCGGTGACCTTTGGCTTAATGTGCCAATTGGTCCTATCGTGACCTCACTAAGTGAAAGTTGGAAGACTACTGTTGCATCTCCAGTTGTACCAGATCAAGAAGAAGTCACTTCTCCACCAATGGAGGGGTTCACACCTGTTTTGTCAAAGTCTGCAAAGAGGAATATGAGGGCTGCTAGAAAGAGGGCTGCTAAGAGTTCTGCAGGCTCATGCTCCAGTGTCAGTAATGAAAGGAAAGATAGTTGAAGCAGAACCATCCGACCGCCAGCAATCCAAGGACAAGGGAAAGAAAGTGGTGTTTGAGAAATCCGAGTTTCCGCCACTTGTTTACAAGGGGAAAGAGAAGATGGTAGAGACACTCAACTCCAAGCTACCTGAGAAAAGAGGCGGCGTTGCGGTCATATTGTCGTCAGCGTCATCTTCAACAGGAAGGCCCACCAAGGCTCGGAATATACTTCGAGCCGATGCTCCTGAGTTTGTCCCCTCACTGGCCCATAAACCTAGTGAGGAACACTTGGGAATAATGCAAAAACATTCTATGGAATGGAAGGGAGTGTGCCTTACATCTGGTGACCTCAAAGCAGGCCACATAAATCCAACATCTGCACCATCGGTTGCTCTGTTTGAAGAAGCACCCATCCTACGAGAGTCCTTTGAAGGTTCGTTTGATCCAGTGCGACATCAACGGCGACAGAGAAATGTCCGTAGATCTTGGATTGATCTTCCAGCTGCCGTAGATCAAGAGGCGGCGAGCCGACACCGTTCTCTTGTGAGCAAGTCCGTCAAGGGGAGATGGAAAAACACTCGTCCAAAGATCCAAGTTCGAAATCCAGATGACTCATATGTTGTTAAATGCATATGTCAAGCAATAAGGTCACAGCTTCCCGGTGCATCCACATCACAAAATGATGAGGGTGGTGCCATCATGCGACTGGCGGAGGCCCTGGCCCAACGGCCTGAGTACCAAGAATTCATTCAGCAACATCCTGAACATCAAGAGTATGTGAACCAAGTTGCTCATGTCCGTTCAAGAAGGGCGGCGTACAAAGAAAGAGAAAGGGCAGTATGGGCAAGGTCTGGGTCAAGCAGAGTCCAAGGGGCAGAACACGCTCCATCAGATGAGGATAGTCAGGCTAAAGTGAACAAGTGGCTATCAAATTCATCAAATGAGGTGGCCACGAGCTTGTCTCCATGGCCCTCTCGTAAGCAAACCAAGAATAAATCATTCGAGGTGTTACAAGCAATGCCAGTTGGTGTCAGGGCGGCGTCAGAGAAGACCAGCGAAACATCCTCCACATCAACACATTTCAAGAGGAAGAAGGCACGCAAAACTGTCATAGAAGGTCCTCGTCATAGTACACGAAGCCAAAAGGGTTCAGATTATGAAGAACTTGGGTCCAGCTGTGGTGGGTCTTATAATCCCCTATCGGACAGTACCCCATGTCCTTCTGAAAATGAGATAGAACTCCACCATGGTGCAGAGCATACAGAACAAGTCCTAGCCGTGAATGAAACTCGTTCGGTTGAGGAGCAATTAGCCAACCTTACGGCAGCGCTTCAGCAAAAGGAAGACGAGCGAGCAGCCCTTCAAATTCAAATGAGCAATAACCAGAACAAAGGAAATGAAGCGGATGGTGGCGCGAGTGCTAGCAGCTAGCATGGAGGAGTAGGGCTTAACCTTGAGGCGATCCAAAGAATGATCCCTGAGGGGGTAAAGTCCCAGTTGATGCAAACTCAGTACTCAATGCGTCCAGGGTATGTTAATCCGTATCCACCCGATGTGGACCTAGTTCCTTTCCCCACAAATTACAGGCAGCCGCAGTTTAGTAAGTTCAATGGGAGTGGATCTCCCCATGAGCACATAGCACACTTCCTTGCTGCTTGCCAAGATACAGCCAACAATGGAGCACTTCTCCTTAGGCAGTTTGTACAGACATTGTCTGGGCCTGCCTTCACCTGGTACAACAAGCTACCTCCAAGCCCTGTAAAAACGTGGGAACAAATGCAAAACTCATTCCTCGAATGGTTCTATAGCACGCAGAGGACGGTGGGCATAACTGAGTTGACCCAAACTGAACAAGGGTTCAACGAGAAGGCGGCTGACTTCATAAATAGATGGAGAAACCTAAGTCTTCACTGCCCACAGCCCACAGCCCACTGCCCACCGGATGTGCATGAACAATCTCTGCTCGGAAGTGGCTGCCCAGTTACAAGGGGTGAGGCCCCTCACGTTTGAAGAGTTAGCTTCAAAATCCACGGATATAGAAAACTATATGCAACTTGTCGCCCGTCGAACGAAAACGACGTTCAACAAGCCTACAGACAAAGGTGGTCAGCGTGAAAAGTTGCCGATGAAACCCAAGTCTGCACAAGCCATGGAGACAATGGCGGTAAAACCTCAGTTTCATCCCGGAAGGGCACCTATAGGGAACCAAGGATAGCGAGATGCTTAGGTCGCTAGGAGGCCAACTCTCAGTGAACGAAAAAACAGGGAGTATTCTTTTCCTGTAGAAGAAATTGATGATCTTTTCACTGGTTTAAAGGAGTTGAGCCTTATAGAACTTTCCAAGCCCAAAAGGCTAGAAGAAGCTTCAAAATTTAATGACCCGAATTTCTGTCACTACCATCGCATTTTGGGCCATACACTCAAAGATTGCTTTGTTGTGAAGAATATCATCCAGAAAATGATCGATGAGGGGACTATTGATGCGGATCTCCTCAAAAGCATGACAAAGGGAAAGAAAAAGGCTTCAGCAAATGTCGCCACCCTCCAGGATGACGCGGTGAGTTCTGCGTTTTCAAATATGAAGGGTACTTATGATGATGCAGTACTAATTTCCAAATGCGGATGTTCTCCTATGATAATTCCAGGCCTTGCCAAGTCGCAAGATCAGCATCAAGGAGAAGCTTACATTCCCTTCAGCAATGATGGAGCCCAAGGTTGGGGGCCACGGCGGTCAAAACGCCGTGTACTACCCCTAGTGATGGAAGAAGCTCCTCCTCTGCGCTTCGCACCGAAGATATATCAGCACACCACGAAGCGCATGAGAATACCAAGTGAAGAATTCAAAGTTCTCACTATTGGTGTGTTCGAGGATGATGGCGGGTCTCTATGCTTCCCAGACGAAGAGCCATTAGAAGTTGATCAGGTTCATCTTAGATCAGGTCGTCAATTAGTAGACCCTCATCCTCCACCTAGAAAGGAACCAAAAAGCAAGGATGCAGTTTCAAATGATTCGATGGACCCTGCATGTAGGGTGCCAGTCAAGTATGATGTAATCGCACATTTGAAGAAAATACCAGCTATGCTTTCTGTGTATGATGCCTTGTGTCTTTCATCTGATATGCGTAAAGCTCTTGTCACGGCACTCACGTTTCCTGAAGACTACAGAGTAGAAGTATCTCAAACCGAGGTACAAGAATCCGAAGTCCTAAATATGACGGTCACAGATGAGGATATGTTGTTAGGCCCCAAGAAGCACAATAGACCTCTTCTCGTGTTCGGTGAAATTGATGTATTGCCAATAAATCGCACAATGATAGATGGTGGGTCAGCTATAAATCTGCTACCATTGCGTACACTCAAAAAGATTGGATATTCCAAAGGAGATTTGAGCAAGTCTAATGTGGTCATACATGGATTTAACCAATCAGGACAAGAAGCTATGGGTACCATTTCGTTGGTTTTAAAATTGGATACACTATCCACATGTGTGAAGTTTCACGTGATTGATGCGGCCACATCATATAATGCATTGCTCGGACGCCCATGGTTACATGAGAATCAAGTTGTACCATCCACATTACATCAGTGTATCAAATATATAGATCGGACAGGTGATACAGTCAGAATATTTGCTGATAAGAAGCCATTCACAATAGCTGAATCTTTCTATGCCGATGCAAAGTTCTACTTCGAGCCTGTTGATAAGGTGCAAAACCAAAATCCTGGAAAATACCCAAGTCAAATGTGGTAGAAAAGGAGGCCGCAGAATCCTCGTCAAACAAAAAGACCTATCAATATATACCAAGCAACCAAAGGAAGAAGGGTGACCCAATATTTCGTGTCATAGACAAATCCCATGACATGAAAGGTACTAATTTCCCTACGCCTTTACCTCCTTTGGTACAATATAGAATAAAACAATCCCAAAAAGAGCCGCGTCATTCGAACGTTGGTGAAAGTGAAGATAAAAACACAACACAAATATCTATGTTTAACAAAGATGATGAATCTTTACCCATTTCTTTGTATGATAACAGGGTCTTGTACATGATGCAGCAAATGGGTTATGACATCGCCACCGGCCTGTCCCTATGTGATGGCCGGGGACAGCTAGCACCATTCGAAAAGGTGTTATCTCGAGAACAACTCGAAGCTCTGCATGAAGACCATGTTTTAAAAGAAATGAAGTATGGGTTAGGATATGAGGTTTGTATGGCTTCGGCTGAGTATACAGACACGACGGAAGCATCTCCACAAATGGAGGATGGCAACCAATGCACCGTGGATGACTTGGAAGAAATAACTATTGGTACGACTGATGATCCTCGTCCAATTTTTATAAGCAAACATTTGTCCAAAGAAAATAAACTAAAATATCAGGAGTTCCTGCGTGCAAATAGAGATGTATTCGCTTGGACTTATGAAGAAATGTCTGGGTTAGACCCAAACATAGCTGTCCAGCGCCTCGCTGTGCGAGATGACGCCACGCCAGTGAAGCAAGCTCAAAGAAAGTACCGGCCTGAAATACTTCCAGAAATAGAAGCCGAGGTCGACAAACTCATAGCCGCAGGGTTCATTAGAGAAGTCAAATACCCCATATGGGTCGCTAGTATTGTACCCGTTAAAAAGAAGAATGGTCAAACACGCATATGTGTAGATTTCAGAGATATGAATAAAGCATGTCCCAAAGATGACTTCCCAATACCCATCTCTGAAATACTAGTCGATGCTACTATGGGGCATGAAATATTTTCTTTCATGGATGGTTGTTCCGGCTATAATCAAATTAAAATGGCACCTGAAGATGAAGAGTTAACAGCATTCCGCACACCTAAAGGCATATATTGTTATAAAGTAATGCCTTTCAGATTAAAAAAACGCTGGGGCGACATATCAACGAGCAATGACAATCATCTTAGACGGGTTGTTATATGTGATTGTTGAATGCTATATAGACGACATAGTTGTGAAATCAAAGCATGAACAAGACCACCTAAAACACCTTGAAATTGTTTTTGAGCGTCTTAGGCAACATAATCTAAAAATGAACCCCATGAAGTGCACGTTTGGAGTTTCCTCTGGAAAATTTCTCGGTTTCGTGGTTACAAAAAATGATATTCAGATTGATCCAAGTAAAATCAAGGCGATCGTTAAGATGCCACCACCCACTAACTTACATGAATTGAAGAGTTTCCAAGGCCACCTAGCATATATTAGGAGGTTCATCTCAAATTTATCTGGGAGATGCAAACCTTTCTCGCGACTTATGAAGAAAGGAGTCCCTTTTGAATGGGATCAAGCATGCCAAAACGCATTCCTAGAAATTAAGAAATATTTGATAAAGCCTCCTGTTTTAGGTGCACCGATTAAAGACCGACCATTAATTCTCTATACTGCTGCAATGCCTACTTCACTAGGTGCACTCCTGGCGCAAAATAATGATGCAGGAAAGGAAACGTCCCTGTATTATCTTAGCCGCACCTTGGTAGGGGCCGAGTGCAATTATCCAGACATGGAAAAAATATGTCTCGCACTGGTGTTCGCTGCACAAAAGTTGCGACACTACATGTTAGAACACATTGTACATTTAGTCTCAAGAGCCGACCCACTCAGATATATCTTAAGTAAAATGGTACTCTCAGGGAGACTAGCTAAATGGGCGATGCTTTTGTCACAATTTGATATCACATATATACCGCAAAAGGCTGTAAAAGGCCAAGCTTTGGCTAACTTCCTTGCGGCGCATCCAATCCCAGAGGATTTTCCTATAGATGATGACTTGCCAGATGAGGACGTATTCACCACGACAGGTTACCAAATCAACATGGCAAATGTACTTCGATGGTGCTTGCCGGCAATCTGGGTCAGGCGCCGGAGTCGTTTTCATTGCACCTAATTAAGGGGTGATCCCATACTCATTTACCCTAACTTCGGCAGTGTCAAATAATTCAGCCGAATATGAAGCTCTTATCATTGGGCTTGAAATAGCAATAAACATGGGGCTCGATACGCTCTCTGTTTATGGGGACTCACAATTAGTGATTAATCAACTGATGGGGACCTACATGGTAAAGAAACAAGAATTGTTGCCATATTTCAAAAGGTCAAAAGAGCTCCTAGCTATGTTCAAAGATCTAAATATTCAGCACATAGTTAGAAATCAAAACGAAAAGGCTGATGCTTTAGCCGGTTTAGCTGCAAGTATGTCACTAGACTCGCATGAAATGATGGACGTACACATAGAGGAGCAAAGAATATTGCCAATATTTGTTGAAGAAGAAGCGATAGTATCTTCTGCAATGACAGCTGATGTATGTGAAATCGAGGTAGGGGATTGGCGAGCACCATTCCTAGAATATCTGCTTCACGGATACCTACCTCTTGATGCTAGCGAAAGATCTAGAATCCGCAAAAGGTCAATTCATTACACATGCATCAACGATATACTCTATAGGCGTTCTCATGATGACATCTTATTGCGCTGCCTTGCTGGAAATGAAATTATGGAGGCCTTAAACGAGGTGCATGCTGGAATATGTGGCTCGCACCAATCAGGTCCTAAATTGCACTACCAATTAAGGCGTCTAGGTTACTACTGGCCCACAATGTTTGAAGATGCCACTAAATTTGCAAAGAAATGCCATGAATGCCAAGTGCATGCTGACTTCATACATCAGCCGCACGAACCACTCCATGCGACAAATATGTCTTGGGCTTTTGAAATGTGGGGAATGGATATAGTTGGTCCAATCCATCCACCGTCCTCCAAAGGTCACAAATTCATTTTAGCAGCAACAGACTATTTCTCCAAGTGGGCTGAACTTACACCTCTAAAGGAAGACAAAGCAGAGAATGTAGAACATTTTATAAGAACACAACTCATTTATCGCTTTGGCGTTCCTTCTCGGATTATGTCTGATAATGGAACTCCTTTTAAAAACAAACAAGTGGAGAAATTATGCTCAAAATTTAAGATAGACCATCATTATTCCACGGCATATAATCCAGCCGCCAATGGACAAGCAGAAGCTTTCAACAAAACTCTTTGCAAGTTACTAAAGAAAGTTGTATCAAAAAATAAGCGTGACTGGCATGAAAAGCTTCTCGAAGCCTTGTGGGCTTATAGAACCACAACACGCACGCCGACAGGAATGACACCTTATTCCCTAGTATTTGGAGGTGAAGCAGTTCTACCTTTGGAGGTACAGATCACGTCACTGAGAGTCGCTACACATGAAAAATTGTCGGAGGAAAAATCAGCACTATTACGCCTCGATGAATTGGAAAGACTAGAAGGAAGACGACTTCAAGCTTTGCAAAATCTTGAGGCATACCAAGATAGGATGTCGCGAGCATTCGACAAACGAGTCAAAAGAAGGTCGTTCAAACAAGGAGATCTAGTACTCGCGGTCATTCGTCCCATGATTATCACACGGCGGATGAAAGGAAAATTTGAACCAAAATGGGAAGGCCCTTTTCTCATAAAAGAGGTTTATTGTAGGGGCGCGTATAGGATCATATCACCAGATGGGAAATACTCGCCGGCACCGGTAAATGGGAAATTCCTTAAGCGTTACTATGCATAAGAAAAAAAGTACTCTATACCCTCACGAGTCTAAACTGAGGCACAAAAAAAATTACTCCAACGACTTACGAGTATAAACTGTGATGCAAAGAAAAGAAATCATCAAGCTTACTACATACCCTCACGAGTCTAAACTGGGGCACATAAGGAAAAACTTACTCCATAGGGTTTTTTCACTGTTTTGACCCATGTGGCAAACTTTAGCACGATTTGACCCGCTTTTGAAACTTTTTTCGTATCTAACCCAAACCAAGACGCCAACATTCGCGGCGTTCTGATTGCACTGAGGACGCCGCGGACCCTGGCGTTTGGCACTGGCCCACCTCCTTGGTCAGCCAGTTTGACCGTCCGACGTGGCAAAGGGCTAAACGCCATGGGTCTTGGCGTTTAACCCTGGAGAGCAGAAAACCGGCCCGAGCCGGCTCGGGTGCAGCCCAACCCATCCAGACGCTCGAGGCGTCTTCCTCCTCGCGGCGGCGGCTACAGAAGCTCCGCTTCTCTCCTCCCCTAACCCAAATCAACCCCAAATCGCTTATTTTCTTCCTCAAAAGTGTGGATCTGAGCCTCCCCATCTTCCTTGAGGTATTCTCCACCAGATCCTCCGATTATTTTGGGTTCAAAATTTGTATTTTGGCAGCATTAATTCATACTTGTTCATGCTTGTTAGAACCCTAGGATTAGTATTCTTTGCACTTTTTTGAGAAAGGGGAGTCCATGGCTTGGTCATGTAGGTATGTTGTATACTTTAGAAGAGTTGGCATGTGTTTATATGGTAGGATTGGGAAGAGAAGGCATTTGTGATAGGGTTGGGCATTTTAATTTTAGTTGCTATGTATATGGATTTAGATAGATGATTGCTTGAAATATAATTCTAACATATTTGTGTATTTTGTATGCTTGATTCTTATAGAGATATGGTCATATAATTAGGATGTTATATTGAGACTTTGTTATGTTGTGTTGCCATTGAAATTTTGTCATATATAGATAATTGGTCTTGTTATCTTGACATTGAGATATGTTGCCCCGTGCATTCAGATTTTGTCATATATAGATAAACAGGTTTTGTTATGTTGCCATTGAGATATGCATTTATGTTGATATTGTTATGCCAAAAATATGATATGTAGGATGTTATATAGTGTTATGTATGTTTCATTTGTTCATGCTTGATTTATAGGTTGGCGGGGGAACGGTGGTACGACGGTCTTCATAAAGGGTACGACAAAGACCATCGTGCATGGGACATTGAGAATAACGGGGTAAGACTCAATCTATTTGAATTCTTGGTTATTACTTGTCAGTTTTGCTAGGCACTAACCATAATGCAATGCTATTTTGCAGGAACTAACACCTATGCGCATGAGGGGTCATAGTGCCCACGACTGGCCGTGCGACGAGCGGTATGAGCCATACTTCGAGAGATTGGGCCTTCTCCCGTTCGTGCTTCAGTTCAAGCGACACGCTCCGTCGATCAACCATGGGGCGATGACCGCACTTATTGACCGTTGGAGGCCAGAGACACACTCGTTCCACTTGTCATGTGGAGTGATGACCGTGACCTTGGAGGACATGGCGATGATCAGTGGCCTTCCAATCAATGGAGAAGCTTTGACCGGCACCACCGTAAGTGCTAATTGGCGAGATCGTGTTGGCCAATTGACAGGTGTTTTCCCCGAGCCTCCTGAAGAAGGCGAGCGTGACAGTGAGAAAGTGTTGCATCATTGGCTCCGAGGGGAGAGAGGAGTAGTATGCCCTCCGGACGCCAATGAGGTTGTTGTGCAGCAGCACGCCCGAGCATATCTGTGGTATCTGTTAACGAGGGTAGTGTTTCCAGATTCTACCGGTAATAAAGCCCAGTGGATATTCTTGGACCTACTAAGTGACTGGGACCATAAGTACAGTTGGGGTTCAGGAGCACTAGCATACTTATATCGTCAGGTAATTAGTAACCAAATTGTCAATTTGTTTGCATTTGCAATTTCGCGGACCTCTTATCAACAATTTCTGAATTTGCAGCTCGACGAGGCATGTCGTAGGAAGAAGGGCACATCTGGTATGGGTGGCTTTGTTTGGTGCCTTCAGGTTTGGATGTGGGAGCGGATGCCCGTTGGACGCCCCGAGAAAAACAAGACACCTCCTGAAGGATGGGTCGCACATGACGGGAGGTATGGAGAAGATCCTTGGCGGTTTCCGACCATCGCCTACTGTTGGGAGATGGCGAATGTGTACACAGGCAGCTCGGTTGCGCGATACAAATGCTACATCAACGAGCTGGATATGTTGACTCATAAGTAGGTAATGATAACTTACGTAAGAGCACATCAATTGTGATGGAACTGTGTACTTGACTAGTATCATCTTGTGTTGTAGGTCGATTGGGAACCATATGATGCCGATTATGCTTTCCGGCTGAACGAGATGTGCACACGTGACAGGAATATTTGGCGGGTGAGATGCCCACTGATATGCTTCTATGCTGTCGAGTGGCACTACCCATACCGTGTCGCAAGACAATTTGGGAGAAGGCAAGGGACACCAAGGGATGAGAGTTTCGAGACAAGCCAATTTCTGCATCGGTGAGATAGTTGTAGCTTTGGATATATAGTAGAGCATTATGAAATACATTTCTTGCTAATGCTTTCATCTTGTCCATAATTTGCAGAATTAGTCGAAAGAATAACCCGGAAACTTCGACTTGGGCCATCAAGCACTCCGAGTGGATAAGTCTGTGGAATCAAAGAGTGGCCCTAGTGGAGAAGCAAAGAAGACAACATAGTGATTCAGTATACGAAGAGCATCTAAAGTGGCTTGCGAGACGTTACCGGTTGAAGCTAAAGCCCGGTTGGAACCATTCGGAATTGGAAGAGTTGGATCGTGAGAGCGGGTATATGGACTTCAATGTACAAACGAGAGACAACGAAGGGACACAACTTGACTATGCACAACTACACGACCGAGTGGTATGCTCCACACAATTAGAACCTACTTCGAGTGCATTTAAATGTACTTCAAAGATAATTTTCGTGATCTTCATTTTGCAGGGCATGGAGTTATTGCATTGTGTTAACGAGGCTGGTGTAGCACTTGGTGAAGATGAGGGAAGTGGATCATCTGAGAAATCTCTTAGGAAAACAATGAAGGTATATGTTACCTCTATTCAAAAACCTCCATCTTTGCACACTTTTGACTTACTCTAGTATTGCATCTTTGTTATGTTGCAGAGTTTCGTGAGTCGATTCCACAAGATGGCAGCTATGCTCTCTTGCCATGGAAGTAAAGCCGTCCTCACGGCTGGAGCTTCTACTAGCCGGGACAATAGACGTCGTCGTCGTCTTGTCTTGCAACAGGAACAACAAGAGGAGCAACTGCAAGAAGAGCCAGAGCAAGAGGAGGCGCAGCAAGATGAAGAGGAGTACAATCAAGACGAAAAGGAGGTGCTAGGGATGTCCCAAATGGATGATGCGCCTGAGCCATCACAGCCCACACAACGCACGCCGCGCAGCAAAAGAGGAAGGAAGAAGTGAATTAGTTAATACTAGATTCTCGCGAACTTTGTTATGTTTGATTCGTGAACTTTGTTATGTTTGATTCGTGAACTTTGCTACCTGGACTTGTGTTTAATTTGCACTTATGGAGTGCACTTTGCTACCTTCATGTTGTTGTGTTGCTATGATGGCGTGAACTATGATACCATATTGCTGTCATCTTGAAAATATTGCTTAGTTTTGCTGTCATTTTTGCTGTTATGCTTAGTGTTGCTGTCATCCTTACGTTTTGCTGTTATGTTGAAGTTTTTGTACAGGCTAGACGCCATGGTCTCTGGCGTTTTGCCCCTAGACGCCAGGAACCTTGGCGTCCTGGTATGCAGATGAGCCACAGCAATTCCACCTTTCTGGATATGGCCAAAACTTAGATCCACGACAAATCCCAAATTAGAACAAACTTTTTGGAAACTCATAAATAAACGGTCTCAAATTTGTGACATATAACATACCTTAGATCCACGACATAAGCATTACATAGTTCAACTGACATACACAGTACAAACTTTAACGGACATAGTTCAAATGACATACAACATCACTTAGTTCCATGACATAGAACATCACATAGTTCAACTCCTCGAGTTCTTCTTGCGTGAATTCTCTTTCTTATTTTTCTTCTGTGAATCATTCTTTTTCTTCTTCTTGCTTGCATTGGCCCCATCTTGCACCGAGGAACTTGGGTCGGTAGGTAGCATCGAGGAGCTTGGGTCGATATATAGCAGCGATAAGTCGGGCTCATAATCTAGCGGGATATGTTCCAACTGAATGTCATTGTTTGGTCCAGGGTTGCAATAGATGACACCCGGTATTTCAAGAACCCAATCCCAACGAGCAGCCTGGGTCGGTATCGGGGACATAGCTTCATTGATTGCCCAGTCAATGATCTGTCCAGGCTTATTCAAGTCCATCTAACGATATTCTAGCATAGGTGCATAAAATGCTATTTGCCTACCTAGATCACTTCTACAATCAAGTTTAGCCCTTTCCATCTCGGCAAAATTATTTTGCGTTTCAGCGATGACATTATCTGAGTCATCAGAAAAATATAACCGTGCAGAGTTCCTCGCAGCTTCATTCCTTGCATCGCAACTATTCACCCACAGAGTCATCTTTTCTTTAATGAGTTCGCGGTTCTTTTCATCCGCTGCATCCATATATTTCTTAATGAAAACCATCTTTGCATCATTATTAAGTGCCATTCCTACAAGAGTGACCTAACATTAAAATACAACTCTATAAAGAAGTATGTAACTCTATCACTAATCATAAGCATAACAACTAGGGTAATCCTAATCCTAATCCTAACCCAAATCGTAAGCATAACACTAGGAGCATGCATACTACACCAACTAAATTCCTTAGGCTAAAGCTTCCTAACACCGTATAAAACACTACATATGTATCCTTTTTTTGCAAAGGATTTGAAAAAAAAAAGGAAAAGCTAGGGTTTGAAATAATCCACTAAATGTGATGGATTGAACCAAACAAATCATGGGGGTGTATTGGATTTACCTCAATGGTAGTAAATGACTTCGATCCAACGGTCAAATGGGACCGATTTATGAGAGATTTGAGGGGGGGTTTGGTTGGGGAGAGAGAGCGTGGGGGGCAGCAGCTCGGGGTTGTGAGGTTGTGAGGTTGAAGAATGAGTTATGGAGTGGGACCACAAGGCCTTATAATCTGCAAAAGGACCAAAATGCCACCGACCTTGGCGTCTAGGTGGGCAGAGGGGCAACCGCACATTTTCCTCTCTGGTTAGGGCCTAAACGCCTTGATTCCTGGCGTCTAGGTGGGCAGAGGAGCAACCACAGAATTACCTCTCTGGTTATGGCCTAAACGCCATGGTCTCTGGTGTCTGGGGCAGAGGTGAAGACGCCGTGATCTCTGGCGTCTAGGTGTGCAGAGGAGCAACCACACATTTTCCTCTCTCGTAAGGGCCTAAACGCCGTGGTTTCTAGCGTCTTGGCAGAACAGAGCATTTCTAGCATCTGGGCAGAACAAAGCATTTCTGGCGTCTAATATATGACAATTTTGTTGCACAATTCACCACATGGACAACTAATAAGAAAGTTCCCATCAAATAGCATAACTTAGGTTCATTACATAGTTCCGATCAAATAGCATAATAGGTCCATGACATAGTTCATCACAAATTCATGATACAATCCTCAAATAGCACATTCAACTAAATTATTGGGTCACACGCGGCCATTTCCCCTTCTTGTCGCGTGCCTCATCCTCCTCTTGTGCATCGCGAGCCCTTGCAAGCTTTCTTGCCCTCTCGTCTTGACAAGCTGCCTTCTCTTTGCGCGCCCTCTCCTCCTCACGCTTCTTCCGCTCCTTCCTCTCCCTCTCACGACGTTCCTCGTCCTCGGCTCTCTGTAAGGATTCTTCAAACCGTCGCTGTCTCCTAAGGAAATCTTGAAGTTGGTCTTTTTGGACATCTTCTGGCACTTCATGATCAATCCATGTGAAGTACTTGCAAAGAGGAGTAGGTGACTACACACAAAACAAGTTTTTGTTAGTAATATAAAATGGATCATAATGGAGAATAGCCTACTTTTCTAACATACCGGTGGGATGTCATTGGCGTTAGTGGGACGCGCGCGATCATGTGCATAGTTGGGACACACAAAATATCTTCTTCCTTCCGTCCACGACTTCTTCCGGTCAGTGGAGACCTTCACCTTGCACTCATCTGCACACCAACATGAAGGGGTTTTCACATCCTTCTCCTTTGTCTTGTCCAACCTTGCCTCCTCCCACTTGCTCGGCATGTCCTCTTGGTCAGCGCACCGTGGCCTCGTCGTGGAATCGGATGAAGCCATGCCTATGAGAAGAAGAATTGTTAGAAAATTACATGAACAAACTTAATGCAAAAAAACACAATACAAGAAAACAAGAAAAGAATGAACAAATATTTACCATTCAAAATTGGTCAACCATTTGGATTATGCAAATAACCAAATGTCGACCCGTTATCAGTCCTCCGTACTCTTGTACCACCACCGGAACCACCTCTACGAGCACCACTACTACCCCCTCTAGGGCCTCCATTAGCGCCACCTCTACCACGTTGTCCACTCCTAGCACCTCCTCTAGGGCCTCTAGCAGCACCGGAACCACCTCTACGACCACCGGAACCCCCTCCTCTACGACCACCGGAACCCCCTCTGCCACCACCTGCCTGACTCGTGGTTGGATTGCCCTTCTTTGATGTTTTCCTTTTCTTAGAGCATGTTCTCACATTGTGTCCCGGATTGTCACATTGACCACAGTTGTTAGTGTCCGGAGGCTCCATAAAGTGCCCGCTACCAAATTGGTTCATGCCAGTGTATCCAGCTAGGTTGTCCATATCGCCTCTCAACCGTTTCTGTCTAATTCTACCCTTGGGCTCAACCTTCAGCAAAGGATCGGGCCTAAGCTCTGGGCCATTATACTCGGGCCACTGCGATGGGTCTAGGAAGGGTTGGAATCTAGGGGCCCATGTCAACCTAGTAGCTTCAAGATCAAACTCATGCATCCTCATGGTTGTCCCATCAGACACATGTATATTTCTTGACGACGCCGCCGTCAAAAGATTCGCATGGCCAATGATACTTACTAGGCCTCTCACACTGACACCACTGTCTCTTAAGGTGCACCTCGAATGCACGACCACCATATGACATACCATCTCTTGTTGTCCCACCAAGCTCGTCGATTTGGTAGGTCATATCGTAGGTGTTGAATAGCCTAACTTTCTGTGCTGAGGACTTGCTTTGTTGTAACATCATCCACTCTTCAACCTTTGGTGGATATTCCATTTTTTTCACCAATCCACTTCACGGTTTCCTCTGAATGCATCAGAAAATACTCATTAAGCTTGAAGAAAGTATATTCCACTATTGCAATAACTGGCAATGGGCGGGCACCTCTGAGAACATTGTTAAAACATTCGACCATGTTACTGGTCATGTCTTCATATCTCCAACCTCCTTCGTCATGAGCGCGTGCCCACTTGTGTTTCTCCGAAAAATTTCGTGTTAAGAAATCTTTCCCTCCTTCGTTTGCAGCTTCATAGAGCTTGTCATAGCGAATGGTGAACGCACCGGTGCTAAAGGCCACGCAAACATGGGTTAGATCCTTGCTCAACTCCTTGCTCTTACATGCCCTATAAAAGTTTGCCACGAAATGCCTCATGCACCATCAATGGTGGAGCTTTGGAAGTCCTGGAATAACAATATCCATGGCTTTCAGTATGCCTTGGTGCCGGTCTGATATAATGCACACTTCTCTATCACCAATGACATTTTCCCTAACATGACGCATGAACCACTCCCAGTTGTCTTGGTGCTCAAAGGGCACCAAACCAAATGCCACCGTCAACACATTGTCATTGGAGGAGTGCGCCATTGCCATGATTGTGCCCTTGTATCGGTCGGTCAAGAATGTACCATCAATAGACAAAACCGGACGGCAATGCTTAAAGGCCGTGATGCATTGTCCGAAACTCCAGAAGGCACGGTGAAACACCCCATGACCATCATCCTCGACCACATGGTACATGCCGGGGTTCCTATGGGCAATCGCTCCCAACAACCACGGGAGGCGATTGTATGCTTCTTCCCAACTACCATACAACATCCTTAAAGCATTTGACTTGGCCTTCCATGTCTTCCCATACTTGACTTTGTATCCAAACATTTTTTTCACCATCGTCATGAGGAGCTTCACCTTCACGGTTGGATCACTTGATACTTCTTTCATTAATTTAAACCTGAAAAACTCAGACGTGAGTTGACGATGTGTTTTAGGCTTCTTTTTTGACGGTGGCCTGCACGAGTGAGTACACACACAACTTGTTAACAGCCATTGCCCGGTTTTAATTCTTCTTCCATGGACCGCCCATGGGCATCCTTCTTTGTCACAAAGGATGGAGTAACGCACTTTTTGGTCCGAGTGCCCAACAAGATATGGTCTATGGTTTCTAATAGCATAGTCACTTAGCCATACTTGAAAGGCCTGCAAACTCACAAACTTCAACCCTTTCTTCAAGTAAGCATTCTCGTCTTCACCCTTGACCCTTGGTTCGCCCGGTTCCGGGCAAGCTCTTGGTTCTATCGCCTTACTCATGCCACCATCAACTACCGCCTTGTGGGCCAGCCTGAGATCACGAAACAATGGAGTTCTTATTTCCAAACCGGTCACCTCTATGTGTATACGGTTCTCTCTCTCCGTGAATCCATCCACGTCCAGTTCTTCCTCCGGACCTTCATCATCCGAGTCATATGCATATGCACGACCATAAGGGATCTCACGGTCCATGTCCTGCTGCCTGACAAACGCTTCCAAGTCACTGATGTCATTGCCATGAATCTCATCCTCTTGCTCATCATCATCACTACATCCATCCTCTAGTGCAAGACGAGCCCTTTCAAGCTTCCTAACTCTCTCCTCCTCTTGAGCCATCTTCTTGTTTTTGCATGCCATGTCCGCCTCACGCTTCAGTCGTTCCTTTTTCTCCTTCTCATTTGCATGAGTCTCATCCTCATGCATGTCATCATCATCATCACCATGACCACATTGGACATCACCATCACCATCAACATATTCTTCATTAACTTTTTCAAGAGCATGCCCAACAACTTCATTTTCTTGGCTAGGTGACGGTTGGCTACAAGTATTGGGGGCATAGACCTCGGCACTATCCACAACACGAGCCACACTTGTACACGGGGAGGACACTTGGCGGTTCAAGTCAATATCAAGCCGCGAACCTTGCCCCTTCGTAGCAAACAATTCAAGTGACATGTCTTCCGACGCCGCAACTTTACCCTTGTATATCCCCCAATGCAACTCGGAGATGATAGGCATATTCTTCAGTCGAGATTTTGTTCCCACCCCAACATCATACCTTCCTATTAATTCAACTTTATCATTGGGGTCCATCCAATTAAACTTATCTCTTACTTTAATAACAACCTCATCATAACTAGGACTTGTGTCGAATACCACCACTTCCTCGTTGTCACTTGCAGTTCTGGTCACAAATGACGCTTTGTCCAAATAATGAAAATTAACAAGTCTATCATCTATCTAAAAGGGACAACAAACAAGATGAAATGACAATTATAATGCATAGTTGCAAAAACTATGCAACTCTAATGAAGCAATGGCAGCTATATATCCTAATGAGTTGTGTATCCAAAACAAATTAAAACTTATGTACTAAATAAATCATGTCATTAGCTTAACACATAACCTAACCATAACCATCATATTTATAAAATCCATCATTTGTACCCACAAAATTCATATCCCATTACAACTACCACAACTACATATTAATTAAAAGCCATCCAATACCAAAGGATTTGAATAAATCTAGAAACTAAGGTGCCACCTAGGGTTACATAATGCCACTAAAATAACAAGAAATTACCAACAAAATTTAGGGAGCCGGGGGAGATTACCTCAAACAACAAGGGAGAGAAAGATCCACGGAGGAAAATCAAATTTGGAGTGGAATTTGAGTGAGCCTTGAGGTGGGAGAGAGAGGGGGGAGCTCTCCTTTGTTCTTCTTTTTCGGGATGGAAGATTGGGAGAGTGTGTGGAGAGGCCCCACACACTTTTCCTGTGACCACTTATCTCTCAGGGGGGTAGACGCCAAGGTTCACGGCGTCTAGGGTCGGTGTCGACACTTGCCACGTCGGACGGTCAATCTGGCTGACCAGGGAGGTGGTCCAGTGCCAAATGCCAGGGTCCGCGGCGTCCTCAGTGCAATCAGAACGCCATGGATGTTGGCGTCTCGGTTTGGGTCAGATACGAAAAAAGTTTCAAAAGCGGGTCAAACGTGCTAAAGTTTGCCACATGGGTCAAAACGGTGAAAAAACCCACTCCATACCCTCACGAGTTTAAACTGGGGCACAAAAAAATTACTCCAACGACCTACGAGTATAAACTGTGATGCAAAGAAAAGAAATCATCAAGCGTATTCCATACCCTCAAGAGTATAAACTGGGGCACACCACAAAATAAAATTACTCCAACAACCTACAAATATAAACTTTGATGCAAAAATAAGGACACATAAAATTTTACTCCGATATCCTACGAGTCTAAACTATGGCGTAAAAAAATGATGACTCCAAATTCGCATAAGCTTAAACTATTGTACAGAAGGGCAGTGTATATAAAAATATACAAATAAATTTGTAAAAGATAAAAAAATGAACAATGAAATAAAGTAATAAGGCTTCCAGAAAAATGTAAATAAATAAAGGGGCCCGAGCTAGTTCATGCAATTAGCTCGGAGTATCCATTCCACATAGAAACCAGCGCTATACGAATAACATTTCATAGTCCATCAGTACACCTGAATAAGTCCCATGCAAACATACGTGAATGGTTCTACTGGCATGTGAGAAGACAAGAGAAAATGGGTTTGCCGATTGGCCGCCTTATGCAAGTTTGAGTAGGAAATTTAAACAGACGACATGTCTAATTTATTGAGAGCAAAAAAAAACAGTTCGACATGGAGCGCCAGTCCTTCAGACTTATAATAATAGACTTGGCTTCGTCCTCCAGCGTCCATGTCTTCCCTTTAAGAGCCTCCAATTCCTCGGAAGCTTTCACATTAGCTTCAAGCAAATCTTCATGCAACTTCTTGGCGTCAGCTTGCTTGGCGGAACGGTCTGACTCTAGTTGCTTGACCCTTTCATCAGTGGTAAGCAACTCAGCAGTAGCTACTTGCAGTTGAGCAGAGAGGGCCTCCACACGTTCCTTCTTCTCAGCTTGTTTCTCCAGTATGGATGACATCTCTTCTGCTGAAGTTTTCAGAGATGCTTCAATGGATTCAGCCCTGCTCTCTGCTGCAGTAACAAATTCAGATTTTTGCTTTGACTGATCCTCAATGGTTCTGCGGGTTTCTTGCACTGTATCTGATATCGAAACAAATTTTTCCCAAGCCGCACGGACAAGGGAAATTTGGGGAACAACATCACCAGCATGGAGCATCGACCGAACTGCCTGAAAAATCTCATGGCGCTGAGAATCTGTTAATGTAGGGGCATCTAAAGCTTCAAAAGCATTCTTCAACAACAAGTCGATAGCATCCAGAATGGGCTTGGTAATAGAGGAAATATCCATGGGTGGCGCTGAAATCTGTGTCATTATTCCCTCGCCACTGACGAGATTAGAAGCTCCTTCCGCAGCACCTGGCGATAAGAAGGAGCGGCAAGATAAATGATACTGCAATGAAATTAATAAATAAAAAAGATACAGGGTACGAATAAAGCTACCGTGCGTAGAGATAGGCGAAGTGTTTGAAATATAAGCATGCGTGGCCACGCCTGAGTATAGATACGTAGGGGGAGTTGGAAGATTAAGAGAGGGTTCTGATATATCAAAATCCTCAAATGATAGATCAGAACCTATGATATTATCATCAGTCCCTGTATCACCAAGTTCATGCATAAATTCAACCAACTCGTCAAGGTTACATGGGCTTTCTCCAAGAGAAGATTCAATCCTCCTTTTTACAGCAGGTCTCTCCTCCCCATCGGAAGAGATTGTTGCATTTGGACTAGGTCCCTCTGAACTCCCATCAACAAAAATGTCAGTACCCTCCTTCCTTGCATTTAAACGCGTGCCTGATACTGTCACGCTTGTAAGTGGTCGAGGATTGGAAGAGGAACTTGCAGAAACATCATTTGGATTATTTTTCCGCTTCTAAAAAAGGGAAAATTAATATGAGTTAGTAAAGAGTAGTGTTGGCGCATAATAATAGCAGCAAAAATGTATATATCTGTATATATATTACCTGTTGCAACAAAGGCGGTGGGGCATTGTTATCCAAGTGGTAACCTCTTAAGATGTCCCTCCAATGATTCACTGCCGGCATTTCTCTCGCCTCAATAGCTGCAAGATATTCCTCTTGCCGTTCAACAGACAACTTCTTTACTACGACAAGATCCCCTTCCAAAATGTTGCGAGGAAAAATATGTTTCTTCCCATTATTCACATATTTGACAAGCCTTTCTTCATAGGAATCTCGCCCGTGCATGTTACCTTGACAAAGCTGGCCTAGAACGCTAGTGAAAGGTTGGATGAAAATAGTCCACCAGTTTGTCCATGCCACTGAGGAATTGCCCACAAAATCTTTGTTGGGAATATAGTGAGTCTGTTTCGGATTCGAGCGCAATAAATGCCACCAGTGTGCATAAGCAACGCTAATGTCATCTATTATATATCACTACAAGAAATATGTCAACTAGTGACCTCCACTATTGGTCACTGAAAGGTCATAGTTTTCAATTTCTGACCTTTTTGTGACCAAAAACATAAGGTCAAAAGCTGGGGGTCGTTAATTGACTATAGCGACCTTCTCTGTGATATGTAAAAGGTCGTTGGTTCTTTGACCAAATTTTTGGTCACTAGCAACCTCCCCAGGCCACGTAGGCATCCAGCGTGGCAAGCTGATGTGGCACAAGATTCAGCCCGGTCCGATTCGGTTTTCTACATGGGCCTAGTCCATTAATTCAGCCTTTTAATATTTATTTATTTTCTGTAAGTTACACGGGCCAAGCCCATTTCAGCCTTTTATTTATTTCTGGGCTGGGTCTTTTAACATTGTTTGGGCCATTATATTTTGGAGCTGGTCCCACTTGTCATCTTCTCACACATTGGGCCCACTTGACAGAAAATTCAAAACTGCTTAGATTATTTTCATAAGTGAATCCCACAAGTTAGGTTTCCATTCCACACGTTTTCAAATCACGTACATAATCAATATTTCAAACAGAACAATACAAATGTAGTTCATCAAATAAAACTAACTAAGTCTACTACAATCTGTACATAGTTATTAGAACCCAGATATGCCTACTATTACAATATTACAATATTTACATTCTATTACAATCAAATAGAAGAGACGACTCTTTGCTGAGTGGAGCTATATGGTTTCGAACTTCATTTTGTAGACCTGGAGCTCCTGAACACAAAGACAAACATCATTAGAGATTAGAGTGTACACATGCTAGGTCTAGCATTGGTTAAAAATAACTAATAATCACATGACGAATCTGAATGCAGCATATAAAAAGAACTAGTTCATTTCATCAGTATGAGATCTAACTGTTTGCCACTCGGTAGATAACCTACCAGGGAGGCCTTGATATAAACAGGGGTACCTGTAAATATATGTGTTCACAGGCTTGAATACATCGCCAGGAACTGTAAGTACAGAACATGTAACATGGTGGCTACATAAACAGAACGAGATGTGGCATGCTTAAAAGTCCAAGCCCATGCTATGCCTATATATAATCAGGTGCAGCTTAAATATACGTGGGCACATACTGAAAGGAACAAGATAGCATGATGATATCCGATCGACTAGGTTTGGGAGAAACCTTATCGAGCCAACACAAAAAAGAAATAGAGAAAGATTTGAGCTGTACCTGCAGTGTGTTACTTATGGTGGAACTAGAAGGAGACTTGCTCGGATTTAGTCAACACGGATTGTAAGTGTAAAGCAGATCATCTTGGCTGTTACACACGAAAAGAAAAGACAGTGTGTTTTTTAGACTGTACAGTCAACAACAACAACAAATGTACAGAATGTTTAGGTACACAAGCATGTGTAGCAAGCATTAAAAGTTCAATCTGTTTGGTAGAAGGAAAACTAGAGTTGAACTACCCAGCCTCATACATACATACATACAGGAGCAAAATTTGATTACACAAGAAGGTAGCTGGAGTGGTGGTGGACGAAATGAAAATCAACGGCCACGGCTCAGCGAGGAGAGGAGCTCAACATTGAAGTTTCAAAAAACAGGAATTTCATTAATTTGAGAGTGGGTTTTAGTAGCTCAAGCTTAGTTAAGTTAAGCACTTAGTACTAAACAGCAGCAACACTTGAACCATAACATGTCCAGAAAGGAAACAAAACATGAGACATGTATTGATAGCAAGTCCACGAAGGACATCCAATGGTTTCAGCCACATCCTAATAAACCTGCAGCATTCTTTAACACCTAATTATCAGTAACAAATCAATGGCCAGATGAGCACCACCACAACAAATCGACACTAACACTTCGCCCAAGCAAGGAATCAGCTCACACACGCAAGATGATGATTGCATACATACAAATCATGTGCTGGCAGAAAAAATCCAAGCAGGAGCTCATCTTCTCTCTCTGTTTGGTAACTAACAACCTAAATAAAATAAAATAAAAACATGACTTGTTCATACAGATCCCTCTAAAATTCCTTGGCACAAGTGCATCACATATTCATCAACTTAGCAGCAGAAGTAGTGATCACATGAAGAGGGGGAGGGAGATGGAGGAGCTACCTGCCGCGGTCGCAATGGAAGCAGAGGAGCAGACCCCTCTCCCCCCCCCCTCAAGCAGGACAGGGCTGCCGGCTGGGTGCGCCCCTACTCCTCGAGCAGGAGACCCCCTTCCCCTGATGCTGCTTGGCGTGCCGCATCACTAGTCACCCTGCACACAGCAAGTTTCAGATGTTCAGAACAGATCAACATGTTGAGCAGTTACGAAATCATGAGAAAGAAGTGGGAGGGTGGATCACGATGGTCTCACCTCGTTACCGTCGTCCTCATCCAACCCCGGCGACCAAGTACACATCCAAGCCAGTTCACGAATCCATGGGTGCTAGCTTGCCTACCAGCTCCAGCATTGTGCCCCTGGATGCCACAAAAACAACCTGACTTATAGGCATAGATAGAGAAGACCAAAAGCGAAACAACACACTAATGCTACAGTGCCTCGGGGTATAATTTTAATATAGCCAGCAACACTTAAAAGAAATAATATCTATAGATGATTCCATACAAAGTAGAATAGTTGTACTTGGCAATGCACACTAGCTAACAGAATGTCCACAATAAATATTTTGGCTAAACTACTTTCCTTGAGAGCTTTACAAATTACAACAATGATTCATCTCACTATTTCTAGAGGTTGCAAGGAATCTACCCAACCCCTGTTGCGTGGAACTAAACCCCGAGCTCCTTCCTTATTTAACAACCTGAAGTATGCATGCTGCAGATTTGTACAATTTCTAGATTAAACAAACTCCTTGTGTACCTTAACGGATTAATTAACAGTCCATTCATGTGCTCAAATTCCAGGAAACTTAATCCATATTTCTATGCTAGTAATGCGTAGGTGTTCCACATCAGAAACCTACAGAAGTGCAGACTCGAGACTGACAATATATATCCACACTTGAAATTTTAGGCGTGCAAAGGTCCAGTGGATTCTAATGAACATGCACATCAGAAATCTACAGGAACAGTCAACACGTATATCTCCAGTCAATATGCATGAGTTCTACAGATGTATCAACTACAGGAACAGTCACCATCGATCACTAGTCATGCACAGAGCACAGTTCTACAGATGTGGACATGCTTTCACATTAGAATTCAGAAACATCAAAGGGGCAGAGCACAGATCACGTTGCATCAGAATTCAGCCACCTTGCCTTCCACCTTTGTTGTCTAATTCAAAAAAAATCACAGAGTAATCAAGAAGCATAAGATTCAGGCTATACCTTGTCCTTGCCGGAGCTGATTATCTTTCTCAAGATCGTCTTCTTGGCCTTCGGCAATCCAGCCTACTCGACAGAAACCAAGAAACGCTTAGTCGAACTCGAATAACTCGAAAGGGAACACATCAAGTCGTGACATCTCAAGCGCAAGAGACGTGCCATTACCTGCTCCCCGGCGCGCGCAGCAGCGGAGCTCGATCTCCCGGCTTCGAAGATTTGGCTCCCGGTCTGCACATCGACGGGCGGAGCAGTGGGAGGCGGTGGCGAGGAGATCGATTCGCCGGCTTTGCGGCTTCCACCCCCAGCCTGGTCATCGACGGGCGGAGGAGAGTGAGGTGGTGGCGACGAGACACCAGAGCCCGCCTGCGCTGCCCCAAAGTTGGGAGCCCCAGTGGGGGAGGCGGCGCTGGCGTCGTCGCGTTGCCCGTGCACACCGCGGCGTTGGGGACGCTGTTGGGGACGGCGACGCCGAGGGCTGGGAGGTCGAGGGTGTCCTTGTCGTCGCTCATGGCCACTGGAGCCTCGGGCTGCTTCCTCCTGCGCGGGCGATGGGGTAGGGGTTAGGCCTGAGTAGGGGCGGCGAGGTTGGTCGAGGACGAGGGAGACGAGGGGAGAGTGAGGGCGGCGGCGGAGGTGGGTGGCGGCGAGGTTCTGAGGGGGACGAGGGGTAGGTGGCGGCGACGAGGGGGACGAGGGGGGTCTGCATCGGGGGAGAGGGGAGAGGATCTGAGGGGGGAGGGAGAGAAAGAAAGAAATAATGGAGGCGGGGGGTGGGTGGAAAATATCCATGAGGACAGACCTAGGGTTTTGGCTCGGGTGGGTTTGGGTCGTTGGATCAGGAAGCATCCGACGGTGGTTGATGCGTGATCCGCGTGATATGCTCATGGTCCAATCAGAACGCAGCAAACTATTTGATGACCTTATGACCATATAAATTGGTCGTGATCGATTCAAGATAAAAAAATTTATTCCATTTTTCAGTGCTCAAAATGAGTGTTTTTGTGAAAGTCCTATGAAATATTTGTTCAAATGATATCATATTTTGCACAAGTTTACATCATGGATTTGCAAACAATATTGACAAAGGGAGTTTTTATTTCCTTTGCACGAAAAATCAAATTTCCATTTTTCGAGTGCCCAAAATAAGTTTTTTTGTGAAGGTCCTATAATATATTTGTTGCAAAATTGGACCAAATCAATTTTGTAAAATACTAGGCCATATATAATGCACAATTGACAAAATGGTTTGGTGAAAAAAGTTTTGATCCACCTCTGGTGAAAAAGACAAATTGCCGTCGATTCAGCTGGAAACGGGTCAAATTTGAACTGCAGCTGCCTCATATTTTGCTCTTTATTTTTCCAAAAATCATTTCTAGGTAAATAAGTATCTATTTAATCAGAGAAACACCAAAAAAATTCCAAGATTCAACCACTAGATAGGAACGGTCAAGCCCGCCGTTTTGACCGCATTTTGAAATGGGCATAAAAAATTCAAAAAAATCAAAAAATTGGAAAACCTTCGCATTGTGTCATTATATGTGACCAAGTTTCCAGGAAAAATAATAAACTTGTAATACGGTAATTATTTTAAAAAAGTGTTCTCATAAATGAGCTATCATGCGTGAAGATTCATGGCTTTCAAGCCAAATGATCAATCTTATGGCCACATTCATGGCATAGTTTGTTCAAATGATCTCATATTGTGCACAAGGGTACATCTTGGAATTCCAAACAATGTTGCCTATGGAAGTTTTCATTTTCTTTGCACGGAAAATTCATTTTTCATTTTCCGAGTGCCCAAAAGGAGGTTTTTTTGTGAAGGAACTACCAAATAATTGTTGCAAAAATGTACCAAATCAATTTTATAAAATACTAGGCCATATATAATGCACAATTGACAAAATGGTTTGGTGAAAAAAGTTTTGATCCACCTCTGGTGAAAAAGACAAATCGACGTCGATTCAGCTGGAAACGGGTCAAATTGGAACTGCAGCTGCCTCATATTTTGCTCTTTACTTTTTCCAAAAATCATTTCTAGGTAAATAAGTATCTATTTAATCATATAAACACCAAAAAAATTCCAAGATTCAACCACTAGATATGAACGGTCAAGCCCGCTGTTTTGACCGCATTTTGAAACGGGCATAAAAAATTCAAAAAAAATCAAAAAATTGGAAAACCTTCGCATTGTGTCATTATATGTGACCAAGTTTTCAGGAAAAATAATAAACTTGTAATACGGTAATTATTTTAAAAAAGTGTTCTCATAAATGAGCTATCATGCGTGAAGATTCATGGCTTTCAAGCCAAATGATCAATCTTATGGCCACATTCATGGCATAGTTTGTTCAAATGATCTCATATTGTGCACAAGGGTACATCTTGGAATTCCAAACAATGTTGCCTAAGGAAGTTTTCATTTTCTTTGCACGGAAAATTCATTTTTCATTTTTCGAGTGCCCAAAAGGAGGTTTTTTTGTGAAGGAACTACCAAATAATTGTTGCAAAATTGGACCTAATCAATTTTATAAAATACTAGGACATATATAATGCACAATTGACAAAATGGTTGGGTGTCAAAATTTTTGATCCACCTCTGGTGAAAAAGACAAATTCTCGTCGATTCAGTTGGAAGCGGGTCAAATTTGAACTGCAGCTGCCTCATAGTTTGCTCTTTATTTTTTCCAAAAATCATTTCTAGGTAAATAAGTATCTATTTAATCAGAAATATATGGTTTGATTGCGAGACATCGAGGTTTGGACGGTGGCCGAGGGCCCCAACTCTAGAGCGCGTAAGCTCGCATGCCCGCCGCGTGGTCACCGCATGACCGTGGCGTTGCCATGTGTTCTGGGCGTCCTAGGCATGTCTAGTGGGTTGGGCACTCCCCAGTTAGGTGCTAGGAAGAAAATCACACATAAGATTCTCACGAGGAGACCGATCGATGCTCAAACATGAATAAGCAGCCAAGTGTTTGATTTGCGGTACGGGAAATGCACATGGCTAATGGGCGTGAGTTTTGGCTGAGGATGATCAGTTACTAAGAAGACCGTCTTCCCAAATTTTCACCTCAAAAGGAGGAGCCTAGGTGGTACTTGCTTTACAAACTACCACACTGGACATAAATACGAATGTTGAAGCTAGGCTCAAAATAATGAATGGATTGAGCTGGCATTTGGTGGAGGATGGTTATTTGGGCATAGGAAAGCACTGTAGAAAATGGATACCATTTGGACATGCCAAAGTGGTACTTCCTTCACAAAGTGCTGCTCTGAACAGAATAGGAAAATGAATATTTTTTAATTATTTTCGAACTAGGCAAGGAAGATTTTTACATATTTGACGAAGATATGACCCAAAGAATTTATGAGATTTTTTTGGGAATTTTGGGAATGACAGAAATATAGGTTGCTTCACAACCTAGGGCAAAAACTGCCACATGGACATGACACATAGGCAAAACTGATGAGGTGGCGCCTAGTCATAGCAACCCACCACAATTTACAAGGCTATGACCATCTATATTGGCCGTTAACAACTAGAAATAAGGCAGCGGATCAGCGCTGTTTGCTTTATGACCTTTTCGTGTAAGGAAATTACGACCTTTCTGACCAAAATGGTCGCAATGGTTTAGGGTTTGGAGCCCCTCGAATAGCTTTTGACCAATTGGTCTGAAATGGTCATAGATCTATGACCAATTCTTCGAGGGTCACTAAAAGAAGGTCACTAGTTGACATATTTCTTGTAGTGTATAAACTGCGCAATGGAGTATATGGTACTTGCTGATCCAATTTGAATTGTCGAGCCACCCGGTCAGGATGATACGGCTCAACAATGCACAAGTCGTCATCATAATCAGACCTTCTCCATGGTAGCATCCCTCGACAGATGGAAATGGTGAATGCTTTTTGCAGCCAACAAGTACTAGCCAAGTCAGAGAAATTTGAGGGGTACCACACAATATTCTTGTGTTTCTCAAAGAAATCGTGTGCCTTTTCAGGGCTAAAATCATGTGGAATCCTAAACATAGTCCCCACCATAGATAATCTCCCTGGACAAAGCGTAGGAGTTGGAAATTTGCTCACTTTTGCTCGTTTACCAAATACATTCTTCAGATAAACCCCCATCCAGCCGATAATGAAATGGACGGGCCATCCCCTAATCCGGTAGCAGCGTCCTACAGGATGGGTGCTGATGCGACGAAGCGAAAAATAGATAGAGCAAAGTGCTGGTGGAGCTAATGAAATTCGATGCCCTAGAGCGATCCAGGACGCCATCACAAGGACACCAGCGCGAACGTAGGCTCCCCCGCCAATGACAACAAAGTAGCACAACCAAACAGCAATGTACGCCGCGACATACAAGCGGACCTCACGAAGAGACGCGAAAGGAACAGAGTGGTCTCGCCGGTTGTGAAAATAGTCACACCAGACCTGGAAAGGCACGTGGCCGCCATTATTCTTGGCAAGATGATCATGTGCGGATAATAGGTCTGCCAAGAAGTCAGGGAATTGGCAAAGGAAGGGGTCTAGTGCGTGTTCTGGTGGGATAAATTCTTCATATAAATCTCCATCCAGAGGGAGACCAGCCATTTGATACATATCAAGGAGTGTAATAGTGCGTTCACCACATGAGAATAGGAACGTGTTGGTTTTTGGATCCCATTTTTCTAACAGAGATCTTAGCAAGGCAGGGGAAATAGAATAATCACCCAAAGAGCAGTAAATGGCTCCACATAGGTAATCTGAACCTTCACCAAGTCCTTTTAGGGAAAAAGAATGATTCCGTAAGATGTTTGCCCCCCATTCATTATAACCTAAAGGACGGGGCATATACTCAATATCATGACGTTCCCAAGTCAGACCTTTGGATACCATCCTAGTACCCAGACAGAAAGCTGTATCAGTTCGCGGAGAAGCCGCCAATGGGTAATATGAGTAAGCTAGTTTGGACTGTCTCGCTCGCCAACCGCGAGGGCCGTGGTCGAGTTCACCCTTTGGTATACTTATAGCTTTAACTATGGGACAGTCTTGGTCATCGGAGCTAGGTTCATATAGTTTCTGTTGCTTGGCTAGCTCGACAAGGGATAGTCGATGTGAGGGAACCGTGGGCAAATTCGGCGCCATCTCTATACAAGAAAAATATACGTGTGTTGGTACAGTTACAAGTCATGTTCAAAACAGCAAAACAAATGAATCATGGTAAATGAATGGAAATTTTACCTCGGAGACAATAGTCCGAGCGAAGCCAGCCCCTGATGAAGAGGAAAGGATTTGCACTTTACAAAAAGTGATGATGACTATTAGTGCTAAAAATTATGCAAAGGTCAAATACCAGCAAAATGAATTATCCTAAAAAAAGAGATAAGTGCATAAAGCCCAATCTATGATTTCTGGAATGTCAACTTTGAAAGGATTGATGGATGCAAAACTTTGAAAAAGTTGATATATGAAAAAAGTTGATATATGCAAAACCTTGAAATGTTGGTAATTCTTGCATCAAATAAAGAGAAGTCTCATTGATCTCGCAGTTTGTACGTCGGACCAAGTTCATATAAACTTGCCGGCACGCCAACTGTGAGAAGGATATATATATGTGTGTAGCCTTAAAATGAGCATCTTATATATAAATTAAGCTCTACAGTTTGTACGTCGGACCAAGTTCATATAAACTTGCCGGCACGCCAACTGTGAGGAAGATATAAGTTTGCATCTTTAAACGGCCATCTAATAAATAAAACATTGATCTCACAGTTTGTACGTCGGGCTAAGTTCATGAAAACTTGTCGGCACGCCAACTGTGAAAAAGATATACGTGTGATCAAACGAGCATCTTATATAAACTTGGAAAGAGTTGATAATTCCCGCATGAATAAAAGGGAGTTTCGTTCATTGTATGACAGATCTCACAGTTTGTACGTCGGGCCAAGTTCATATTGACTTGCCGGCACGCCAACTGTGAGAAGGGTATACGTTTGATCTTTAAAACGAACATTTTAAATATATAAAATAAAATTGATCTATGCAATTGTACGTCGGACCAAGTTCGTATATAACTTGTCGGCACGTCATTGCGAGACCAAATTTCCGTATACATACGGGACAAGATGCACAATCATTCGTGGCCTAAAGGCAGGCTACGTGCATGGATTCATCTATAAATTATTCATCCAATCTGTGATGCTGGCATATGTATAAGAAGAAAATAGGACAGTAGGTATAGTACCTAAAGAGAGAGCAGGTATACGTCCGAAACTAAAATATGCTTGTTTTGCCAATTGTACCTAAACCTTCCTGCATTGTTGAGGGAACAAAAAATCAAGAGGCAATCAGAGGACGTAAATCATGTACGTAGATGTCTATTTGAATGAACTAAGTACAAACTTACCAACATAAGATCTGGGCTTCAGCGGCCGATGCTAATCTTATTCATACATAGAAAGGAAAGGGAATCAGAGATGAGAATCATCCGAGAGAATGATGAGAAAAAGACAATCAGTGATTGCACATCAATGCGTACCTAGTAGTCTAAAGAATAGCAGGCCACTCATAAAAAGGATCTGGACTTTTGGCAGGAGTTATGCGTGAGGTAAATAGAGTCCCCTTGCAAAACGATAGGTAGAAGATATATATAAGGAGTGGTATGCGCTCCGGCCGGACGCAACTACATGGCGGAAGGCCAGCGTCTTGTAACAAATTTTCAAGATTGAGTCCTTATCCAATGAAGGGACTAACAAACTTTCAAAAGGTAGGGCTAGATAAATATCTAGCTGGATATTTCAATCAGAATAAGTGTGTCACCTACACTAAAAAAATTGAATCAAAGAAATATATGTGAAATGGAATATGGCTACATATATATATTCGAGTTCTGAAAGTGAATCAAAGAAATATTCGCTTCCAGAACTCGAGGGGCATCTGTTGACACAGGATTTCGCCGAAATAAAATACAAAGGGATATCTATTATCAAAATATGACAAAGTCAAATTATATAAAAAAAATGGCGAATTGCCGAACAGACCGAGGAAATGACTATGTTGAATTTTGGGTCGCTCAGTGTGAAATAGCGGTCACAAAAATAAAATAAAGAAAGAAAGTGCCACTTATAGCTGCACAATTCATGTATCCTGTGAAATTATAATTAGCACGCATGCATGCCGCCAGTGACGGCGGGTGCCCGATGTCAACAATACATTGTCATGAGGCGGCGCTAATATCTTCAAAATATTAGATCGCATGAAATGTCAACATAAAATCGTCGCCGGCGGCGCTTATTTGGCAAATATTGAACCATGCAATATATGTGGGCATTATTTCATCGCCGGTAATAAAATATTGTGGCAACAGAGAAAAATAGACGTATAGAATTCCTAATGAAATATGGGTACGACGGATATAACGGCACGCATGAAAATAAAAATACATTTTCCATATATATATGGCATGCACGTTGAGAAATAATTCTTAATGAGCCGTCAGTAATTAATTAGGCATGTCCCATTGGAGAAATGCTTACGCGTAGCTAACAAGCGCTAATTGTAATTTCGATACAAGGCTGCATGCAGGTACTAAGGCCACTTTTTGATTAAAAGCATGCAAATGGACTATGCCTAGGCCCACATGGGTGATTAAAGCAATAGTGTTTTAGCCCATAGAGGCCAATCACGGGACCAAGCCGATCCAAATCTCAGTCAATAAGTGATTAAAGAAATATGATTAAAGAAAAGGGAGAGACGCTCCATCATCCCACGATCTCCCACGATGCACACGATCTCTAGAACATGGGCACGCTTCCGGCCGGACGAGAGTGCTGCTCCCTCCCATAAATAGCACCACAGGGGCTGCTCTCCGGGCCCCTTTTTCCTAATCTCCGTTGTGCTGCCGCTGCTGCTGTCAACCACACACATATACTGCTGCTGTAGAAACAAGCTCATATACGCTGTTGCTACAAGGCCGCCGTTCTTCCAGGAGCGTGAGGAAGGTAGTCCAGATGGGAATCATGATCCTCCTCTAATCTTCTTGCTCCTCCTCATATCTCTCATCATATTCACCTTTCTTCTTGGTTGATCATTGTGATACAAACCAAGAAGTATGCCTCATGTATCCTCATCTTGACATTCTTCCTTGGTTGATCATCGTGATATGAGCCAAAGAGCAGTTATGTTTAGGAGAGGAAATTTTCCCTTGGTTGATCATTGCGATACAAACCAAGGAGCATACGTCATATAGCCTCATCTTGACATTTTGCCTTGGCTCATCATCATGATACGAGCCAAAGAGCAATTATGTTCAAAAGAGGAAGATTACCCTTGGTTGATCATTGCGATACGAACCAAGGAGCATATTTCACATATTTTCACCCTGTCATTTTTGCCTTGGCTGATCATCATGATACAAGCAAAGTGCGAACATGTTTGAGAGCCACAAAAATACTCCTTGGAAGGTTGTGAAATTTTTGCCTTGGTTGATCATTGTGATACAAACTAAGGAACATTCTCCATATAGTCTCATCTTGACATTTTGCCTTGGCTGATCATCATGATACAAGCCAAAGCGCGAATATGTTTAAGAGCAGAAAAGAAAATACTCCTTGGCGGATCATCATGATACAAATCAAGGAGCATACAACATATAATTCCATCTTGTCATCTTTGCCTTTGGCTGATCATCACGATACGAGCCAAAGTGCGATTATGTCAAAGAGGATAAAACTCCTTGGTTGATCATGGCGACCCAAACTAAGGAGGACATATTTTCCCTTCCATCATAAATGAGAGCGACGCAAAGGCAAAGTTCGGGGGAAAACAAATATGGAACATACACAAACCCTATATAACCAGCTACATAAAATCATAGAATAAGTATGTGCTTACAAAAAATGCACTCTTCATTCGTCTGAGTTGCACAAAACAAGGTCATGTAAATTGTGCATGTACCTCCATACCTAGTGCATGAAAATGTATAAATCGGGTGCTTGCCAACTCATATTTGAGGCCTCTTGTTGGTTACACTGCGGACATACATGCTATGACACGTCAGTAGTAATACAAACAGGGAGGTATAAACATCACATACATCTGTCATATAGATTGTGAAATGAGCATACTCTAATGCATATAGAATATGCTAAGTGAAATCTAATGTGTAAACATGAGATAATAAAAATGTTAGTTGTCTCATTTTGCACTAAAATAAAATATGCCCATAAAAGAAAATGAATGCATGTAGGTTCAGTAAAAAAATATAATCCTACATATCTAAAAATATGAAATCTAGAGCGTAAAGACTATGCAATACACATATAATATCCACCAATAGTTAGGGTATATGCATGTGACCCATTATAAAATAAAAGATACTGCATCTAGCTCGCTTTAGTCCCAACCAAAAGAGACTGATTCGCTTAGCAGATGCCATCATCAAAACATACCAAACCAAATCAAACAAGATAACATATGGTATGGTTCTGATAATAGAACCCCTTTTATTAAATTTCCATGCATGCACAAAGGCCAACATGGATTAAATCATGCGCCCCATCATCTCATGCATGGTCATATATGCATTAATAAAAGATATAACATGCATGTATTAAGTGGATACTCTTCTAGTCGAATCATCACTCCTTAAAATGAAATGACCTGAAAGTTGATTAAGATAGCCGCATGGTCATACTAGCATATGTTGGTTAAGTCGACTACACAAATTAGGTATCTACAAAAAGCATATGTTGCACTCGTACTCTATGTACCACTCATAATAGTACAAGGGTAAAAATATAAATGAACAAGACACATAATAACTTGAAGAAGATCGAGGACGCTCCCCCGAGCACACCGGCGTCAACGTCAGCGAGGAGGAGCGATTTTTCTTTATCATTTTGTAATAGTCATGTGTTGCAATTCTATGTAATAGGATAGTTGGAATTCTTAATCAGGGGTTTTCTCCACGGAGATGTAATTAACAGACCTTTTATGTAAATGTAAGAGTTCTGCAAATAAAGTACCTGCAATGTTTGATCTCCATTTTCTTTATGCATTTAAATTATTCACTCTGTATCAATGACGTGGACGCGTGTTCTCACGCCCGCCATTTTCCCGTCATCATAGTCCTTTCAGTAAGTAAGAGTGTTGAACCCAACGAAGAGCACAAGGAAATGACAAGCGATTTTCAGGAAGGTATTCTCCGCAAGCACTGAAATTATCGGTAACAGATAGTTTTGTGATAAGGAAATTTGTAACGGGTAACAAGCAATAAAAGTAAATAAGGTGCAGCAAGATGGCCCAATCCTTTTTGTAGCAAAGGACAAGCCTGGACAAGTTCTTATATAGAGAAAAGCGCTCCCGAGGACACATGCGAATTATCGTCAAGCTAGTTTTCATCACGCTCATATGATTCACATTCGTTACTTTGATAATTTGATATGTGGGTGGACCAGTGCTTGGATATTTCCCTATCTTGGACAAGCATCCCACTTATGATTAACCCCTATTTCAAGCATCCGCAACTACAAAAGAAGTATTGAGGTAAACCTAACCATAGCATGAAACATATGGATCCAAATCAGCCCCTTACGAAGCAACTCATAAACTAGGGTTTAAGCTTCTGTCACTCTAGCAACCCATCATCTACTTATTACTTCCCAATGCCTTCCTCTAGGCCCAAACAATGGTGAACTGTCATGTAGTCGACGTTCACATAACACCACTAGAGGAGAGACAACATACATCTCATCAAAATATCGAACCAATACCAAATTCACATGACTACTTATAGCAAGACTTCTCCCATGCCCTCAGGAACAAACGTAACTACTCACAAATCATATTCACGTTCATAATCAGAGGGGTATTAATATGCATAAATGATTTGAATATATGATCTTCCACCGAATAAACCAACTAGCATCAACTACAAGGAGTAATCAACACTACTAGTGACCCACAAGTACCAATCTGAGGTTTTGGAACAAAGATTGGATACAAGAGATGAACTAGGGTTTGAGAGGAGATGGTGCTGGTGAATATGATGATGGAGATTGACCCCCTGCCGATGAGAGGGTCGATGGTGATGACGATGGTGATGATTTCCCCCACCCGGAGGGAAGTTTCCCCGGCATAACAGCTCCGCCGGAGCCCTAGATTGGTTCCGCCAAGGTTCCGCCTCGTGGCGGCGGTGTTTCATCCCGAAAGCTTGCTTATGATTTTTTTTTCCAGAGTAAAATACTTCATATAGAAGAAGATGGTCACCGGAAGCCTGCCAGGGGGCCCACGAGGCAGGGGGCACGCCAAGGGGGTAGGGCGCTCCCCCACCCTAGTGGCCAGGGTGTGGGGCCCTTCTGGTACTTTCTTCACCTTGTATTTTTTATTAATTCCAAAAATAACTTTCATAGAGTTTCAGGACTTTTGGAGCTGTGCAGAATATGTCTCTAATATTTGCTCCTTTTCCAACCCAGAATCCCAGCTGCCGACACTCTCCCTCTTCATGTAAACCTTGTAAAATAAGAGAGAATAGGCATAAGTACTGTGACATAATGTGAAATAACCGCCCATAATGCAATAAATATGAATATAAAAGCATGATGCAAAATGGACGTACCAGGCGCCGCCATCGGTCTCGGCGCCGCTGTCGGTGCCGGCGTCGTCGGTGTCGATGTCGGCATCTGTACCATCATCGAGGCCGACCTGCAAACCTTGACTTTGCAATTGCTTAGCAGTGAAATAGTCGAGGTACTCTTGTTCACCCTCATAATCCATCCCGTCTGCATCTTGGTCAGAAGGCCCAGTTTCTTCGTTGTTCGACATGTTTCCTATGATTAAGTCTCCCGTTTAATTCTAACACTATGAAAAAATGATAAATGACATAAAAAAATCTATGTTTGCCGGAATGTCGTTTCCCAGCAACTCCCAGCACTCGATATGCCTACTATCTAGCACAAATCATGCCAAAATTCACGGAAAATTTCGGCATGACCTTTGCTAAAATTTGGACATATCGAGCACCTGAAATTCACCGGAATGAAAATGAATGAACATTCTGGCATAACATATGATCATTTACCCTGCACATAATCATCATGTCCAAATGACATGTCCAAATTCCAAATATTGCGTGTCCAAAACATCACATGTCCACATATCACATGTCCACTTCAAATTTGCATATAAAAGGAAGAAAAATATAGAACTTGAAGAAAAAACCTAGCTAAATTCATAAATAAACATATAACCTAATTAACCATCTGCCCTAACTAAAACCTAAGTAAATTAACCAAAGAACCTAGCTACCAGAGAGAGGAGGAGCGGTGGGGGCTTACAGAGGGTGCAGGCCCAACGACGGCCGAGGTTGGGAGGGGTCGGGTCGGGGTCGAGCGCCGGGGCCGGAGCCGGGGTCGGGGTCGTGGCCGGAGCCGGGGCCAGAGCCGGAGCCAGGGTTGGTTGGGGTCGGGGTCGGGGGCGAGCGCAGGGACGCGCTGAGGGCAGGGCTTCGGTGGCGCGACGGGGGAAGAGAGAGTGTGGGGATTTGGGAGGTTAAGTGGGCATAGCAGTAGCGCGTTTAGACAAAACGCGCTATAGCTACTCCAGCTAGGTATAGTGGTTTTGCGTAGAAACTGCGACTGCTATCTTGACTAGCTATAGCTCTTTTCTCAGAAAAGCGTTGCTGATGATGAAGTCATGTACCTAGGGTAGGGTCATGAACCTGATCAAGGTACCCTCCCCAAGGACATCTCTTAGAAGAAGTCGTCTTCCAGTCGACCAAGAGGGATTTCACTCGACGGACTAGAAGACACTCGACGAACCTGAAGACACTCGACCATAAAGACTCACTCGATCATCAGGAGTTCAGGATCTATTCTATATCCAAACGGTCTGTAATTAAGTAGTATTAATGGTCATGATGGCACTTTATGTAGGGCGTTACCAGTAACGCCAGACCTTAATGTAGTTTAACCCTCTGCTACGTGGGCTGGCTGGGGTCTTGGCGTCCTCTATATAAGCCACCCCCCTCCACTGGTAGAAGGGTTCGCACCCCTGTACCTCTCACACAGATAATCCAGTCGACCGCCTCCGGGCTCCGAGGCGTAGGGCTGTTACTTCCTCTGAGAAGGGCCTGAACTCGTAAAACACTTGTGTGTACAACTTCTCCATAGCTAGGATCTTGCCTCTCCATACCTACCCCCATTCTACAGTCAGACTTAGAACCACGACAGTTGGCGCCCACCGTGGGGCAGGTGTCTTAGCGACTTGTTGGAGAAGTTGCAATCTTTTCAATTCCCATCATCATGGTTTCAGGTGGATTTTTGGTTGAGGGCCGCGAGATCCGTCTCGGCGCGCTCACGTTCGTCGCCGACGACTCTGCCTGGCTGCAGGAGGCTCCGCTCGACGTGGATGCGCTCCCGGTCCGCGGAGCAACGCATTTTCGAGCATGCGTCCGCGGCGTCCTTCTGCGGCAACCGTCGACTCAGTATCGGTCGGTTTTCGTGTCATCCTCCCTCCCAGCTTCCCGCCAGCGTAAGCGCTCCGGTCGGTTGAGGCTCCAGCGGTGGGTGAGGCAAGCAGTGGCTCGCCAGTCGACCGCTGCACAAGTCGCAGCAATCGAGCCCGACGAATCTCTCTACGGCCTGTTCGACCTGTCGACTGGCTCCGCAGAGACTGCATCCGAATGCGACAGCAGTGATCCGGCGGCGGAGGTCCTGATGGTCAATGGGCCGCACGTTCCTCCCGGCTTCCCTGGCGCCGAGGGAGGCAACGGCGGGGGCGATCCGTCGCACGACCATGAGGAGTACCGCCCCGAGCCCCTCGATTCGCAGCAGAGGGAAGAGCTTCATCGCCGGAACATGGATGCGCTCCATACTCCGATCGTTGGAGAAACCCCTGAGGCTCGCGCCTTAGAGGACGCGCGCTTGGCCAACCTGGCTGAGCGCACTCGACTGGAGAACCTTCAGCGGGCACTCAACAAGCGCGCGCGGCAATGGAATCCAGACTCCAGTCGACGCCAACTTTTCAAACCCCCAACTCAGGTATACCGCACTCCAATCTAGAATTTGGCAGCTGCAACACGCATAGCAGAGTTGATTCAGCCTTCCCAGTCAGAGGCTGGCAGAGGCTTGATGCAGATCAGAGATTTGCTCCGAGCAGCTGCAGATCAGAATTCGGCTGTGTCACAGTCGTGGAACAGGATTCATAGCAGGTCTGTGGCAGCGAATACTGTCCAGTCAGCTCATAGCCCCAGATCGCCCCCGAGGCGTGAAGGACATGGTGACCGACATGATCAGTACAGGAATTATGAGCAGGATGATCACCGGGTCGATCGCAATGATCGACGTCGAGTGCCCACTTCTCCCCGGAGGGGTGGATCATATATGCCTCGACAGCAGGATGACAGACGCCAGTTCAGTGGCGGGCGAAGAATTCTAGTCGACCCCAGAGAACCAGGCTTTGATGCGAGATCCATCATCGTTCAAGGTCTGGTCGACCGGAATAGTGCCCATAGAGAGGGTAATGACATAGATGTACCCACCAGCAGCCGAGTGCACGTCTCCGGGCCAGAGTGTTTCAGCAGAGCCATCAGAGCCGCAGTGATTCCTCCCAACTTCAGGTTGGACTGGAGTCAGCAAGTTCAACGGTGAGTCCAAGCCCGATACTTGGCTTGAGGACTACCGAGTGGCTGTTCAGATCGGCGGTGGAAATGACGAGGTGGCCATGAAGCATCTGCCTCTCATGTTGGAAGGGTCAGCCAGGGCATGGCTGAATCAGTTGACACCCAGCAGCATCTACACGTGGGAGGATCTCTCCCGAGTGTTTGTCAGGACGTTCGAAGGAACGTGCAAGCGGCCGACGGGATTGACAGAGCTGCAATCTTGTGTGCAGAAGTCGAGTGAGACTCTTAGGGATTACATCCAGAGATGGATCACACTGCATCACACAGTAGAAAATGTATCTGATCACCAGGCAGTTTGCGCCTTCAAGGAGGGCGTAAAGTACAGGGAGCTAAGTCTAAAATTCGGTCGAACCGGAGACATGTCTCTGAGTCGAATGATGGAAATTGCCACCAAGTATGCCAATGGTGAGGAAGAGGATCGGCTCCGGAGCGGCAAGCACAAGTCAGTCGCCAAGGACACCGGAGGCGGAAATTCCAGTCGGAAGCAAAAGCGTAAAGCCGAGCCAGCCGCACCTGGAGAAGCCTTGGCCCTGAATCCAGGAAAGTTCAAAGGGAAACCCAAGGGGCCCTGGAACCCCAAGAAAGTGAAAGATAAAGAAGGAAATGACGTGTTGGATTTACCATGTCACATCCACACCAAGAAGGACGAAGAGGGTAATTTCATCTACCCGAAGCATACCACTCGACAGTGTCAGCTCCTGATACAGCAGTTCCAAGGGAAGCAGTCCAAGGATAAAGAAAAAGAGTCGGATAAGGTTGAGGACAAGGAGGATAGTGACGAGGAATATCCGCAAGTCAATTCCACCTTGATGATTTTTGCCGATGTTGAGAGCAAAAACCGACTGAAAGTTATAAACCAAGAGGTGAATATGGCCACTCCGTCAACACCCAATTACCTGAAGTGGTCTCAGACTGCCATTACATTCGACCAATCTGATCACCCCACACATATAGCCACCCCTGGGAGGCAAGCGCTGGTGGTCGATCCCGTCGTCGAAGGCACTCGACTGACCAAAGTGTTGATGGACGGCGGCAGCAGTTTGAATATACTGTATGCTGAGACGCTGAAAGGGATGGACATTCCAATGTCCAGGCTGAGTACAAGCAACATGAGTTTTTATGGAGTCATCCCTGGCAAGAAGGCTGCATCGCTCGTCCGGTTTGCTCTTGACGTAGTTTTTGGTGATTCAAAGAATTTCCGCAAAGAGAAGCTGACATTTGAGGTTGTGGATTTCGAGAGTGCCTATCATGCAATTTTGGGCAGGCCATCTTATGCACATTTTATGGCTCGACCTTGTTACGTGTACCTCAAACTAAAGATGCCAGGCCCTAAAGGCGTGATCACTGTTACTGGTAACCGCAAGAAGGCAGAAGAGTGCTTCCAGAAGGGCTCGAAGATTGTCGATGCTCAGATGGTGGCAGAAGAGTGGCTGGAACACCAAAGGAACGCAGACCCGAGTGATTTGTTGCGATCCAAGAAGCCTGCTATGGAATCAGCCTTTCAGTCGTCCGGTGAGACAAAACCCGTTCACATCCACCCGACCGACCCAAACGCTGCTCCGACTCACATATCCACAACACTCGACCCCAAATAGGAAGAAGCGCTCATCCAGTTCCTCCGTGAGAACTGGGACATCTTTGCATGGAAACCTTCTGACATGCCGGGTGTACCCAGGGGACTGGCTGAGCATCGTCTACGAGTCGACTCAAAGGCAAAACCTGTGAAGGAACATCTGTGACGGTCTGCCGTCCAGAAAAGGAAGGCCATTGGCGAAGAAGTGGCTCGGCTCCTAGCAGCAGAGTTTATCCGAGAGATTTACCACTCCGAGTGGCTCGCCAATGTCATCATGGTCCCCAAAAAGGACAATTCGCTTCGCATGTGCATCGATTTCAAGCATATCAATCGGGCCTGCCCGAAAGATCATTTTCCTCTTCCCCGCATCGACCAAATAGTTGACTCGAATGCGGGATGTGAGCGACTTTCTTTCTTGGACGCTTATTCCGGGTACCATCAGATCCGTCTGTTTGGACCCAATGAGATCAAAACGGCTTTCATCACCCCATTCGGGTGCTTTTGTTATGTCACCATGCCATTCGGCCTCAAGAATGCCGGAGCCACATTCATGAGGATGATTCAGAAGTGTTTGCTCACTCAAATCAGTCGGAATGTGGAAGCGTACATGGATGACATTGTGGTCAAGTCACGGAAAGGTTCCGACCTGCTGACTGACCTAGCTGAAACATTTGCCAACCTCAGGAGGTATGATATCAAGCTTAATCCATCAAAACACTACTGGAATCAGCTACTTTGCCATCTGCCAGCTCTTTGTCGTCAGCTAGCAGACGGCAAAGAAGCTCTTTGCCATCAGCTACCCGAAAGCATACGGCAAAGAACTGGATGATGACAAAGAAAGCCTTTGCCATCAGCCTGTTCTTTGCCGTCCGCTAGCTGACGACAAAGAATATTTGTCATCCGCTAGCAGGCGGCAAAGAGGGAGGGGGCCCCACTGAGGAGCGGTTTAAAAATTACTTAACGTCCCCCCTCTTTGCCATCTGGTAGCAGACGACAAAGAGCAAAAAAGCGAACGACAAAGAGGGTGGATGGCAAACATTCAACATATCTAACTGCGCGCCCCACCCCGCCCTCTCTCTCTGTTTCTCTCCTGCTCCCACACGCACGCCGCCGCCCGGTCGCCCCACTGGCCCCCCGCCCCGTTGCCCCACTGGCCCCCCGCCCCGTCGCCCCCGCCTGCCGTCTCGGCGCAGCCGCGCCCCGGCCCCCCGACGCCCCAGCTCCCACGCGCCCCACCACCCCGGGCCCGGCACCGCCGCCCCAGGCCGCCCCGCCCCCCTCCTCCACCGGCCCCCGCCTCGTCGCCACTGCCACCTGGCGCCGTTGCCCCACCGGCCCCCCGCCCTGTCGCCCCCGCCGCCCTGCCGTCTCGGCTTCGCCGCGCCCCGGCCCCCCGGAGCCCCCCCCCACGCCCCACCGCCCCGGGCCCGGCGCCGCCGCCCCAGGCCGCCCAGCCCCCCTCCTCCACCGGCCACCTCCTCCACCAGCCCAGGTGAGCTCTACCTCCTCTGTTTTTTCTTTTTTTTAGTTTTAGGTTTATGTTTAGTTTAGATTTAGTTTTAGTTTTAGTTTTAGTTTTAGATTTAGGTTTAGATTTAGGTTTAGTTTTAGGTTTAGTTCAGTTTTAGGAAAGAAAAAGAAGAAGAACAAAAAAGCAGAAGAGAGGAGGAGAAGAAGAAGAGGAAAAAGGAAAGGAAGAAGAAGAGGAGGAGGAGGAGAAGAAAAAAGAAGAAGAGGAAAAAGAAGAAGAAGAAGAAAAAAGAGGAGAGGAGGAGAAGAAGAAGAAGAGGAAAAAGGAAAGGAAGAAGAAGAAGAGGAGGAGGAGAAGAAAAAAGAAGAAGAGGAAGAAGAAGAAGAAAAAAGAGGAGAGGAGGAGAAGAAGAAGAGGAAAAAGGAAAGGAGGAAGAAGAAGAAGAAGAAGAAGAAGAAGGAAAAAAGGAAGAAGAGGAAGAAGAGGAAGAAGAAGAAAAGGAAAAAAGAGGGGGGGAAACCCGACCCGACACGGCACCCCGACCCCGACCCGGCACCCCGACACGACACGCCGACCCCGAGACCCCGACCCCGACACCCCGACCCCGACCCCGACACCCCGACACCGACCCCGACACCGACACCGCGACCCCGAGCCTGACCCGACACCCCGACCCCGACACCGACACGGCACCCCGACCCCGACCCGGCACCCCGACCCGACACCCCGACCCCGAGACCCCGACCCGACACCCCAACCCCGACCCCGACACCGACACCCCGACCCCGAGCCTGACCCGACACCCCAACCCCGACACCGACATGGCACCCCGACCCTGACCTGGCACCCCGACCCCGACACCGACACCCCGACCCCGACACCGACACGACACCCCGACCCCGACCCGACACCCCGACCCCGAGACCCCGACCCCGACACCCCGACCCCGACCCCGACCCCGACACCGACACCCCGACCCCGAGCCTGACCTGACACCCCGACCCCGACACCGACATGGCACCCCGACCCCGACCCGGCACCCCGACCCCGACACCGACACCCCGACCCCGACACCGACACGACACCCCCGACCCCGACTCGGCACCCCGACCCGACACCGCGACCCCGAGGACCCCGACCCCGACCCCGACACCGACACTGACACCCCGACCCCGAGCCTGACCCGACACCCCGATCCCGAGCCTGACCCGATACCCCGACCCCTACACCGACACGGCACCCCGACCCGACACCCCGACCCCGAGACCCCGACCCCGACCCCGACACGGCACCCCGACACCGACACGACACCCCGACCCCCGACACCTCCCGAAAAGGTGTTCTTTGGCCTTCTAGAGGCCGACGGGGTCATATATTTGTGAATTATTAGTTAGGTCATATATTTTTCGATTTTGGTATGAAAAACATCATATATAATTGTGTTGATCGGGTAGTTTTAAATGTGCAGTTGTTTATGTTGTAGTTGATGATGATACACTTAAGTGATATACATATTATTATTCATGTCGGTACTTTTTTTCATGTTGTACTAATTTCGTTTATTCTTTGTCATGGTAGGTGTTGAAAGATGGTGGGCGCTGGTCGGGAGCGTGCCGAGGCCCCTTCTTCGTCGGCGCGTAGTGTGAGGTCTTCCATTCCACACGCACCTCTCCGCCGAGCGTTGCTGGACAGTATGGCGACACCGCCGGGCACTTCTTCGTCGACCGCGGTGCCCAGCAGGGGATGAGGTAAGAAGAAGGGCCGAGGTGGAGCACGTGGTCGCGGGAGAGGAGGTAGGGTGACTCTTACGGCGCCTTCCTCGCCGCCGCCCCCAGCTGTTTCACCCGAGCACGTGACTGCTAGGGTGGACTCGTCTGAGGAGGAGGCCACACGGACTCCGGTCCACGAACCTCCGGTCCACGGGTCTTCGGCCCACGAGCCTCGGATCGACGGGCCTTCGGCCCACGAGAGTTGGGCCCATGAGACCCCGGAGGAGCACACGTCTGGATGGGGTACTTGGTCGGGTCAGCCTGAGGATGGCGGGGAGTCGAGTGGCCATGCTGATGATGGCGGGGAGCCGACTGATTTTGACAAGGAGGGGGAGGAGGGGGGCAACGTCTACCAGCATGGTGCTACACGGCTCCCGTCCGTGCCGGCGACCCGCGAGTAGAGGTGGTTGATTTTCCCTGATTTGGAGAGGTCAGTGCATTTAATCTTTTTGTACCTTATGCATTCTCGTTTCTTCAAATAACTAATGCGTTGGCCTTGTCATGCTGCAGGGGTTGGGACCACCATGAAAGTGTCCGCCGGCCCAACTCCGTCCTTGGAGTTCTAATTCGGCAAAACTTTCCGGGGTTTGTCACGTTGCCTGGTGAGGGTCGGCTTCCAGAGGTTGGATTGAGTTGGGAGCACTACTTGGCTGCCCCGGCCCCGCCGGGTGAGATTATCGACGGTGTCTTGTGCAAGACGAGGGCGGACATGGTGATCAGAAAGTTTTGGGTAATTTCTCCTTTACACAATTAAAAATCTTCAACTAGCTAGTTATTAATTGTACTAATCAATATTGTCTCATTTGATTGGAGACATTCTACAGGTGTGAGGAGGGATACGAGGAGGAGGCGGCAGATGTTATCCACAAGGAGTGCAAGCGCCTACTTTAGAACTTACGGCATGAGGCTCGGGTGCAGTCTGTTTGAGACAACTACGCCGACCGTGGTATCAAGAAGTCCAAGCAGGAGTGCCGCGATAAGTTCTTGAGTAAGGAGCAGTACATCAAGGTAATTCTTAAGGCCTTGTACTTAATTCCTTCATTAGTAATTCTAGCCGTAGCGCTGAAGTTTCTATTTGCTAACTTAGGCCCCTCAGAGATGGTGTGCGGATCGGATGGATTGTGGGGAGGTGTTGGTCGATGGGTGGTGCTCAAAAGAATGGCGGGCCACCCACAACGAGGCCACGGACAAACGTGCCCAAATGGAAGGTGTGCCACACCACCAAGGCAGCTCCAACTTATTTCAGTACGGGCGGAACTGGGTATGTGGTTTGCTTCATGATTCATGCAATTCATTCATCATGCTAGCTTTAGCCCTTTAATTACTAATTTACTTTGTTTCTCTCTTTCAGGCACGCTACAATAAGGCGGATAAGGTGCCAGAGGTGTACGACCTATATGCCATGGCCCACACTGGCTCTTACAAGAAAGTCAAGGCATTCTCTGCGTCTGACCTCGATGATCCAAAGAACTTCACCGACATCTCCGCCCACGACAAGCTCATGCAATATAGAGATCAGGGGAAGGCGAGGAAAGGGGAGGACTTTAACCCGAGCCAGGGTCCCATTGATACAGAGTTGCTGATGATATCTGGTGGCGGGAGGTCCCATGGCTCCATAGCCATGGGAGATGGACTTATCCATTGTCCTAGCACTCTCCCGGAGATCAAGGCGCGCCAGTCGAGCTCCGCTCCTGAGATAAGGCCTCATGAACGGCCAGTCCAACTCGCCATCAAGGTTAGTTATACGTACTCAGCTATCTTTCTCCATTACATTGTGTGCGCTTCCATCAATGATTACAAATGGTCATGTGAGTGGTGTTGCAGGCTGCTATACAGAGTGAGAGAGATAGAACGGAGAAACTTCTGGCGGAGGCGGCGGAGAGGCAGCGGGAGTTGGAGGAGAGGACGACAAAGATGTTGGAGGAGGAGAGGGCACGGAATGACATGCAGGCAAGGGCCATGTATGAGCTCCTTGTGGCAAGTTTCTTCTGCAGATTACTTGCTAGTCTTAACATTTGAGTCTCATTACTAACTAGTATGACTCTGTTGTGAAAACCAAATGTGCAGTCTGTGTGCGAGAAGTCCGGTCAGACCGCTCCGCCGATGCCAGTGATTGCTCCTGGGAGCATGGTGATTTTAATTTGAATGGACATTACTTGCTAGTCTTAACATTTGAGTGTCATAATGCTAACGAGACATTGGAAATGATCTTTGGTGCAGCTTAACTCCAGAAATGCATCGCACGATCCTTCTCCAGCTACCGGCACGAGCCAGCCCGCTCCTCCACCTCCCTGATCACGGTAAGTTTCTCTAGACTTAGACTTAGCTTTATTTCCTCCAATATGCTTACCATAATGACCTAGAGTTAGCTTCTTTTCCTTCAAAATGACTTAATAAGCTTACTTATGTCAAAAATTGCATAATTAACTTAGTTAGCTCATAAACGATCCATTTTACCTAAGTTAGCTCTAATATGACTCATTTTACCTTAGTTAGCTTACAAGTGATCCAATTTATCCAAGTTAGCTCTAAAATGACCCATTTTAGTAGATTAGCTCGTAAATGATCCATTTTACCTACGTTAGCTTTAAAATGACCCATTTCACCTAGGTTAGCTCCAAAATGACTCATTTCACCTAGGTTAGCTCCAAAATGACCCATTTCAAGTAGGTTAGCTCCAAAATGACCCATTTCACCTAGATTTGCTCCTAAACGATCAATTTCACCTAAGTTAGCTAAAAACGATCCATTTCACCTAAATTAGCTCTTAAATGATCCATTTCACCTAAGTTAGGTCATAAACGACCCATTTCAACTAAGTTAGATCATAAAAGCTCATAAATGATTCATTTCACCTAAGTTAGCTAAAAAACGATCCATTTCACCTAAGTTAGCTCATAAACGATCCATTTCACCTAAGTTAGCTCATAAACAACCCATTTCAGCTAAGTTAGCTCATAAATGATCCATTTCAACTAAGTTAGCTCATAAACAACCCATTTCAACTTTGTTAGCTCATATATGATCCATTTCACCTAAGTTATCTCATAAATGACATATACTTCTTGTTCTAGTCTTCTTCTTGTTCTAGTCACCTATTTCTAACTTTCTTATTTACCATTTTGCAGATTTCATTCACTTCATGGAGGCTAGCTTGCTATGATGGAGTGCTTGCTTTTCCTTTGATGAAACTTTGCATTGTATCTAGCTTGCTATGATAGAACTTGCTATCTTGACGAAACTTTGCATTGTAATATGTATATGGATGGAACTTGCTTATGTATGAACAATGTGTATGGATGGAACTTGCTTATGTATGAACAATGTGTATGGATGAAACTGATGTGATATGTGATATGAAACTTATGTGTTGGATATGTGATATGGAAATATATCTATATATGTCATATATATTTGCTATGAAAATTGTTGGATTAAAAAAACAGAAAAAAAAAGAGACAATATGCAGGCTCTTTGCCGTCTGCCACCGACGGCAAAGGGTTCTTTGCCATCAGCAGCGGACGGCAAAGAGGCCACGTGGCAGGCAACTGTGCTTCCTGGGAGGCTGGCCAATTTGGTCAGTTTGCCATCAGCAGCTGACGGCAAAGGCTTTGCCGTCCACAGCGGACGGCAAAGGCCTGCCGTTAACCACCTAACGGAGTAATAGCGCATTTATTGTCGTCCGTCTTCTTTGCCGTCCGCTGCTGATGGCATTGGCCCCTTTGCCGTCAGCTGCCCGAAGCAGACGGCAACGCAGCTCTTTGCCATCCCCTACTTTGCCGTCACCTTTTGCCGTCCGCCAACCATTCCTTTGTCGTCCGCCGTGGCAAATGGCAAAGTAGCAGATTCCTGTAGTGAAATGCACATTCGGAGTTCCTGGCAGAAAGTTACTCGGTTTTCTCGTTTCCAAACGGGGAATCGATGCTAACCCAGAAAAAGTTGGCACTATACTCCGAATGAAACGCCCCGTGCGTGTGCACGATGTCCAGAAACTTACTGGATGCTTGGCCGCATTAAGTCGATTCATCTCTCGCCTCGGTGAAAAGGCATTGCCTCTTTACCGGCTGATGAAGAAGTCAGACAAGTTCGAGTGGACTCCAGAAGCTGATGCAGCGTTTGCAGAGTTAAAAACCCTGCTTTCCACCCAGTCGGTGCTTGCTGCCCCAATCAGCAAAGAGCCTTTGCTGCTTTACATTGCAGCCACAGAACAAGTCGTCAGTACTGTACTTACGGTCGAGCGAGAAGAGGAAGGAAAAGCCTTCAAAGTTCAGCGCCCAATGTATTACATTTCCGAAGTCCTGACCCCATCCAAGCAACGATACCCTCATTATCAGAAGCTTGTATATGGGATTTACATGATCACGAAGAAAGTTGCCCACTACTTCTCTGACCATACTATCACAGTCGTCACCGACGCCCCCTTATCAGAGATTCTGCACAACAGAGACACAACCGGTCGAGTGGCAAAATGGGCGATTGAACTGCTTCCCCTAGATATCAGATTTGAGGCAAAGAAAGCTATCAAGTCCCAAGCAATAGCAGATTTCCTCGCCGAGTGGACTAAACAGCCATGGGAGATGGACTTATCCATTGTCCTAGCACTCTCCCGGAGATCAAGGCGCGCCAGTCGAGCTCCGCTCCTGAGATAAGGCCTCATGAACGGCCAGTCCAACTCGCCATCAAGGTTAGTTATACGTACTCAGCTATCTTTCTCCATTACATTGTGTGCGCTTCCATCAATGATTACAAATGGTCATGTGAGTGGTGTTGCAGGCTGCTATACAGAGTGAGAGAGATAGAACGGAGAAACTTCTGGCGGAGGCGGCGGAGAGGCAGCGGGAGTTGGAGGAGAGGACGACAAAGATGTTGGAGGAGGAGAGGGCACGGAATGACATGCAGGCAAGGGCCATGTATGAGCTCCTTGTGGCAAGTTTCTTCTGCAGATTACTTGCTAGTCTTAACATTTGAGTCTCATTACTAACTAGTATGACTCTGTTGTGAAAACCAAATGTGCAGTCTGTGTGCGAGAAGTCCGGTCAGACCGCTCCGCCGATGCCAGTGATTGCTCCTGGGAGCATGGTGATTTTAATTTGAATGGACATTACTTGCTAGTCTTAACATTTGAGTGTCATAATGCTAACGAGACATTGGAAATGATCTTTGGTGCAGCTTAACTCCAGAAATGCATCGCACGATCCTTCTCCAGCTACCGGCACGAGCCAGCCCGCTCCTCCACCTCCCTGATCACGGTAAGTTTCTCTAGACTTAGACTTAGCTTTATTTCCTCCAATATGCTTACCATAATGACCTAGAGTTAGCTTCTTTTCCTTCAAAATGACTTAATAAGCTTACTTATGTCAAAAATTGCATAATTAACTTAGTTAGCTCATAAACGATCCATTTTACCTAAGTTAGCTCTAATATGACTCATTTTACCTTAGTTAGCTTACAAGTGATCCAATTTATCCAAGTTAGCTCTAAAATGACCCATTTTAGTAGATTAGCTCGTAAATGATCCATTTTACCTACGTTAGCTTTAAAATGACCCATTTCACCTAGGTTAGCTCCAAAATGACTCATTTCACCTAGGTTAGCTCCAAAATGACCCATTTCAAGTAGGTTAGCTCCAAAATGACCCATTTCACCTAGATTTGCTCCTAAACGATCAATTTCACCTAAGTTAGCTAAAAACGATCCATTTCACCTAAATTAGCTCTTAAATGATCCATTTCACCTAAGTTAGGTCATAAACGACCCATTTCAACTAAGTTAGATCATAAAAGCTCATAAATGATTCATTTCACCTAAGTTAGCTAAAAAACGATCCATTTCACCTAAGTTAGCTCATAAACGATCCATTTCACCTAAGTTAGCTCATAAACAACCCATTTCAGCTAAGTTAGCTCATAAATGATCCATTTCAACTAAGTTAGCTCATAAACAACCCATTTCAACTTTGTTAGCTCATATATGATCCATTTCACCTAAGTTATCTCATAAATGACATATACTTCTTGTTCTAGTCACCTATTTCTAACTTTCTTATTTACCATTTTGCAGATTTCATTCACTTCATGGAGGCTAGCTTGCTATGATGGAGTGCTTGCTTTTCCTTTGATGAAACTTTGCATTGTATCTAGCTTGCTATGATAGAACTTGCTATCTTGACGAAACTTTGCATTGTAATATGTATATGGATGGAACTTGCTTATGTATGAACAATGTGTATGGATGGAACTTGCTTATGTATGAACAATGTGTATGGATGAAACTGATGTGATATGTGATATGAAACTTATGTGTTGGATATGTGATATGGAAATATATCTATATATGTCATATATATTTGCTATGAAAATTGTTGGATTAAAAAAACAGAAAAAAAAAGAGACAATATGCAGGCTCTTTGCCGTCTGCCACCGACGGCAAAGGGTTCTTTGCCATCAGCAGCGGACGGCAAAGAGGCCACGTGGCAGGCAACTGTGCTTCCTGGGAGGCTGGCCAATTTGGTCAGTTTGCCATCAGCAGCTGACGGCAAAGGCTTTGCCGTCCACAGCGGACGGCAAAGGCCTGCCGTTAACCACCTAACGGAGTAATAGCGCATTTATTGTCGTCCGTCTTCTTTGCCGTCCGCTGCTGATGGCATTGGCCCCTTTGCCGTCAGCTGCCCGAAGCAGACGGCAACGCAGCTCTTTGCCATCCCCTACTTTGCCGTCACCTTTTGCCGTCCGCCAACCATTCCTTTGTCGTCCGCCGTGGCAAATGGCAAAGTAGCAGATTCCTGTAGTGAAATGCACATTCGGAGTTCCTGGCAGAAAGTTACTCGGTTTTCTCGTTTCCAAACGGGGAATCGATGCTAACCCAGAAAAAGTTGGCACTATACTCCGAATGAAACGCCCCGTGCGTGTGCACGATGTCCAGAAACTTACTGGATGCTTGGCCGCATTAAGTCGATTCATCTCTCGCCTCGGTGAAAAGGCATTGCCTCTTTACCGGCTGATGAAGAAGTCAGACAAGTTCGAGTGGACTCCAGAAGCTGATGCAGCGTTTGCAGAGTTAAAAACCCTGCTTTCCACCCAGTCGGTGCTTGCTGCCCCAATCAGCAAAGAGCCTTTGCTGCTTTACATTGCAGCCACAGAACAAGTCGTCAGTACTGTACTTACGGTCGAGCGAGAAGAGGAAGGAAAAGCCTTCAAAGTTCAGCGCCCAATGTATTACATTTCCGAAGTCCTGACCCCATCCAAGCAACGATACCCTCATTATCAGAAGCTTGTATATGGGATTTACATGATCACGAAGAAAGTTGCCCACTACTTCTCTGACCATACTATCACAGTCGTCACCGACGCCCCCTTATCAGAGATTCTGCACAACAGAGACACAACCGGTCGAGTGGCAAAATGGGCGATTGAACTGCTTCCCCTAGATATCAGATTTGAGGCAAAGAAAGCTATCAAGTCCCAAGCAATAGCAGATTTCCTCGCCGAGTGGACTAAACAGCCATGGGAGATGGACTTATCCATTGTCCTAGCACTCTCCCGGAGATCAAGGCGCGCCAGTCGAGCTCCGCTCCTGAGATAAGGCCTCATGAACGGCCAGTCCAACTCGCCATCAAGGTTAGTTATACGTACTCAGCTATCTTTCTCCATTACATTGTGTGCGCTTCCATCAATGATTACAAATGGTCATGTGAGTGGTGTTGCAGGCTGCTATACAGAGTGAGAGAGATAGAACGGAGAAACTTCTGGCGGAGGCGGCGGAGAGGCAGCGGGAGTTGGAGGAGAGGACGACAAAGATGTTGGAGGAGGAGAGGGCACGGAATGACATGCAGGCAAGGGCCATGTATGAGCTCTTAGTGGTCAATCACATGATGAAGGAGTGGGACGTCAGAAGCCCAGCCATGACTGGATACTGCAATGCAGTCAGAAAGCTGGAGAAGAAATTTTGAGGGATTAGAGCTTCATCACGTTCCCCGACTGAAAAATCAAGCAGCCGATGACTTGGCCAAGATAGGTTCCAAGAGGGAAACCATTCCGAGTGGCGTGTTCCTGGAGCATGTTCACATGCCGTCGGTTCAAGAAGATCCTTTCACTGAGGAAGCCCCGTAGCCAAAAAGCGCCACAGATCTGACTGAAGTCGAGGTCCCAGCTGTGGTCGACTTGATCATGGAAGTTCTGGTCATCACTCCCAACTGGACAGTGCCCTATATCGCCTTTATTCTGAGGAAAGAGCTCCCCGAGAATGAATAAGAGGCTCGGGAGATCGTCCGCCGATCCAGAGCCTTCACCATCATGAGGGGACAGTTATACAGAGAAAGTGCGACTGGAGTCAGCCAGAAATGCATAACACCAGAAGAAGGTCGAATGATTCTCAACGACATCCACTTGGGGACCTGTGGCCATCATGCGTCTTCTCAGACCATCATGGCTAAAGCATACCGAGCTGGTTTCTATTGGCCTAGAGCAAATGAGATGGCGAAAGAGATAGTCGACAAGTGTGAAGGATGTCAATTTTACTCCAATATGTCACACAAACCCGCCTCATCCTTGAAGACCATTCCACTCGTATGGCCTTTTGCTGTGTGGGGACTGGATATGGTTGGACCTCTGAGGACAGGCAGAAACGGCTACACCGATGTGTTGGTAGCAATCGACAAGTTCACTAAGTGGATCGAGGCTAAACCCATCAAGAATTTGGATGCCGGCACCACCGTCGGCTTCATCAGGGAGTTGGTATTCAGATATGGAGTTCCCCACAGTATCATCACGGACAATGGGTCAAACTTCGACTCCAAAGAGTTCAGAGCCTTCTACGCATCTCAGGGTACACGAGTCGACTACGCGTCAGTCGCTCACCCTTAGTAGAATGGACAAGCAGAACGAGCAAATGGCTTAATTCTCAAAGGACTGAAACCCCGACTGATGTGCGACCTCAAACACGCAGCTGGTGCATGGGTCGACGAACTTCCGTTGGTGCTTTGGGGATTAAGGACCATGCCAAATCGGTCGACTGGGAGGACTCCGTTCTTCTTGGTCTACGGAGCTGAAGCAGTCTTGCCGAGTGACCCGCTTCACAACGCACCCCGAGTCGGACTCTACACCGAAGCTGAAGCAGAGCAAGCCCGACAGGACGCAGTCGATCTTCTAGAAGAAGAAAGAGAGATAGCCTTGATCCGATCGACCATTTACCAGCAGGACTTGCGTCGCTTCCATGCCAGAAATGTGAAGAGTCGAGCTTTCCAGGAGGGAGATTTAGTTCTCCGAGTGGATCAACAGAAACCACACAAGCTTGCTCCTACTTGGGAAGGTCCCTTCATCGTCACCACGGTTCTCCATAATGGGGCATACCGCCTTTACAATGTCGAGCACCAGATTGACGAGCCCAGAGCATGGAACGTGGACTTACTCCGCCCTTTTTATACTTAAGTTTTTTATTCTGATGAGTTGTAATAAAAAATACTCCTGTAGTATATTCATCAAAGATAAGAGTTTCATAATTTTCTTAGTAATTGTCATTGCTTTTGCCCTCATAAATCTGTCCCCTAGTGGGTAGCTTAGCTGCGAACCCGGTTCGCCTAAGCTTGTAAAAAAAATCCTACCGAGTGGTAAGTCAGTCTTCCACTCGGAGGCTTAGCTGCGAATCCGTTTCGCCTAAGTAAACAAAATCCTACCGAGTGGTAAGCCAGCCTTCCACTCGGGGGCTTAGCTGCAGCCCAGTGCTCGCCTAAGTTTTCTAAAATCCTACCGAGTGGTAAGCCAGCCTTCCGCTCGGAGGCTTAGCTGCAACCTTGTGTTCGCCTAAGAATAAAAGACATCGTACGCTTCGCAAGGAGGACGAGGCGCAGGTCGACCCCTGCTTCCCCCTTCCGAGCTACATCGCAAACACAACGTGCGTCCCGCAAGGAGGACGAAGCGCAGGTCGACTGCTACCTTCTCCCCCAAAGCCGTGCCACGAAAATCCTACCGAGTGGAGAGCAAACCTCCCACTCGGGGGCTTAGCTGCAGCCCAGTGCTCACCTAAGTTTCTAAAATCCTACCGAGTGTAGAGCAAACCTCCCACTCGGGGGCTTAGCTGCAGCCCAGTGCTCGCCTAAGTTTCTAAAATCCTACCGAGTGGAGAGCAAACGTCCCACTCGGGGGCTTAGCTGCAGCCCAGTGTTCGCCTAAGTTTCTAAAATCCTACCGCGTGGAGAGCAAACCTCCCACTCGGGGGCTTAGCTGCAGCCCAGTGCACGCCTAAGTTTCTAAAATCCTACCGAGTGGAGAGCAAACCTCCCACTCGGGGGCCTAGCTGCAGCCTAGTGCTCGCCTAAGTTTCTAAAATCCTACCGAGTAGAGAGCAAACCTCCCACTCGGGGGCTTAGCTGCAGCCCAGTGCTCGCCTAAGTTTCTAAAATCCTTCCGAGTGAAGAATAAGTTTCTCGCTTGGAGGCCCGGTCGCAACCCAACACTCGCCCAGACATGACGAGCACAGGTTGACGACAATTTGTGCTTCACTCCTACCTACAAAAGAGCATTACAGATGCTAGTATATACTCCAACCCAAAGAAGATGGTTGTCCAAAAGAAGCAAACGTATTTCAACGGCAAATCAAGTTCGGATAACGTCCTACGGACCCAGAAGTGCTCAGGCATCAAGCATGTTAAAGTTTGGTGGTTACAAAAATCACTCGGCATTCCGAGGCAAATTCAAATCATCACGCATAATAGTTTTTTACCCCTCCTGCGGAGGGCTGGAAGGCGCAACGAACTCGTCCAGGTCGATCCCATCTGCAATCCGAGTGGCGGCCGCGATGAAGGTCTCCATGAAAGAACGGAAGTCATGCTTCCTAGTATTGGCCTCCTTGAGAGACACCAGCTTGTCTTCTCTCGCTTCTTTGCAGTGGACGCGGACCAAGGACAAAGCAACGTCAGCACCGCACCGGGCAGAAGACTTCTTCCATTCTTGCACTCGACTCGGAATTTCGTTCAGTCGAGTCATCAGCGACTCAAGGTCGTCCTGAAGCGTTTCTTCTGGCCAGAGCGATGTGTCAATGCGCGTTGTAGCAGCCTTCAGTCTTGCAAGGTAATCGACCACTGCAGCAACGCGGGACTCGAGGCGGAGCACGTTCATAGCAGTTTCATCCTTCACTGGAGAATTGATGGCATCCAAGCCAGTCTCCACTCGACTAGTCTCCTCTTCAAAGTTTTGGCAGAATTCTGTGGACATGATTCAAGGATAAGCTAATGCCCTTACAGCAAGTCAGTAACTACCAATCGGAGATAAGAGGTTACCTTCGAGCATGAGGAACAGCTTCTTGGCGAGTCCTCCCAGATAAAGCTCCAAGTCATTCTTCTTTCCTGCCAGTTCACCAGCTTTGTCGTCCAGGACCATATTGTCATTCCTCAGTTGAGTGACTTCTTGGTTGGCCACGTCGAGAGCGGCTTTCAGATTAGTGTTTTCTTCTTCAAATTTGTTGACAGAAGCCAACTTTTCTTCTGCAAGTCTAGTCTTGTCTGCAGCCGTTTTCTTCGCCTCGGCAATATCAAGGTCCTTCTTCTTCAAAGCATCCCTCGGTTTTTCTGTGAAAATCACAATAAGATCAGACTCGGAGACAGGCAAAAAACAAGGACAATCTTCAAGATTCTCACCAAACATACCTTTTGCCTCCTCCTTCGACTTCGTGAAGTTCTCTTGGACGAGCTTCAGGTCAAGCTCAAGCTGGATATACTTGTTCTCCAATTCGGTATAATGAGAAACAAGGTCACAAGATTTCTGCGAAAGTTCAGTCGACAGACATCAACGACAGATCACTTCCGAGTGATTAAAGGAAAAAATCATAGTATTTCTAAGACTACAGCTGAATTTAAACATTCAACTATAGTCTCGGGGACTACACCCAGTGGGTGCACTAAGCGTGCCCCCACTAGTTCTATCAGCAAGACTCAGAGTCGATCAGTCGACCGGAAGCAGTTAACTATCAGTAAAAAAATTCAGACCATAGCCGATTGCCAGCAATCGACCACGGTCTCAGGGACTACACCCAGTGGGTGCACTCAGCGTGCCCCACCAGTTTCATTATTCCACTCGACCATGCTCGAGTGAAACAAGTCAAGTATGAAATCTCAAGACGCACAGACTACAGTCGACTGCCAGCAGTCCACCGTAGAATTGACACACCCACTGGGTGACATCAAGATTTCCAGTCGATGTTCAACTAACCTGGACATTACTCTGGAGAGCTGAACTCGCGTCATAAGCTGCTTGGCTGGCGGTTCAGATCTCCTTCACCTGTTCCATCATAATCCCGGCCTGGCGTATGGCTTCCTTGGCAGCGCTTGCTTGGTCCTCCGGGACGTGGTAGGTGGAGAAGAGAGAAGGCGGGTCAGCACTCGACGATGAAGGACGGGCAACCGTCAACGACTCTGTAAAGGACACGGTAGTCCGAGCGACATTGCTCCCTTCTGGAATCTGTGGTCCAGGCGCCGACACAACCTGAGCAGCCTTGCCAGCAGTCACCTTCCTGCTCCTCCTCTGCCTCAAGGGCGCTTCATCATCATCGTCAGGGAGATTGATGACAACGCTAGGTGGAGCTGCAGAAGAAGTTTGAAGTCAAAAATAAAGATTCAATCGACCAAAAGCAAAAACTGCGCAGATCATACCAGGATGAGAAGTGGCAGCATCTTCCATTTCTTGATCCTCATGCCTAGCAGAAGTCTCAGAAGTAGCAGCACTGCGGTTTCAAATATCAGTCGGTCAGCGATTGAAGTCGACCGAGAATGAAAGTCATGAGTTATGTCGTTACCCAGAAACAGTCGGAATCTCCATCCTCATCTTTGGTAGGGCCTTCGCCGGTTTTGTCTGGGCTGCTCGCGGTTGCTTCGACGCCTTTTCAGTCGGCGCCGGTGAAGTTGTCCGAGGACGTTTCATCGACTGCCCAGCAGGCGCGACTCCCTTGCCACGATCAGCCGCAGGGTCGTGGGCGAGCTTGGACCTCCTTTCGGAACGAGGAGGCGCAACTTCCTCCTCCTCTTCCTCCTCCTCTTCCTCCTCGTCAGAGCCTGCGTCTTCCTCACCCTCATCGGCGTCCGACTCCCACTCCTCTTGACTTTCACCTCCGCTTCCTTCCTCCTCTTCGGCATGTGCCTGCGCCCCTTGGGCATCGAGTACAACTCGGTGGTTTCCTGAAAGACAGCAAGCAAGACAAAAGTCAATCGACTGATCTACAACAAAACAGAATGGACGGAGCAATCGGAGGAAAATGGTCGTACCTTGTCCACCTCATAAGATTGGTCGAGTGGAACGATCCTCCTAGCTCCACGAGGGTTGTCCTTGTTCCCCGTCATGGCAGTCATCCACCTCTCCAGTGTAGCATCGTCGACCTCCTCTGGGTGGACCCGACTGTTGTCTTCAGTACCAGAATACAGCCACATCGGGTGGCCCCGATACTGGAGTGGTTGGATGCGCCGCCGAAGGAAAACCTCCAGAAGGTCCATGCCGGTCACACCGTCACGAATCAACTGAACTACTCACTCCATCAACATTTTTACCTGAGCCTTCTCCTCTGAAACTACTTTCAGAGAGGAGGGCTTGTTCACTCGACTCATAGAGAAGGGAGGGAGCCCAGTCGACTGCCCTGGCGTCGACTGGTCTTGGCAGTAGAACCAGGTCGACTGCCACCCTCTGACCGAATCGGGAGGGGTCATAGCAGGGAAAGCGCTCTTACTCCTCATCTGGACCCCGAGACCCCCACACATCTGGATTACCTGGGTTCTCTCGTCATTGGGGCTGGCCTTTTTCACCGTCTAGGAACGACAAGTGAATATGTGTTTGAAGAGGCCCCAGTGCGGCCGACAACCCAAGAAGTTCTCACACAAAGATACAAAGGCGGAGAGATAGGTGATGGAATTTGGGGTAAAATGGTGAAGCTGAGCTCCAAAGAAATTCAGAAACCCTCGAAAGAAGAGATGCGGTGGCAGAGAGAACCCTCGATCTACATGAGTCGCCAAGAGGACACACTCACCCTCCTGAGGCTATGGCTGCCACTCCATCCCCGGGAGCCTCGCCACCCCGTGCGCAATCAGGCCTTCATCAGCCAGGTCGTCGAGATCCTTTTGGGTGATGGTCGAGCGGATCCAATCACCCTGGATCCAACCTTGTGGCAAACGGGACCGCGACGAGGATCCCCCTTGACTGGTCGCTCTCTCCTTCGCTTTCGCTGCCGTCGTCGCCTTCTTCACCTGCTCCAAAGCCGCCGTCTTTTCTTTCACATTGTCGCCGACGAGGCCGGAACAGAGCAGCGGCGTCGGGTAGTTGGTGGGCGCAGCAGATGAATCTAGAGGCGAAGGAGGAGAAAATGAGGAGGCACTGTTCGAAAACCTCCGCCAGTTTCCTTATATGGGGTCATTTCCGAGTGGCCGACAAGTAGGCCCAGGTGATCCTGTCAAATCCCGAAACAGTCGCACAAGCGATACTTGGTGAAAAAGGCGGCACGAGAATCGAGGCGTCCCTGCCTTATCCCATCCGAATGTCGCGGTCTTCTCCGCTTCGCGCGCTCCCCAAAATTCGGATCCCACTAAATCCGCTAACCGCAGCGCAACTTGTCAGACGGGAGATCTCCTGTGATCCGTCGCTCGGAAATCCCCAAATTCATAAAGTTCACTCGACAGATATAAAGAATGGATCAAGGCGACTGAACGAAAGTTGACACCCTCACTGGAAAGTCCTTGATCCAGAGCAAAACACCTTTACAGCACCAAAAAGCAGGTCGGAAAGATTGCCAACTCCTTCCTCACTCAAACCTCGATCCATTCGGGGGCTACTGATGAAGTCATGTACCTAGGGTAGGGTCACAAACCTGATCAAGGTACCCTCCCCAAGGACATCTCTTAGAAGAAGCCGTCTTCCAGTCGACCAAGAGGGATTCCACTCGACGGACTAGAAGACACTCGACGAACCTGAAGACACTCGACCATGAAGACTCACTCGACCATCAGGAGTTCAGGATCTATTCTGTATCCAAATGGTTTGTAATTAAGTAGTCTTAATGGTCATGATGGCGCTTTATGTAGGGCGTTACCAGTAATGCCAGACCTTAATGTACTTTAACCCTCTGCTACGTGGGTTGGCTGGGGTCTTGGCGTCCTCTATATAAGCCACCCCCCTCCACTGGTAGAAGGGTTCGCACCCCTGTACCTCTCACACAGATAATCCAGTCGACCGCCTCCGGGCTCCGAGATGTAGGGTTGTTACTTCCTCTGAGAAGGGCCTGAACTCGTAAAGCACTCGTGTGTACAACTGCTCCATAGCTAGGATCTTGCCTCTCCATACCTACCCCCCATTCTACTGTCAGACTTAGAACCACGACAGCTGTTATAACCAGTACCTATATAGCAGTTTTCCTGTTTGTTTCCTTCTATTTTCTTTTCCTTTATTTTATCTCTCTTTTATTTTCTTTTTTTCCGAGAGCAGTGAACAAAGGAAAGGCGATATATATTGCATCATTTGACGATTAAATATGTATACAAAATAGGAACATATATATTACATCACCGGACCCATGCATAATAATGGCTAAGTGTGTATACAAAAAGGGAACATATATATTACATCGTTTGACCGATAACATACGGTTCCTCAGTGTTGACGTTTTTGTTTTTGAGTCAGCTTCTTTCCCTTCTTGTTCATTGAAGAATAATTGAGCCCCTCATTGTGACTTTGCCTTGTCCATGGAGTATGATTTTTCTTAGGTAATATAGTATTGATTCTTCTTTTGACGTATACTTCATCATCATCGTCATCTTCCTTCATTGGGTTGCCGTACTGATCGTAGTCTTCCTCGTTAGTGACTCCATCCATTCCAATGATGTTCCTTTTGCCTTTCCTCACGACAACACGGCTGGGATTGTGCGGGTCAGTTATGAAGAAGCATTGTGTCACATGCTTAGCGTGTACCCATGGCTCATTTTTTGCGATAGCGTTCACGGTAGCACTCTTGGCGTCGGGTATAGTCATGGTAGTGACATTCCGGTTTTCTCTTTCGACATTCTTAGCCCATCTGACATGGAACATCGTCGTGTTGTGCAGTCCAGAGTAGTCAAGCTCCCAGATCTCCTCGACCCTTCCGTAAAATCTTTTAGTTGCGCCGTTGTCGCTGCCGGTCATGCATTCCATCGTCACCCCTGAGTTCTGATCATCACTGTCCATATTTTTGGCCTCCGTGTAGAATGTGTATCCGTTGATATCGTATGCCTGATAGGTTACGAGGTTGGGCGAGGGGCCATGTGCTAAGGCGTATATGAGCAATCCGTCCTTAGAGCCCTCCTTCGGAGGATTAGCAATAATATGCTCTTTGAACCAATGCAGGAAAGTGGACGTGTGCTCTCTAGTAACTTTAGCGTCCGTCCTGCATACCCCCTGGTCACGATAATTCTTTGCAATAATTTCTTTGTTTAGTGCCACGAAAGGATCTACCTCGTCTAGGTGTTGTAGCACTACCAAGTTTGCTCTGTCAAAGTCGTTGCGTCGATCTGAATATGCCACATGCAGTTCCCTGCGACCGTTGGAGTAACCTTCTCCTTCGAGCCTCCCATCGTGCTTGTTAACGGGCAAACCAACACTAACACTAGGCGGCTGGTCTGCGCCATATAAAAAATTCTCGCAGAAAGAGATGCACTCTTGTGTCAGATAACCCTGGACAATGCTTCCATCCGGACGGGACATGTTACGAACGAATCCTTTGATGATCCCATTCATCCTCTCAAACGGCATCATGTTGTGCAGGAATGACGGCCCCAGGTCTATTATGTCATCCACAATATGGACACACAGATGCACCATCACGTCAAAGAACACAGGCGGGATGTACATCTCAAGCTCATTCAGTATCACAACGATCTCTTCCTATAGCCTTCGGAGCTGCTTCACACTAATCGACTTTCGAGAGATGACGTCAAAAATGTTGCAGAGACCAATAAGTGTGTCACAGACGTGCCTGTCCATAATCCCTCTAAGGGCAACAGGTAGTATCTGCGTCATCATCACATCACAGTCATGGGACTTCATCCCGCTGAACCTTTTCTTTTCCGTGTCTAGATATCTGCTTATCTTGCCACAGTAACCGGAACTAACTTTGACTCCGGTAAGGTACTTAAAGAATTGATCGATCTCAGCCTGACTTAAGGTGAAGCAAGAAGGGGGGCAATAATCCTCTTTATTTATTTTCTTGACCTTCTTCTCCCGCACCTCTATCTCTGTCTCTGTCTCGTTTGACTTTTTACGGGGCGGCATGTGCAGATCTTCCCTAATATTCAAATCTTGCAAGTCTTTTCTTGCCTTCGGCCCATCCTTGGTCTTATCCGGCATGTTCATCAGTGTCCCGAGCAAGCTCTCAAGGACATTCTTACAGATATGCATTTGATCAAGGCAATGAGGTGTATTGAGTTCGTGCCAGTACTCCAAGTCCTAGAACACAGACCTCGTCTTCCATACCTTCAGCAGCGGCTCCGGCACCTTTTTCATCGTCTTTCCCGGCGCAGGGTACTCCTTCCAATTTTTCAACAGCTCATCGATTTTGGTGCCTCTCCGCTTACGTGGAGGTCCTCGATGCTCAGCGTGACCATTGAATAGATCTCCACGGTTTCTCCACGGGTCGTCCTATTTGAGCCATCTTCGATGCCCCATGTACATGATTTTCCCAGACCCGCCATCTTTCCTTGACATTAGTTGCTGAGATGTCGTACCATCCATGCACCACGTGCATCTGCAATATCCATGGTACACCTGGCCTGCGACATATCCATAACCTCATAGTCGTGCACCGTCGTGGTCAGCACGGCTCTAATGTAGAAATACTCGCCTTCAATAATCTGAGAAAGGAAAGTAATACAATCCATAAAGCTAATTTCGGAAATGAAGGAGCATACATTATCAACTAAGGTCAATAAAAGTCCAGAGACCACAGAAACAAATAATACATAAGGTCCAATGCAATCGATCAGCTTTATAATGTTATTACCGGTACATATCATCTAATGTGACATAGACTACATCTTTCTCTCGAGTGCTAGTCCAATCAATTCAAGCATGTGGACAAATTACTTTCAATCTAAATAATTAATACATGACAATTGGGAACTATAAACTCAATTAATAAAGGTTATTAGTGGGTGCGGCTATGGAGAAGCTTACTACAATGGGATCAGATATGATGCTTATGCAAGTGTTGTCACGAAATTTCATATGAAGAAACTATACTCTTCATTTCATAACACAAACTAAATGTTAACCAAGATTTATATCTTTAGACTTTCTGTAAAATACATGGCCTAGCAATGTTGAAAGCACCAATTGAGGCATTGGTGGTTACTAATCAGCATAAATTAAATTCGTAATCATACACAATTTGAATCCTTGAATTAAGAATGGGTAGCATTAGAAATGATACGCACCTCAGAATCAACATGAGTACATTTCTTTTTGCTTCCCTGAACATAAGTTCACTTCAGTTTTCTGCAAGTTGTGGTATCCTAATTCACCATGAACCAGTTCTGACATTGAAGTAAATGGAGAAGAAAGTGCCCATTTTAGGAGGCATGGTTGATCCTTCTTCGGTTAAAGATATCAACAGACCACCCAAAGTCTGCAAAACATATACAGAGGCATAAATTAGCATAAATGATGTTTGTTGTCCATCTAGAATAGTAAACTGAGTTATGTTCATCCCTGAACTGCAGCTAACCATGCAATCGTTGAAGCATACATACACAAGTATACACACAATCAGATTATACAGGGAAATTCACCAAAGAAGATTAGGTGTGTTGTTTTCCCTGGTGGATTACTTGCTATCAGTGTGCTGGTTGCTTGCTTCAAGCTACGGGCTAGAGAGAATTTGCAGAGAGGGGAATCAGGACAAGGGAATATAGAGAGGGTGAGGAGCCCAGCAAAATAAAGGCAGCACAGACCGGCCGTTCATCCGAGAGAGGGAGAGCATGATCTTTGCCGTGACTGTCTGACATGAAAGGGACATATGAGACCATGGAGACTGCAAGGAGAAGGGGCTTTGCCTGCCATGCCCATGCGTGGGAGGCGTATATTCAAGCTTACAATTTACACGTGGGCCAAGCGCCGCTCTCACCATGCTGGACGGGGAGGATACAATTCCTGGGAGCTTAGTAACACCCACATCAGCAGAGAAAACCACAAGATCCTTCCAAATTGTCTAGCTAGCAAGGTAACCCATAATCATAGCCTACATAAAAAGGAAATCTGTTAACTATTTGTTTATTAGGTCAAGTCGTGCAAGAACATTCTAAAAGAAGTGCCATATATGCACACATCCAGTTCTGCACAAATGTAATCCTAAATCCTTGACATACATAGAGAAAGTCCCATATATGCATTCATACAGGTCTGGGTATTCACATAAAAGTTCCTCAATCAATTTCAGACAAAGAGGTAAACAGAAAATTCAGAGATGCAGGGTAAAGTTTCAGCAAGCAGTTCACCATGGTGGGAGCTTGTCGGCATGGTCATGGTGACCGTCGCTCGTCGTCTCCGTCGTGGGGGAGCACGTTGGAGGTGGGCTAGCGACGGCGTCGATGGCCAGAAATTCTATTGTGTTCACCGACATATCGAACAACTCGCCTGTGGCGGCTTGCCACCCGACCATCTCGACGGCGGCCGCGCAGGCGCATTGGCTGCGGCAAGAGGAAGATGACGCCACGAGGGAGCGGAGGCCGCGGTCAGCAAGCGAAAGTGGACTCCAGGTGCTCTGCTGGGGCTGTGGCCGCACCGGGATGGTGGCGTGTTGTCAGGCACAAGAGGCAACGCGGTGTAGCTTTAAAGACAATATCGTTTCAGTTAACGGACGGCCACGATCGATCACCTGCGAGGGACTGTTATCCACCATTGGATTAACTTTACCAGCTGTCGCTATAGCTTTTCACCTATAACAGCCGGGATGTGGCTAGGATCGAGGATCATTTTTCCCCAATTCTGAATCATGGGCTAGAACCCTAACACTCGAGCTCCATATACTCGCAATGTACCTCCGATTTTGGCCGGAATTAGTTCTTCCCTTGCCTATAATTAGCCCAAAACTAGTACATAGAACCTCTCAGGCCTGACAAATTGGTATCATGAGCCATAGTTCTTCGGCGGAAGCGCTCTGCTGGTGAATTTTCTTCACCGGGTGGCGACTCCCACCCTTGTGCCACCCTTTTCTCGAGCGCGGCAACAGCGAGGTGGAGCTGGTGGCGGGGTCCGGAGTGGTGGCGCAGGCGGCGGTGAAATTCGGGCATAGATCGGCCGAGCAGAAGCATTTGTTCGGACATCTTGTTCATTCGGTGAAATTTCGTGTTCTAAGCTCCGATCCGTGTGCCAGGGAGGCGAGAGCGTCGGCGGCGGCAGGATTTGTGGTATTGGGAAGGGTTGCTAAGATTTCAGTGGTAAAATTCCGTACCCATACCTCGGATCAAGGCGATGGGTCGTTCCAAGATCATCGATGACATTGATCTGCAGGAAATTTTTGCCATGCACGATGAATTTGGTGTCCTACAAAAGGATAGCAGTCAGTTACAGACTCAGGTGTCAAATATCCAAACAGAGGTTCAAGCAATTGGGTCTAAGCAAGGAGAGATTTCTTCTACTATGGGCGATGTGGAAAAGGTGGTACTGGACTTGGGTAAACAGCTATCAGTAATCAGTAATGTCCTTCAAACCCTGGTGAAAACAACGCAATCAACACAACAGGTAGATCGCCCTTCCAGTTCTCAAGAAGTGCCCAAATCTCCTACACTAAATCAAGATTGCTCGCAAGAACAAGAGGCACGATTGGAGCAGTTAAGGAAGCAGCTAGCAGCAGAGAAAGAAAAGTCTAAGCAGTTAGAAGATATTCAGTTACAAAACCTACCACCAATCAGAGTGAATAGAGCTGGAGGACCTCCTGGTTTGCAACTCAGGGACGACTGGAACAACATAGTGCAGTGGGCACTCCGGCAATAGCAAGACAGCAAGTCCACACTCCTGCATTCAACCAGTTCTATCAGCAGAACAGAGAAAGGCAGATGTGGTAGGGTTATCACAAAAATTATGAACAGGAAATGCAAGCACAGTTCATGAGAGCATTGACAAAAGGCCCTAAAATGGAGTTTCCCAAATTTTCATGAGTGGATCCAGTGGGATGGATCAGACAATGTAACAAATATTTTCAGATGGTTGCTGCTCCAGAAGAGTATAAAGTATCATTAGCTCAACTATATATTGTGGATGAAGCTGATGTGTGGTTAAGAAGATCTGGGCTGCTCAAGAAACAACTTTCCTGGAAACAATTTGGGGCAGAAATAGTGAAGAGGTTCTCAGAACAAGGATCATATGATCTAACCGAAAAAATCACTTCTTTAAAACAAGCAAACAGCACAGTGTCTGCATATACAAAGCAATTTGAGGACCTGATGGCAGAAGTCATGGAAGAAAACCCCGACTTAGGAGAAACTTGGTTCATAAGGTGCTATGTCAATGGTCTCAGGGATGGAATTAAATTTCAGTTGAGACCACTAGGACCTCAATCCTTGACTGATGCATACTGTTTAGCTAAAGAAGTAGAACCCAATCATCCACCTATCAGTGCAATTCCCAAGAAAACAGCCAGTACATTTGTCAATTATTATCAGAAAAATACTGGTGCTTTTCAAAACAAAACCAGCAGCAACATTGTGCCTATGCAACAGAATACTCCAGCAAAACAAATAGAGAATAACTCCAACACATTCACAAAACTGAGGAAAGTGGGAGAATGCTGGAGATGTGGAGACAAATGGACACATGGTCATAAGTGCAAGTTAATTCCCAATGTTCACTTATTACAACCAGAGAGTGTGGAGCAAGAAGTTTTGGAAGAAGAAGTGTTGCAGCAGGAGCAGGAAGAAATTCCAGAAGAAGGTGACTAGGCAATGTTCATTACTGCTCATGCATTGGGCCAGCAAATAGCAACACCTACACCAAGTGTAGTTATTCACATAAATGGCAAAAGAGCAACTGCCTTACTGGATTCAGGCAGCAGTGCTTCATTTATAAGTCAAGAATTTGCTGTTAAAGCTAATTGTCACTTATTGCCAATGAAATCCAGACTTATTGCAGTAGCTGGAGGTGGCAAATTAACTTCCAAAGCTGTGGTGCCCAACTGTGAATTCCAGCTGGCCAAACACACATTGCAGTATAATTTCAGAGTGTTACCTTTGCCTGGATATGATGTAATTCTGGGATATGACTGGTTTACCCTCATGAGCCCAGTAACTTTCAACATACCAGATAACACTTTTAGTTTTTCACTTCAAGGAAAAACAACAATTACTGCAGCAATCTTTAACACACCAGAAAAAGTTCAGGAAGTACCAGCTGAGAAGATGAGCAATTACTGGAAAAAGGAGCTGAGGCATTCTTACTGCAGGTGCATAATATCATTCTACAAGCTCCTGTGGGTTTTAAAATTCCCCCTCAAGTGCAGAAACTGTTATTAAAATATGCAGATCTCTTTGAAGAACCCAGATCCTTGCCTCCACATAGGGAGTGTGATCACACAATTCCTCTCATGCCTGGTACTGGACCTCCTCATTCCAGGCCATACAGAGTGCCTATGCATCAGAAGAAAGAGATGGAGGAACAGATCAAGAAATTATTGGCAGCACACTTCATCAGACATAGTCAAAGCCCCTATGCTGCTCATGTGATCTTAGTAAGGAAGAAAGACAATTCCATGAGATTGTGTACTGACTTTAGAAAACTGAATGCAGTGACAGTTAAGAACAAATTTCCAATCCCTGTAATTGAGGATTTACTGGATGAATTGAATGGAGCCAAGTACTTTTCCAAATTAGATTTGAGAGCAGGCTACCACCAGATAAGGATGAATCCAGAAGACATACATAAAACTGCATTCAGAACATTCCTGGGTCACTTTGAGTCTCTAGTGATGCCCTTTGGGCTGTCTAATGCTCCTGCTACATTCCAGGCCCTCATGAACAAAAATTTTGGGCCTCACCTTAGGAAGTTTGTTCTAGTGTTCTTTGATGATATCCTCATCTATAGTAAAACACTAGAGGAACACATGCAGCATATTGAAATTGTGTTATAGCTTCTGAAGGAAAATCAGTTATGTGCCAAGCTGTCCAAGTGTGTTTTTGCAGTGCCACAGGTGGAGTACTTAGGTCATATAATATCTGCTGAGGGAGTGGCAACTGATCCACAAAAGATCAAAGCTATTGCTGAATGGCCAATACCTGATAATGTAACTAAACTGAGAAGTTTCCTGGGCCTGGCTGGTTACTACAGGAGATTTATCAAAGATTATGCAGTGATCTGTCGACCTCTCCATGACTTGCTTAAGAAAGGACAGTTCAAATGGACAAATGCACATAACACAGCATTTTCTCAGCTGCGGCAAGCACTGATATCTGCACCAGTTCTTGCTCTTCCTAATTTCTCTTTGCCTTTCACTCTGGAAACTCATGCCTCTGGCAAAGGGATTGGAGCAGTTTTGATGCAGCAAGGAAGGCCCCTTGCATACTATAGTTCATCCTTGTGTCCCAGAAATCAAGCTCTCTCCACTTATGAAAAGGAAGCATTGGCCATATTAGAAGCCCTTAAAAGATGGAGGCACTATTTACTTGGAAATGAGCTTCTAATTAAAACTGATCAGCAATCCCTCAAATTTATTACTGATCAGAAAATAACGGAAGGTGTGCAGCATAAATTGATGATGAAATTACTGGAATTCAACTTCAAAATCCAGTACAAGAAGGGCATTACAAACAAGGTGGATGATGCATTGTCCAGAATTCTTCCCTCTTGCAAAGCAATATCCATGGCCACTCCTGTATGGGCACAAGAACTGATAGAAGGATATCACAAAGACCCAATTTCTAAAGGAATATTGGAGAAATTGCTGTTACACCCTGAAAGTTGCTTGCCTGATTACACCATCACATCCGGTATTATCAGATACAAGGGAAAGATATTGGTTGGAAATTTTTCTAACTTAAGAAACAGATTGATAACTGCTCTGCACAGTTCTCCAATTGGAGGTCACTCTGGAACAAGGGCAACTTATCATAGAATTAAGAATATTTTCTACTGGCCTGGTATGAAAGCAGATGTGGAAACATTCATTGCAGCTTGCCCCATTTGTCAAAGAGCCAAGCATGAAAATTGTTTGCAACCTGGGTTGTTAGACCCCTTGCCAATAGCTGACATGGCATGTCAGCACATCACCATGGATTTCATAGAAGGGCTGCCAAATTCTGAAGGGAAGGAGGTAATACTTGTGGTAGTAGATAGATTCACTAAGTATGCACATTTCATACCATTACCACACCCTTATAATGTGATGAGTGTAGCTCAAGCATTTATGGATAATATCATTATATTGCATGGACCTCCCAAGCTCATTATATCAGACAGGGACAGGATTTTCACTAGCAAGTTATGGAAAGACATTTTTGCTGCTATGAAAAGTGAGTTGAGATACAGTACATCCTACCATCCACAAACAGATGGGCAAACAAAGAGAGTTAACCAGTGTGTGTAAATATACCTCAGATGTATGACCACCTCTCAGCCCAAGAAGTGGTGTTCCTGGTTACCCTTAGCTGAGTTTTGGTACAACACCACCTATCACACTGCTTTGAAAATATCCCCTTTCCAGGCCTTGTATGGTTTTCCTCCACCAATGATATCTGAACTGGCCATTCCTGGCCCTAAAGAAGAGGAGGCTCAGAATTTCCTGGCTGCTAAACAGGATATGTTGGAACAATTAAAAGAAAACTTGCAACAAGCTCAGAACAGGATGAAGAAGTATGCTGACTTAAAGAGGAGTGGAAGAGTTTTTGAAGTGGGAGATATGGTGTATTTGAAGATGGCACCATACAGATTAGCAGCTTTTGGATTTAGAGGCGCACTCAAACTACAAAACAAGTACTATTGCCCTTTTCTGATCACACAAAATATTGGCAAGTGGGCTTACAAACTACAGTTTCCTGCACATGTGCAGATTCATCCTGTTTTCCATGTCAGTCAGTTGAAAAAGCACATTGGTGCTAAATCCATTCCCAGTCCAAACCTACCTATGGTAGCAGCTGATGGTACAATAAAAACAGGACCTGCAGCAGTGCTTCAAGTCAGACAAGTACCGAGGCACAACCTACCGGTGGTTCAGTGGTTCATTCAATGAAAAAATCTCTCTCCAGAAGAGGCTACATGGGAGGATGCGGATTTCATCAAGTACACATTTCCCGCCTTTTTCAGAGCAGTCACTGAAGAATGGCGTGCAAATCAACAAGCGCCGTGAGGACACGTCGTCTCTTTAGGAGGGAGCAATGTCAGGCACAAGAGGCAACGCGGTGTAGCTTTAAAGACAATATCGTTTCAGTTAACGGACGGCCACGATGGATCCCCTGCGAGGGACTGTTATCCACCGTTGGATTAACTTTACCAGCTGTCGCTGTAGCTTTTCACCTATAACAGCCGGGATGTGGCTGGGATCGAGGATCACTTTTCCCCAATTCTGAATCATGGGCTAGAACCCTAACACTCGAGCTCCATATACTCGCAATATACCTCCGATTTTGGCCGGAATTAGTTCTTCCCTTGCCTATAATTAGCCCAAAACTAGTCCATAGAACCTCTCAGGCCTGACACGTGTGCGGCCGTGTGGGGCGACAGAGTTCACGGCCATGGTGCTGGGCGGTGTGAGTGGACGGTTGAGATAGTGAGGTGGGTGGAAAGGGGAGGGGAAGGGCGGGAGGTAGAGAGAGATGGCGGCGGCGCAAGATGGGACTGAGGGAAAAGGGGACCGCTGGTTTCGCTCGGTGAAAGGATAAGGAACGAAACTGAACAAGAAAAAGGAAGAGAGGTGGGAACGGTGGAACGCGAGGACGACCCCAACACAGCTGATTTTGACCGACACAAGAACGTCGGTTGCGTTGGCTGCAGAGAACCTCACACCATGATCTGACTCGGACAAATAGGGTCAACTTCGAAGGGAAAAATACAGGAGCTCTCCTAGGCCTTCATTTTCTGGGAGCTTAGAATCTGTAGTGATTGTAATTATCGGAGAGTTAGGTGTTTGAGTCGTACACGTGTAATCTGAAATTCTTATATGTATTGTCCTCACAGGTAGCTAAATAGAAATAAACTGTAAACTAATTAAGTTACAGATCACGAGAGGGAAGGTCCGAGCCGGCCGCTGACGCAGTGGCCGGAGTGTTGTTTGATGGTTTAGAGCATTTATAGCCGGACTTGACAAATCCGACCCCTTTAACGCCCGGATGCATCCATGGACTGTGACCGGTCACACCTCAAATAATTGATTCCACATCCGCATACCTCAAATTAGAAACACCAAATCCATACTATTACATGCAAAGAAAACCTAATCTTAAGCGGATCCAATCCTACTCCGTCGTGTCCATGTACGGCGGCCGCCATGCCCCCCTCAGAGTGTTGGTCCGCTCGCCGGCGAGGTAGAGTGGGACATTGGACACGGCCCGACACACGGGACTCAAGGCGCCGCCATCTCCCATGCCCTACTCTTCCTCGTCGGAACTCGTAACCCTGACAATGCCTGTGGATATGAGATTAATGATGGATTCATCCTAGGAGGAGATGACAACATCCAGCAGAATGTCCATGTCTTGGAGGTGGCACTGATCCAGTAATTAAGTGACAGTTCTGTCCACTCTAGTGACACCATCCAAGAGATACTGCAATGAATAAATAAGAATCCAGTTCTCAATTCCTCAACAAAGAAAAGAAAAATCAACCGCCGGCCCACACTACAGACGAGACTTGCCTGCTCCCACCGCGTGTGCCCGTCTGTGCTCCCGCGTACGTGGCTTGATTTGATTGAAATAAAATAAGGACCGGCTCCATCCCCTTAAAATCAGGGGGAAGATGATTAGATTAGAAAAAGAAAAGGAAAAAAGACAACCGTTGGATGAAATGAGAGCACGGATGAAAACATGGGAAGGAAGCAGCCAAGCCAGATCCCGTGCCGTGCAGCGGAGAGGTGCCATTCCAGGCGTCGTTCTGCTGTCTTTCTACTTTGCAGGTGTCGTTGCAGGGGAGCTCACCGTGGCAAGCTCACCCATGCAGCGCCAAATCGCGCCGCTCTACCCGCCTCCTCTCGTCGTCACTATTTATTCCCGGCCGGCGACGCAAAATGGATTAGTAAACTAGCCTTCCCAGGTTAATTAACTCTAGCGCGGATTGCCATAGATCGAATCGAGCGAGCGACGCCGACGCCGGCCATGAGCGACCAGCCCCAGCCCCAGCCCGTCCGCACCGGCGACGTCTACCCGCCCTCCGCCGCCGCACACGACGCGCGCCGCCAGCGCGACGAGGTCCTCACCCATGATGGTCAGCAGGAGAAACAAAATGATGGCCGCCGCGGCAAGCTCCGGGTCACAGAGGCCGACGAGCCGCACGCCGGGAGGCGCATCGTCGCCGCCACCGCCGGCGGCCAGGTAACAACCGCGCGTCTACATATCTCCGGGTCCATGAACTTGCACGGCGATGTGATGTCCGTACGTGCGTGACACGCACGCAATATGCATGCATGCAGGTGATGGCGCAGTTCACGGTGCCACCGGTGTGGAGGAGGCGACGGACACGGTGACCATCGGCGAAGCTCTACAGGGCGCGGCGCAGACGTCGGCTGACGAGAGGACGGTGGACCTCGCGGACGCGGCGGCGGTGCAGGCCGCCGAGACACCGCGCGACGGGGCTGGGCGGCGTCGTCCCGGGCGGCGTGGCGGCCGCGGCTCAGCAGGCCGCGGAGACCAACATGAGGCCCGGACTCGCGGAGGAGGAGAAGGTCCGGCTGAGGGACGTGCTGGGCAGCGCCGCGGCGGTGCTGCCGGCCAACAAGGTGGCCACAAGGGAGGACGCCGTTGCGGTGGCCACAGCAGCGGAGCGCAACGCCGCTGCGGGAGCAGGTGGAGGAGGCAAGGGCGTGGCCGCCGATATGAAGGAGAGGAGGATGACGCGCACGCGGCAGGCTTAGGCTAGCTAGGCAGCAGCCGAGCGTCACATTGCGTGGCACTGTGATGCGTTCGTAGGTACTCCGTATGCCCAAGAGTGAAGACTCTGGATGGAATGGCTTGGGTATTGTGATGGAGTTCCATCTGATCTGATGAGACGAGGATGAGGAACCCAAGACGTACCGAATGCAAGTAGACACATATACGTACCTCCTTTGGTCTTCCGCCAAGGGGAGGAAACGACCAACCTGCGATGTAGACCAACACGGCACTCACCGGCGAAAGTTACACGCGCACCCCGCACGCGGATGAAAGATTATTCCTAATATATATGGACATGGTCTTGGAAAGCATGATAGAGAAAACGAGGAAGCCACGGATCGGTGAGGTGGCATCCCGATCCGTGTGAGGCGTGCGTGTGAACCGCTAGATCAGACTGGAGGAGGAGGAAGAGGCGGGTGCATGGGGCGGAGTGACAGTAGCAATTAAAACGATGCCTTGGTTTTGGGTAGGATTGATGCAAGCGCGCGGTTTCTAGGAAGAAGGCGACGATTGGGGGTGCGAATTGAAAAGGAGATCCATTCAGATCCAAATACTAAGGCTGGTCATAGTGGGAGTAACATAGGTAGTAACATAGATGTCACATAAGCAAAATTAGTGATGTGGCAAGTAGTTAATGAGGAGAGAGGCAAATAGAGTAACATAATATGTTACCATCACATAGCGGTTTCCAATGCATAATGAGTCTACAAAGTAATAAATGAAGGCAACTATGTTACCACACCTATGACACTACCCACTATGAAGGTAGTAACATAGACTAGTAACATATGTATGTTACTAGTCTAAGTTACTCTCCACTATGACCAGCCTAAGGGCATGCTTGGATCCAAGGGACTATTTTTAGTCTGACTAAAACTAGTCTTTTTTAGAGGCTAAAGTTTCAATCACCCCTGACTAAAGAGAGGCTAGAATTAGTCTTGACACTAAAAAAATTAGTCAGGGCAACCCTACTAAAATGTGGATTAGTCCTCTCTCTCCTCATTTAACTACGAGTTCTGGATTGAAGGGTTTGGAGGATAATAAATGCTCATTAACTCGATTTTAGTCTATTTAATATTTGTATCCAAGCATGGGTGAGGCTAGCAAGTTTTAGTCCCACTATTTTTAGTCATGGGACTAAAACGTATTCAAGCACCCTCTGATTGCTAGTGTTAAATCCGTGGACTACTTCCTTGTCACAATTTATTAAGTTTCCTAATTAGTGCTACCATAAATAACGCAAGGTGGTTCCCATACATGGGATATTTCCACCAATTATAATATGTTTTCCTAATTAGTGCTACCACAAAAAACGCAAGGTGGTTCCCATACATGGGATATTTCCACCAATTATGATTTGTTATCTAATGAAGTAGTACTTGTATCTATCCGCCGGCTTGCTGTTGTTTGCTTTCATTTTTTTTTCTCTTTCGCGTTTTGCTCATGTAAGGATTGAATTATTGATAACCGTCTGATGTACCTGGTATGTGCATTCCATAATATTTAAACATCAGGTTAACATGGCTTCAATTTCTTCGTTGGAAGTTTGAAAACAGGTTATTCTTCTCAAAAAATCCTGAAAAAAGATGCGTACATATAAAGTTCAGTTTTTTTAGATTGGAACTTAGAATCCCTATGGCCCCGTATATGAGGATTTCATTAGCCACCCAGCAGATTTCATCAACATACATGCATGTATATGAGATAGAACGCGTATGGTGAATGGACGAGCTACCAGCATTTAGGAAAAATAACCAATGAAGCAGAGATTCAGTCATTCATTCATGAGGCAGCATCATCCATCTTTGAGAAAATTATGCCGGATCACATCAAACTCCACACAAGTCCTCCGTCCATTTAATATAAGTTCATTTTGCAAGCAAAACAAATAAGACTAGAGGACTAGTTCCAAAAAGCAATGCATATCACATTTTTCCATCCAGACTTAATACAGCGTCCGTAGTTAGATTGGAATTTAGAAACCCAATAACAACACAAAGTTTTGGCAGCGCCACTACATCATTATCTTTGACACTTCCACACAAGTGTTGTAGCTGCAAGGAAAGCAAAGAACTACAACATGAGAAGAGGTTCGTGCATCTTGAGATTGTACAACAAGCACTCGCCACAACTGATCCACAACACCAGAAAGAAATCACATCCAACAGTCACCCAACTTCGACCAAGCGGCTCCATCGATTGCTCTTCTCGCCCTCCACAGGAGCAAACTTCCAGGCGGCTGCAGGTCCACGACCCTCCCTAGGCAGAGAGATAGAGAGAAATATCAGTTAAAAGCCAAGGCAGGAATAGACCTGAACATCAGCACAAACCAAAGAGGTCTCGTCCATGAGAAAATTAAATCTAAAGTTTATTCAGTTTAATTCCTATCATGGAGATAGAAAAGAGGGTAATGGAAACAAGGGACCTAAAATCAACATAGTATAGGATGTTGCATTTAGCATTACATCCTGATAATGTAGTCATATTTTTTTAAACATGTTTGCAAGACAGGATCATGATCATTAACAGAGAGAAGAATATCAAGCCTTAACATGTAAACAGTAACAACTTTGCATTGTAGGCTAGACCACTACCACTAGATCATGTATGGACATAGCTCAAAGGCTAGGAGGTACCAGAGCAGAAAGAAGAGACGCAGGGAACTCACCAAGCAACACCTTCAAGAAGGACCGCGACGCCGACGACGCTGCTGCCCGGACAAGTCCTAGGGTTTCCCCCGGTATGTAGAGGATTGCGGGGGAAGGGGCAAACCCGACGCCCTTCAGGAAGGCACGGTGGCGCCCACAGACGCCACCGCGTCGGTGCCGGCCAAGCCGACACGGATTTCTCCGGACCACCAACCACCCACAACTCCGGACGATCCATCATGCGCCACCAAACACGCCGCCCACCAACATGCGTCACCACGGCCGTGCAGTACCCATCGACGTCTCATCGTGGCAAACGAAGCGAGACCGGCGGAAACAGAGAAGGCGCCCGGGAACGAGGGATGACAGCAACAGCAGCCACGCAGGAGGGGACAACCTCCACCGCCCGTGGCGGGAGCCGACCTGACGTAGCAATGGGGCAAACCGGGCAACCGCGACCAAATCGACCGGGGGAAAGGGAAGGTGGAGAAGTGGCCCATGGCCACGACCGGCGCTGTGCCGGCTCCAACTCCCCCGCGAAACCATGTTTTGCCCCCGCGCCGAAGGCCCAGATAGGCCCGACAGGCGGGTTGGCTGAGTGGTGACACCATATGAGCAGGCGGGGCAAATGGCGATGATATGGTCGGGCGGAGTGAGCAACGAGCAGTCGAGCGACGCTAGCGGCGACGGCAATCGGGCAGGCGGCGCAGCGGACAAGAAATTTGGCTTGTTTCTCTGTTGAACCAGATGCATGTGTACACAGCCTTAGGGGTAGTTTGGCCTTTTGTGATGCTTACAATTGAAAAAGGAAAGAGAAAATCAATAAAGAAATTGAAGTGGCAGGGTAATCAAGGAATCAACGGGCTGAGGGGCAATTCTGCGAAGCCAATCTTCAAAGTGACAATTTTAAGAAGCCACATATTGAAAGTGGTAAATATCCAATTTTCTCGACGCGGTAGAAGATTCAGAGATGGAATGCCACCTTGGACCAAAATTATCCCCTTTTTATGGAACCATTAACAAACTACGTATACACTGCAAAGTTGGAATTTTTAAGATTTAGTTAATTAGTTTAATTAAAAGAAAATCCCAGCTTTTCCAAACTGACATACATGTGCAGTTTTCTCATCGAAGGGATGCGCCGGTTCCCCCTCTCTCTATCCTAACCGACGCGTCCTTTAATCGTGTCGCTTGTAAACCATCGCGTCTGTGTCATGTGCCCTTTCGCGGAATATAAATGTATTGTTCATCATGATCAATACAGATAAATAATTATAGGAATACAAAGGTATTGATTTTTTTATGCGGCATAAATGCATTAAATGAGAATTTACGGTATCATTTTATGTATTTATGGTTCACTCAAAAATCTGATTTGTTTTCCACACACAGTAATTATAGGATTCTTGTGGCCTCGAAAGTTTGAAGTCCATATATTATTTCAATTGAGAGACAAAAAAGTGAAAGTTCCATGTACAACTGTGAGCTGGCTAGCACAAATCCCAATGCAAAAACAAACGAGTGGGTGCAGCAACATACGAGCTCAGACAAACCACCACCAAAAACGAAAAAAAGAAGAAGAAAAGGATAGAATGGCATGACGAGGCGGCATGCCATTGGTATGACAACGGCAAGGACATCGGGCAGGCTATCAATGGGGAAGAAGGAAAACATCGTGGCGGCGGCGAGATGTGGCTACCAAGGAGGGAAAAGGGTAAAATAAGGTTGTGTGTTAGGTCTGTACTGAACTGGTTGTGTGTGCGGACATGTTTGAACGATCTTATTTCTTCCCCACAAATGACACAAAATGGTTAGATTGAGATGTTTTGGGAAAGTCCTGCCAAGTGGGCTATGAGGTAGTCCTTGATGGCATTTTGTATGTCCATACTGTCGAACCATTTAGAGCCGGTATAATAGTATGATGTAGCTACGAAGCACCGATACTTCAGAAGTTGCCATATCGCCATTCAGGACGTCTCCGATACTCCGATACGCCTATCCCAAAAGTATCCCCTTTTCTTATTTAAAAAAAGAAAAAAAATCAGATACGCTGGTGATACGCTAGCGATACGGCTGGGACACGGCGAGCGCAGATCACAGCCTGAGCGAGCCCAATAGCCCATGAGGCCACGACCACGACCTATTCCTCTGCCTCTCTCGCATTCTCTCTTCTCTGTTCGACTACACCGGGACCTAGGGTTCGAGGGCGACCCAGGACCGCCGCCTCCTCCTCCGCCTAGAGCGGCTCACCGCCAGCGCCCCCACCCCCTGCAATCGCCTCTCTGCCTGCGTCTTCTTCTCTTCTCCACTGCCGTGCAACTCGGAAGGTAAACAACAATTACCTCGAGCCCCTAGTGATGTACTGATGTGTGCTTGATCTTGATGTATGTTTGGCTGCTTGCTGGCTTTCATTAGGTAGTAGTATTACTATATTAATTTGGATCTGATGTATGCTTGGCTGCTTGATTTTGATGTGTGCTTCATGTTTGGTTGCTTGCTGGCTTTCGTGTATGCTTGTTGTGGTGCTGCTTGTTGATGTTTGTGGGATTAAATTATTACTTGCTGATGATATTGCTGCTGTCTATAGACGTAGAACATGTCATCTGCTGGGAGTTCCATGGCGGGAAGCCAATCCTCACATGGTGCTACTGCGAGCAATAGCAATAATGTTGAAGGCGCAGGTGAAGAGGCTGGGAATGGTGCTGTCAATCTGAAGTATCCTTTCTGGAAGCATGCTACAAAAATAGCAGTAGACCCATCAGGTCGTGGAGGCAGCATGCGTTTCCGTTGCCACTTTTGTATGAATGGTTTCCCGGGCAGCTATGCTAGGATAAGAGCACATCTTCTTAAGATAATAAGTGCAGGCATAAGTGCTTCTAATAAGATTACACATCATATGTTTGAGGAACTTGGCAAGCAAGATAGGGAAGCTGCTCTACTTCTTGGTAATACTAAAGCTAGGAAAACACTTCCTCTACCACCCTATGAAGAATCTGGTGTTGGGGAATGTAGTGATTTCAAAAAAATTCCTACGCACACGCAAGATCGTGATGATGCATAGCAACGAGAGGGAGAGTGTATCTTCATACCCTTGAAGATCGCTAAGCGGAAGCGTTTATCAACGCGGTTGATGTAGTCGTGCATTTTCACGATCCGACTGATCCAAGTACCGAACGCACGGCACCTCCGAGTTCTGCACACGTTCAGCTTGATGACGTCCTCGCCTTCTCGATCCAGCAAGACGGGCGAAGTAGTAGATGAGTTCCTGCAGCACGACGGCGTGGTGACGGTGTTGGTGAAGAACAATCTCCGTAGGGCTTCGCCTAAGCACTACGGACACTATGACGGAGGATAAACTAGAGGGGACGGGGTTGCCGGCACACGGCTTGGTGTTTCTTGATGCGTCTTTGGTGCTAGCCCTGCCCCTCTATTTATATGTTGAGCCTTGCGGTCGAAACTTGGAGTAAAAGCCTCCACAAAGTCGGTTTCACCCGAAAGGCAAGAGTCCTTCTCGGACTCCAGGGCCAGACGCCAGGGTTCCCGGTGTCTGGACCCAGACGCCAGGGACCCTGGCGTCTGGCCCATGGACTCCGCAAAACTTCCTTTTTGCGCTTTCCAAAAACCTTCTGGGCTTTCCCCTTTGGCCCAAATAACGTGTTCTCGTACCCAAACATTTCGGGAAACATCCGGAACCCCTTCCGGTGAATCCCGGAACCCTTCCGAAGATCAAACACTATTATCCCCTATATCAAACTTTATCTCTGGTCCATTCCGGAGTTCCTCGTCATGTCCGTGATCTTATTCGGGACTCCGAACAATATTCGGTTACCAACATACATAACTCATATAATACTATATCGTCAACGAACGTTAAGCGTGCGGACCCTACAGGTTCGAGAACTATGTGGACATGACCGAGACATCTCTCTGGTCAATAACCAATAGCGGAACCTGGATGCCCATATTGGCTCCTACATATTCTAGGAAGATCTTTATCGGTCAAACCGCATAATAACATACGTTGTTCCCTTTGTCATCGGTATGTTACTTGCCCGAGATTTGATCGTCGGTATCTCAATACCTAGTTCAATCTCGTTACCGGCAAGTCTCTTTACTCGTTCCGTAATACATCATCCCGCAACTAACTTATTAGTTGCAATGCTTGCAAGGCTTATAGTGATGTGCATTACCGAGTGGGCCCAGAGATACCTCTCCGACAATCGGAGTGACAAATCCTAATCTCGAAATACGCCAACCCAACAATTACCTTCGGAGACACCTGTAGAGCACCTTTATAATCACCCAGTTATGTTGTGACGTTTGGTAGCACACAAAGTGTTCCTCCGGTAAACGGGAGTTGCATAATCTAATAGTCATAGGAACATGTATAAGTCATGAAGAAAGTAATAGCAACATACTAAACGATCAAGTGCTAAGCTAACGGAATGGGTCATGTCAATCACATCATTCTCCTAATGATATGATCCCGTTAATCAAATGACAACTCATGTCTATGGTTAGGAAACATAACCATCTTTGATTAATGAGCTAGTCAAGTAGATGCATACTAGTGACATTAAGTTTGTCTATGTATTCATACATGTATCATGTTTCCGGTTAGTACAATTCTAGCATGAATAATAAACATTTATCATGAAATAAGGAAATAAATAATAACTTTATTATTGCCTCTAGGGCATATTTTCTTCAGTCTCCCACTTGCACTAGAGTCAATAATCTAGTTCACATCATCATGTGATTTAACACCAATATTCACATCTGTATGTGATTAATACCCATAGTTCACATCGTCATGTGATCAACACCCAAAGGGTTTACTAGAGTCAATAATCTAGTTCACATCGCTATGTGATTAACACCCAAAAAGTACTAAGGTATAATCATGTTTTGCTCGTGAGAGAAGTTTAGTCAATGGGTCTGTCACATTTAGATCCGTATGTATTTTGTTATTCTATGTCTACAATGCTCTGCACGGAGCTACTCTAGCTAATTGCTCCCACTTTCAATATGTATCCAGATTGAGACTTAGAGTCATCTGGATCGGTGTAAAAGCTTGCACCGATGTAACTCTTAACGACGGGCTCTTTTACCACCTCCATAATCGAGAAACATCTCCTTAGTCCTCACTAAGGATATTCTTGACCGTTGTCCAGTGATCTACTCCTAGATCAAAATTGTACTCCCTTGCCAAACACAGAGCAAGGTATACAATAGGTCTGGTACACAGCATAGCATACTTTATAGAACCTATGACTGAGGCATAGAGAATGACTTTCATTCTCTTTCTATTTTCTGCCGTGGTCAGGTTTTGAGTCTTACTCAACTTCACACCTTACAACACAGGCAAGAACTCCTTTTTGACTATTCCATTTTGAACTACTTCAAAATCTTATCAATGTATGTGCTTGTTGAAAAATCTGTTGGGGAACGTTGCAGAAAAACAAAAATTTTCCTACTCGTTTCACCAAGATCATCTAGGAGTTCATCTAGCAACGAGTGATTAGATGCATCTACATACCTTTGTAGATCGCGCACGGAAGCGTTCAAAAGAACGGTGATGATGTAGTCGTACTCGACGTGATCCAAATCACCGATGACCAGCGCCGAACGGACGGCACCTCCGTGTTCAACACACGTACGGGACGGGAGACGTCTCCTCCTTCTTGATCCAGCAAGGGGGAAGGAGAGGTTGATGAAGATCCAGCAGCACGACAGCGTGGTGGTGGATGCAGGGCGTCACAGCAGCAGGGCTTCGCCGAGACTACGAGGGAGAAACGTAACGGGGGGGGATGGAGGCGCCGGGGGCTGGTGTGAAATCCCTCCTCCCCACCCCCACTATATATAGGGGTGCCAGGGGGGGCGCCGGCCCTAGTAGATGAGATCTACTAGGGGGGGCGGCCAAGGGGAGGTTTCCCTCCCCCCCCCAATGCACCTAGGGGTGCCTTCCACCAGATGGACTCTTCCATGGTGGAAACCCTAGGCGCATGGGCCTATAGGGGCTGGTGCCCTTGGCCCATCTAGGCCAAGGCGCACCCCCTACAGCCCATGTGGCCCCCCGGGACAGGTGGCCCCACCCGGTGGACCCCCGGGACCCTTCCGGTGGTCCCGGTACAATACCGATAACCCCGAAACTTGTCCCGATGCCCGAAATAGCACTTCATATATATAATTCTTTACTTCCGGACCATTCTGGAACTCCTAGTGACGTCCGGGATCTCATCCGGGACTCCGAACAACATTCGGGTTTCTGCATATACATATCTTCATAACCCTAGCGTCACCGAACCTTAAGTGTGTAGACCCTACGGGTTCGGGAGACAAGCAGACATGACCGAGACGACTCTCCGGTCAATAACCAACAGCGGGATCTGGATACCCATGTTGGCTCCCACATGCTCCACGATGATCTCATCGGATGAACCATGATGTCGAGGATTTAATCAATCCCGTACGCTATTCCCTTTGTCTATCGATATGTTACTTGCCCGAGATTCGATCGTCGGTATCCCAATACCTCGTTCAATCTCGTTACCGGCAAGTCACTTTACTCGTACCGTAATGCATGATCCCGTGACCAGACACTTGGTCACTCTGAGCTCATTATGATGATGCATTACCGAGTGGGCCCAGTGATACCTCTCCGTCATACGGAGTGACAAATCCCAGTCTTGATCCATGTCACCCAACAGACACTTTCGGAGATACCCGTAGTCTACCTTTATAGTTACCCAGTTACGTTGTGACGTTTGGCATACCCAAAGCACTCCTACGGTATCCGGGAGTTACACGATCTCATTGTCTAAGGAAAAGATACTTTGACATTGGAAAACTCTAGCAAACGAACTATACGATCTTGTGCTATGTTTAGGATTGGGTCTTGTCCATCACATCATTCTCCCAATGATGTGATCTCGTTATCAATGACATCCAGTGTCCATAGTCAGGAAACCATGACTATCTGTTGATCAACGAGCTAGTCAACTAGAGGCTCACTAGGGACATGTTGGTGTCTGTTATTCACACATGTATTACAATTTCCGGATAACACAATTATAGCATGAATAAAGACAATTATCATGAACAAGGAAATATAATAATAATGCTTTTATTATTGCCTCTAGGGCATATTTCCAACAGTCTCCCACTTGCACTAGAGTCAATAATCTAGTTACATTGTGATGAATCGAACACCCATGGAATTCTGGTGTTGATCATGTTTTGCTCTAGGGAGAGGTTTAGTCAACAGATCTGCTATATTCATGTCCGTATGTACTTTACAAATCTCTATGTCTCCATCTTGAACATTTTCACGAATGGAGTTGAAGCGACGCTTGATGTGCCTTGTCTTCTTGTGAAACCTGGGCTCATTGGCAAGTGCAATAGCTCCAGTGTTGTCACAGAAGAGCTTGATCGGCCCCGATGCATTGGGTATGACTCCTAGGTCGGTGATGAACTCCTTCACCCATATTGCTTCATGTGCTGCCTCCGAGGCTGCCATGTACTCCGCTTCACATGTAGATCCCGCCACGACGCTTTGCTTGCAACTGCACCAGCTTACTGCCCCACCATTCAAAATATACACGTATCCGGTTTGTGACTTAGAGTCATCCAGATCTGTGTCGAAGCTAGCGTCGACGTAACCCTTTACGACGAGCTCTTCGTCACCTCCATAAACGAGAAACATTTCCTTAGTCCTTTTCAGGTACTTCAGGATATTCTTGACCGCTGTCCAGTGTTCCTTGCCGGGATTACTTTGGTACCTTCCTACCAAACTGACGGCAAGGTTAACATCAGGTCTGGTACACAACATGGTATACATAATAGAACCTATGGCTGAGGCATAGGGGATGACACTCATCTCTTCTATATCTTCTGCCGTGGTCGGACATTGAGCTGAGCTCAATTTCATACCTTGTAACACAGGCAAGAACCCCTTCTTGGATTGATCCATATTGAACTTCTTCAATATCTTATCAAGGTATGTGCTTTGTGAAAGACCTATGAGGCGTCTCGATCTATCTCTATAGATTTTGATGCCTAATATATAAGCAGCTTCTCCAAGGTCCTTCATTGAAAAACTTTTATTCAAGTAGGCCTTGATGCTGTCCAAGAGTTCTATATCATTTCCCATCAAAAGTATGTCATCTACATATAATATGAGAAATGCTACAGAGCTCCCACTCACTTTCTTGTAAACGCAGGCTTCTCCATAAGTCTGTGTAAACCCAAACGCTTTGATCATCTCACCAAAGCGAATGTTCCAACTCCGAGATGCTTGCACCAGCCCATAAATCGAGCGTTGGAGCTTGCACACTTTGTCAGCATTTTTAGGATCGATAAAACCTTCCGGCTGCATCATATACAATTCTTCCTTAAGGAAACCATTAAGGAATGCCGTTTTGACGTCCATTTGCCATATTTCGTAATCATAGAATGCGGCAATTGCTAACATGATTCGGACGGACTTCAGCTTCGCTACCGGTGAGAAAGTCTCATCGTAGTCAACCCCTTGAACTTGTCGATAACCCTTAGCAACAAGCCGAGCTTTATAGATGGTCACATTACCATCCGCGTCTGTCTTCTTCTTAAAGATCCATTTATTTTCTATGGCTCGCCGTTCAACGGGCAAGTCAGTCAAAGTCCATACTTCGTTTTCATACATGGATCCTATCTCGGATTTCATGGCTTCTAGCCATTTGTCGGAATCCGGGCCCGCCATCGCTTCTTCATAGTTCGAAGGTTCACCGTTGTCTAACAACATGATTTCCAAGACAGGGTTGCCGTACCACTCTGGTGCGGAACGTGTCCTTGTGAACCTTCGAATTTCAGTAGGGGCTTGATCAGAAGTATCTTGATCATTATCATTAACTTCCTCTCTAGTCGGTGCTGGCACCTCAGGAACATTTTCTTGAGTTGCGCCATTTTCCGGTTCAAGAGGCAATACTTCATCAAGCTCTACTTTCCTCCCACTTACTTCTTTCGAGAGAAACTCTTTCTCCAGAAAGGACCCATTCTTGGCAACAAAGATCTTGCCTTCGGATCTGAGGTAGAAGGTGTACCCAATAGTTTCTTTTGGGTATCCTATGAAGACGCATTTTTCCGACTTGGGTTCGAGCTTTTCAGGTTGAAGTTTCTTGACATAAGCATCGCATCCCCAAACTTTTAGAAACGACAGCTTAGGTTTCTTCCCAAACCATAATTCATACGGTGTCGTCTCAACGGATTTCGACGGAGCCCTATTTAAAGTGAATGCGGCAGTCTCTAAAGCATAGCCCCAAAAGGATAGCGGTAAATCGGTAAGAGACATCATAGATCGCACCATATCTAATAGAGTGCGATTACGACGTTCGGACACACCATTACGCTGAGGTGTTCCAGGCGGCGTGAGTTGTGAAACTATTCCACATTTTCTTAAGTGTGTGCCAAACTCGTGACTCAAGTATTCTCCTCCACGATCTGATCGTAGAAACTTGATTTTCCTGTCACGTTGATTTTCAACCTCACTCTGAAATTCCTTGAACTTTTCAAAGGTTTCAGACTTGTGTTTCATTAAGTAGATATACCCATACCTACTTAAATCATCAGTGAGGGTGAGAACATAACGATAGCCACCGCGAGCCTCAACACTCATTGGACCGCACACATCAGTATGTATGATTTCCAATAAGTCGGTTGCTCGCTCCATTGTTCCTGAGAACGGAGTCTTGGTCATTTTACCCATAAGGCATGGTTCGCATGTGTCAAATGATTCATAATCAAGAGACTCTAAAAGTCCATCAGCATGGAGCTTCTTCATGCGTTTGACACCTATGTGACCAAGGCGGCAGTGCCACAGGTATGTGGGACTATCATTATCAACCTTACTTCTTTTGGTACTCACATTATGAACATGTGTAGCATCACGTTCGAGATTCATAAAGAATAAACCATTCACCATAGGAGCATGACCATAAAACATATCTCTCATAAAAATGGAACAACCATTATTCTCAGATTTAAAAGAGTAGCCATCTCGAATTAAACGAGATCCCGATACAATGTTCATGCTCAAAGCTGGCACTAAATAACAATTATTAAGGTTTAAAACTAATCCCGAAGGGAGATGCAGAGGTAGCGTGCCGACGGCGATCACATTGACCTTGGAACCATTCCCGACGCGCATCGTCACCTCGTCCTTTGCCAGTTTCCGCTTATTCCGCAGCCCCTGCTTTGAGTTACAAATGTGAGCAACTGCACCGGTATCAAATACCCAGGAGCTACTACGGGCACTAGTAAGGTACACATCAATTACATGTATATCACATATACCTTTTGTTTTGCCGGCCTTCTTATCCGCTAAGTACTTAGGGCAGTTCCGCTTCCAGTGACCGCTTCCCTTGCAATAAAAGCACTCAGTCTCGGGCTTGGGTCCATTCTTTGGCTTCTTCCCGGCAGCTTGCTTGCCGGGCGCGGCAACCTCCTTGCCGTCCTTCTTGAAGTTCTTTTTACCCTTGCCTTTCTTGAACTTAGTGGTTTTATTGACCATCAACACTTGATGTTCCTTCCTGACTTCTACCTCTGCTGATTTCAGCATAGCAAATACTTCAGGAATGGTCTTTTCCATCCCCTGCATATTGAAGTTCATCACAAAGCTCTTGTAGCTTGGTGGAAGCGACTGGAGGATTCTGTCAATGACCGCATCATCCGGGAGATTAACTCCCAGCTGAGTCAAGCGGTTATGCAACCCAGACATAGTGAGTATGTGCTCACTGACAGAACTGTTTTCCTCCATCTTACAGCTGAAGAATTTGTCGGAGACTTCATATCTCTCGACCCGGGCATGAGCTTGGAAAACCATTTTCAGCTCTTCGAACATCTCATATGCTCCATGTCTCTCAAAACGCTTTTGGAGCCCCGGCTCTAGGCTGTAAAGCATGCCGCACTGAACGAGGGAGTAGTCATCGGAACGTGCCTGCCAAGCGTTCATAACATCTTGTTCTGCAGGGAGAACGGGTGCGTCACCAAGCGGTGCTTGTAGGACATAATCTTTCTTGGCAGCTATGAGGATGATCCTCAGGTTCCGGACCCAGTCCGTATAGTTGCTGCCATCGTCTTTCAGCTTGGTTTTCTCTAGGAACGCGTTGAAGTTGAGGACTACGTTGGCCATTTAATCTACAAGACATATTGTAAAATATTTAGACTAAGTTCATGATAATTAAGTTCAACTAATCAAATTATTAATGAACTCCCACTTAGATTAGACATCCCTCCAGTCATCTAAGTATTACATGATCCGAGTTTAACTAGACCGTGTCCGATCATCACGTGAGACGGACTAGTCAACGTCGGTGAACATCTTCATGTTGATCGTATCTTCTATACGACTCATGCTCGACCTTTCGGTCTTCTGTGTTCCGAGGCCATGTCTGTACATGCTAGGCTCGTCAAGTCAACCTAAGTGTTTGCATGTGTAAATCTGTCTTACACCCGTTGTATGTGAACGTCTGAATAAAACACCCGATCATCACGTGGTGTTTTGAAACAGCGAACTGTCGCAACGGTGCACAGTTAGGGGGAACACTTCTTGAAATTATTGTGAGGGATCATCTTATTTACTACCGTCGTTCTAAGTAAACAAGATGCAAAACATGATAAACATCACATGCAATCAAATAATAAACGTGACATGATATGGCCAATATCACATAGCTCCTTTGATCTCCATCTTGGGGCTCCATGATCATCTTGTCACCGGCTTGACACCATGATCTCCATCATCATGATCTCCATCATCGTGTCTCCATGAAGTTGCTCGCCAACTATTACTTCTACTACTATGGCTAACGCGTTTAGCAATAAAGTAAAGTAATTTACATGGCGTTTCTCGATGACACGCAGGTCATAAAAAGAATAAAGACAACTCCTATGGCTCCTGCCGGTTGTCATACTCATCGACATGCAAGTCGTGAATCCTATTACAATAGCATGAACATCTCATACATCACATATAGATCATTCATCATTCATCACAACTTTGGCCATATCATATCACAAACCACTTGCTGCAAAAACAAGTTAGACGTCCTCTAATTGTTGTTGCAAGTTTTACGTGGCTGAATTAGGGTTCTAGCAAGAACGTTTTCTTACCTACGTTAAAGCCACAACGTGATTTGTCAACTTCTATTTACCCTTCATAAGGACCCTGTTCATCGATTCCGCTCCAACTAAAGTGAGAGAGACAGACACCCGCCAGCCACCTTATGCAACTAGTGCATGTTAGTCGGTGGAACCGGTCTCACGTAAGCGTACGTGTAAGGTTGGTCCGGGCCGCTTCATCCCACAATACCGCTGAAGCAAGAAAGGACTAGTAACGGCAAGAAAGTTGACAAATCTACGCCCACAACAAATTGTGTTCTACTCGCGCAAGAAGAACTACGCATAGACCTAGCTCATGATGCCACTGTTGGGGAACGTTGCAGAAAACAAAAATTTTCCTACTCGTTTCACCAAGATCATCTAGGAGTTCATCTAGCAACGAGTGATTAGATGCATCTACATACCTTTGTAGATCGCGCACGGAAGCGTTCAAAAGAACGGTGATGATGTAGTCGTACTCGACGTGATCCAAATCACCGATGACCAGTGCCGAACGGACGGCACCTCCGCGTTCAACACACGTACGGGACGGGAGACGTCTCCTCCTTCTTGATCCAGCAAGGGGGAAGGAGAGGTTGATGAAGATCCAGCAGCACGACGGCGTGGTGGTGGATGCAGGGCGTCACAGCAGCAGGGCTTCGCCGAGACTACGAGGGAGAGACGTAACGGGGGGGGATGGAGGCGCCAGGGGCTGGTGTGAAATCCCTCCTCTCCCCCCCACTATATATAGGGGTGCCAAGGGGGGGCGCCGGCCCTAGTAGATGAGATCTACTAGGGGGGGCGGCGGCCAAGGGGAGGTTTCCCTCCCCCCAAGGCACCTAGGGGTGCCTTCCACCACATGGACTCTTCCATGGTGGAAACCCTAGGCGCATGGGCCTATAGGGGCTGGTGCCCTTGGCCCATCTAGGCCAAGGCGCACCCCCTACAGCCCATGTGGCCCCCCCGGGACAGGTGGCCCCACCCGGTGGACCCCCGGGACCCTTCCGGTGGTCCCGGTACAATACCGATAACCCCGAAACTTGTCCCGATGCCCGAAATAGCACTTCCTATATATAATTCTTTACCTCCGGACCATTCCGGAACTCCTCGTGACGTCCGGGATCTCATCCGGGACTCCGAACAACATTCGGGTTTCTGCATATACATATCTTCATAACCCTAGCGTCACCGAACCTTAAGTGTGTAGACCCTACGGGTTCGGGAGACAAGCAGACATGACCGAGACGACTCTCCGGTCAATAACCAACAGCGGGATCTGGATACCCATGTTGGCTCCCACATGCTCCACGATGATCTCATCGGATGAACCACGATGTCGAGGATTTAATCAATCCCGTACGCTATTCCCTTTGTCTATCGATATGTTACTTGCCCGAGATTCGATCGTCGGTATCCCAATACCTCGTTCAATCTCGTTACCGGCAAGTCACTTTACTCGTACCGTAATGCATGATCCCGTGACCAGACACTTGGTCACTCTGAGCTCATTATGATGATGCATTACCGAGTGGGCCCAGTGATACCTCTCCGTCATACGGAGTGACAAATCCCAGTCTTGATCCATGTCACCCAACAGACACTTTCGGAGATACCCGTAGTCTACCTTTATAGTCACCCAGTTACGTTGTGACGTTTGGCATACCCAAAGCACTCCTACGGTATCCGGGAGTTACACGATCTCATGGTCTAAGGAAAAGATACTTTGACATTGGAAAACTCTAGCAAACGAACTATACGATCTTGTGCTATGTTTAGAATTGGGTCTTGTCCATCACATCATTCTGCCAATGATGTGATCTCGTTATCAATGACATCCAGTGTCCATAGTCAGGAAACCATGACTATTTGTTGATCAACGAGCTAGTCAACTAGAGGCTCACTAGGGACATGTTGGTGTCTGTTATTCACACATGTATTACGATTTCCGGATAACACAATTATAGCATGAATAAAGACAATTATCATGAACAAGGAAATATAATAATAATGCTTTTATTATTGCCTCTAGGGCATATTTCCAACAAAATCTTATCAAGTTTCTTGATCTATCTCTATAGATCTTGATGCTGAATGTGTAAGCAGCTTCACCGAGGTCTTTCTTTGAAAAACTCCTTTCAAACACACCTTTTTATGCTTTCTAGAAAATTCTACATCATTTCCGATCAACAATATGTCATTCACATATACTTATCAGAAAGGCTGTAGTGCTCATACTTACTTTCTTGTAAATACAGGCCTTTCCAAAAGTCTGTATAAAACCATATGCTTTGATCAACTCATCAAAGCGTATATTCCAACTCCGAGATGCTTGCACTAGTCCATTAATGGATCGCTGGAGCTTGCACATTTTTTAGCACCTTTCGGATCGACAAAACCTTCTGGTTGCATCATATACAACTCTTCTTTCAGAAATCCATTCAGGAATGCAGTTTTGACATCCATTTGCCAGATTTCATAAAATATGGCAATTTCTAACATGATTTGGACAGACTTAAGCATTGTTATGAGTGAGAAAATCTCATCGTATTCAACACCTTTGAACTTGTCGAAAACCTTTCGCAACAAGTCGAGCTTTGTAGTTAGTAACACTACTATCAGTGTCCGTCTTCCTCTTGAAGATCCATTTATTTAACTTGGCTTGCTGATCATCGAGCAAGTCAACCAAAGTCCATACTTTGTTCTCACACATGGATCCTATCTCAGATTTTATGGCCTCAAGCCATTTCGCGGAATCTGGGCTCATCGTCGCTTCCTCATAGTTCGTAGGCTCATCATGGTATAGTAACATGACTTCTAGAACAGGATTACCATACCACTCTGGTGCGGATCTTACTCTGGAAGACCTACGAGGTTCGGTAGCAACTTGATCTAAAGTTTCATGATCATCATCATTAACTTCCTCACTAATTGGTATAGGAATCACTGGAACTGATTTCTGTGATGAACTACTTTCCAATAAGGGAGAAGGTACAATTACCTCATCAAGTTCTACTTTCCTCCCACTCACTTCTTTTGAGAGAAACTTCTTCTCTAGAAAGGATCCATTCTTAGCAACGAATATCTTGCCTTTGGATCTGTGATAGAAGGTGTACCCAACAGTTTCCTTTGGGTATCCTATGAAGACGCACTTCACCGATTTGGGTTCGAGCTTATCAGGTTGAAACTTTTCACATAAGCATCGTAGCCCCAAACTTTTAAGAAATGACAACTTTGGTTTCTTGCCAAACCACAGTTCATAAGGCGTCGTCTCAACGGATTTCGATGGTGCCCTATTTAAAGTGAATGCAACTGTCTCTAATGCATAACCCCAAAACGATAGTGGTAAACCGATAAGAGACATCATAGATTGCACAATATCCAATAAAGTGCGGTTACGACATTCGGACACACCATAACGTTGTGGTGTTCCAGGTGGTGTGAACTCTGAAACTATTCCACATTGTTTTATATGAAGGCCAAACTCGTAACTTAAATATTCTCCTCCACGATCAGATTGTAGAAACCTTATTTTCTTGTTACGATGATTCTTCGCTTCACTCTAAATTTCTTTGAACTTTTCAAATGTTTGAAACTTGTGCTTCATTAAGTAGATATACTCATATCTGCTCAAATCATCTTGTGAAGGTCAGAAAATAACGATACCCTCCACGAGCATTAACACTCATTGGACCACATACATCGGTATGTATTATTTCCAATAAGTCACTAGCTCGTTCCGTTGTTCCGGAGAACGGAGTTTTAGTCATCTTGCCCAAAAGGCACGGTTCGCAAACATCAAATGATGCATAACCAAGTAATTCCGAAAATCCATCTTTATGGAGTTTCTTCATGCGCTTTACACCGATATGACCCAAACGACAGTGCCACAAATAAGTTGCACTATCATTATTAACTTTGCATCTTTTGGCATCAATATTATGAATATGTGTATCACTACAATCGAGATCCAACAAACTATTTTCATTGGGTGTATGACCATCGAAGGCTTTATTCATGTAAACAGAATAACAATTATTCTCTGGCTTTAAATGAATAACCGTATTGCAATAAACATGATCAAATCATATTCATGCTCAACGCAAATGCCAAATAACATTTATTTAGGTTTAACACTAATTCCGAAAGTATAGGGAGTGTGCGATGATGATCATATCAATCTTGGAACCACTTCCAACATACATCGTCACTTCACCCTCAACTAGTCTCTTTTTATTCTGTATCTCCTGTTTCGAGTTACTAATTTTTAGCAACCGAACAAGTATCAAATACCCAGGGGCTACTATAAACACTAGTAAGGTACACATCAATAACCTGTATATCAAATATACCCTTGTGCACTTTGCCATCCTACTTATCCACCAAATATTCAGGGTGTTTCTGCTTCCAGTGACCATTTCCTTTGCAGTAGAAGCACTCAGTTTCAGTCTTTGGTCCAGCTTTGGGCTTTTTCATGGGAGTGACAACTTGCTTGCCATTCTACTTGAAGTTCCCTTTCTTTTCCTTTGCCCTTTTCTTGAAACTAGTGATCTTGTTTAATCATCAACACTTGATGCTTTTTCTTGATTTCTACCTTCGTTGATTTTAGCATCACGAAGAGCTCGGGAATAGTTTTCGTCATCCCTTGCATACTATAGTTCATCATGAAGTTCTAGTAACTTAGTGATGGTGACTAGAGAACTCTGTCAATCACTATCTTATCTGGAAGATTAACTCCCACTTGATTCAAGTGATTGTAGTACTCAGACAATCTAAGCACTTGCTCACTAGTTAAGCAATTCTCCTCCATCTTTTAGGCAAAGTATTTGTCAGAGGTCTCATACTCTTGACACGGGCATGAGTCTGAAATATCAATTTCATCTCATGGAACATCTCATATGTTCCGTGACGTTTCAAAAACATTTTTGTAGTCCCGGTTTTAAGCCATAAAGCATGGTGCACAAAACTATCAAGTAGTCATCATATTGAGCTAGCCAAACATTCATAACGTCTGCATCTGCTCCTGCAATAGGTCTATCACCTAGCGGTGCATCAAGGACATAATTCTTCTATGCGGCAATGAGGATAAACCTCAGATCACGGATCCAATCCGCATCATTGCTACTAACATTTTTCAACATAGTTTTTCTCTAGGAACATATTAAAAATAAACATAGGGAAGCAACAACGCGAGATATTGATCTACAACATAATTTGCAAAATACTATCAGGACTAAGTTCATGATAAAATTAAATTTAATTAGTCATATTACTTAAAAACTCCCACTTAGATAGACATCCCTCTAATCATCTAAGTGATCACGTGATCCAAATCAACTAAACCATGTCCGATCATCACGTGAGATGGAGTAGTTTTCAATGGTGAACATCACTATGTTGATCATATCTACTATATGATTCACGCTCGACCTTCCGGTCTCAGTGTTCCGAGGCCATATCTGTATATGCTAGGCTCGTCAAGTTTAACCTGAGTATTCCGTGTGTGCAACTGTTTTGCATCCGTTGTTTTTGAATGTAGAGCCTATCACACCCGATCATCACGTGGTGTCTCAGCACGAAGAACTTTCGCACGGTGCATACTCAGGGAGAACACTTATACCTTGAAATTTAGTGAGAGATCATCTTATAATGCTACCGTCAATGAAAGCAAAATAAGATGCATAAAGGATAAACATCACATGCAATCAATATAAGTGATATGATATGGCCATCATCATCTTGTGCTTGTGATCTCCATCTCCGAAGCACCGTCATGATTACCATCGTCACCGGCGTGACACCTTGATATCCATAGTAGCATCGTTGTCGTTTCGCCACCTATTGCTTCTACGACTATCGCTACCGCTTAGTGATAAAGTAAAGCAATTACAGGGCACTTGCATTGCATACAATAAAGCGACAACCATATGGCTCCTGCCAATTGCCGATAACTCGGTTACAAAACATGATCATCTCATACCATAAAATATAGCATCACGTCTTGACCATATCACATCACAACATGCCCTGCAAAAACAAGTTAGACATCCTCTACTTTGTTGTTGCAAGTTTTACATGGCTGCTACGGGCTGAGCAAGAACCGTTCTTACCTACGCATCAAAACCACAACGATAGTTCGTCAAGTTAGTGTCGTTTTAACCTTCTCATGGACCGGGCATAGCCACACTCGGTTCAACTAAAGTTGGAGAAACTGGCACCCGCCAGTCACCTATGTGCAAAGCACGTCGGTAGAACTAGTCTCGCGTAAGCATACGCGTATGTCGGTTCGGGCCGCTTCATCCAACAATACCGCTGAACCAAAGTATAACATGCTGGTAAGCAGTATGACTTGTATCGCCCACAACTCACTTGTGTTCTACTCGTGCATATAACATCTACGCATAAAACCTGGCTCGGATGCCACTGTTGGGGAACATAGTAATTTTAAAAAATTTCCTACGCACACGCAAGATCATGGTGATGCATAGCAACGAGAGGGAGAGTGTATCTTCATACCCTTGAAGATCGCTAAGCGGAAGCGTTTATCAATGCGGTTGATGTAGTCGTACATTTTCACGATCCGACCAATCCAAGTACCGAACGCACGGCACCTTCGAGTTCTGCACACGTTCAGCTCGATGACGTCCTCGCCTTCTCGATCCAGTAAGACGGGCGAAGTAGTAGATGAGTTCCGGAAGCACGACGGCGTGGTGACGGTGTTGGTGAAGAACAATCTCCATAGGGCTTCGCCTAAGCACTACGGAAACTATGACGGAGGATAAACTAGAGGGGACGGGGTTGCCGGCACACGGCTTGGTGTTTCTTGATGTGTCTTTGGTGCTAGCCCTGTCCCTCTATTTATATTTTGAGCCTTGGGATCGAAACTTGGAGTAAAAGCCTCCACAAAGTCGGTTTCACCCAAAAGGCAAGAGTCCTTCTCGGACTCCAAGGCCAGACACCGGGGTTCCCGGTGTCTGGACCCAGATGCCAGGGACCCTGGTGTCTGGCCCCTGGACTCCGCAAAACTTCCTTTTTGCGCTTTCCAAAAACCTTGTGGGCTTTCCCCTTTGGCCCAAATAATGTGTTCTCGTACCCAAACATTTCGGGAAACATCCGGAATCCCTTCCGGTGAATTCCGGAACCCTTCCGGAGATCAAACACTATTATCCCATATATCAAACTTTATCTCCGGACCATTTCGGAGTTCCCCGTCATGTCTGTGATCTCATTCGGGACTTCGAACAGTATTCGGTTAGCAACATACATAACTCATATAATACTATATCGTCAACGAACGTTAAGCGTGCGGACCCTACGGGTTCGAGAATTATGTAGACATGACCGAGACATCTCTCTGGTCAATAACCAATAGCGGAACCTGGATGCCCATATTGGCTCCTACATATTCTACGAAGATCTTTATCGGTCAAACAACATAACAACATATATTGTTCCCTTTGTCATCAGTATGTTACTTGCCCGAGATTCGATCGTCGGTATCTCAATACCTAGTTCAATCTCGTCACCGGCAAGTCTCTTTGCTCGTTCCGTAATACATCATCCCGCAACTAACTTATTAGTTGCAATGCTTGCAAGGCTTATAGTGATGTGCATTACCGAGTGGGCCCAGAGATACCTCTCCGACAATCGGAGTGACAAATTCTAATCTCTAAATACGCCAACCCAACAAGTACCTTCGGAGACACCTGTAGAGCACCTTTATAATCACCCAGATATGTTGTGACGTTTGGTAGCACACAAAGTGTTCCTCCGGTAAACGGGAGTTGCATAATCTCATAGTCATAGGAACATGTATAAGTCATGAAGAAAGCAATACCAACATACTAAACGATCAAGTGCTAAGCTAACGGAATGGGTCATGTCAATCACATCATTCTCCTAATGATGTGATCCCGTTAATCAAATAACAACTCATGTCTATGGTTAGGAAACATAACCATCTTTGATTAATGAGCTAGTCAAGTAGAGGCATACTAGTGACATTAAGTTGGTCTATGTATTCACACATGTATCATGTTTCCGATTAATACAATTCTAGCATGAATAATAAACATTTATCATGAAATAAGGAAATAAATAATAACTTTATTATTTATTCTAGGGCATATTTCCTTCATCTGGTCGGTTGACATCATCAAGGAAAAGGAAGGCAGCAGGACAGCTATTCGAGATTTCAGAAAGTTTTCATTCAGAGCTTCGACAACAAGCTGATGCTCTTATTGCAAGAATGTTCATCACCGGAGGTATGTAACTATGTATCACAATGTTATTGTTGCTGACTTGTCGAATCAGAGTTGTTGATTTGTTATTCTTGTTGATTGTTATTGTTTTCAATGAGTAGACCAAATCCAAGGAATATATATATATGAGAAGATGAAGGAAGTGGTTGAGGAGATTGGATCTGAGAATGTGGTCCAAGTGATCACAGACAATGCATCTAATGTGAGAGGTGCTGGGTTGATGATTCAAGCAAAATACAAGAATATTTACTGGACTCCTTGCATTGTGCACTGCCTCAATCTTGTGTTGAAGGAAATTTGTGACCCAAAGAAGGATGATATTGATGAATATGAAGTTCTTCTCTTTATAAAATAGGTTTCTGACCTAGCTTCCTTTGTCAAGAACTTCATCATGAACCATGGCATGAGGTTGTCTATGTTCAATGAGTTTAGCAAACTCAAGTTCCTCCAAATTGCGGAAACCAGATTTGCAAGTGTTGTCATCATGTTGAAGATGTTTCTTTTAATCAAGGACGCACTCACACAAATGGTTGTTCATTCAAATTGGGCTACTTATAAAGAGGATGATCCTATTACAGCTCAAAGGGTGAAGGAACTCATTTTGAGTGATGTGTGGTGGGATAAAATTGAATACATTGTTTCTTTCACCTCACCCATGTATGCAATGATAAGGTTGACCGACACGGACAAACCATCTCTCCATTTGATATATGAGATGTGGGACGACATGATAGAGAAGGTAAGTGATTCTTGTAGCTTTCTTCATCATCATTTGGGCATTATTGATGTGTGTTGCTTGCTGATTTTGATTGTTGTTCATTGTTCATAGGTGAAAGTTCCCATTTATCGTTATGAAAAAAAGGAACTTCATTAAGATTGTGCTCTCTATGTCATAATCAAGAAAAACTTCTTAAACGTTGGGCGAAGAGTAATACCCCACTCCATTGTTTGGCTCACTCATGCAATCCAAGGTTTGATGATTTATATATGTTTGTCATTTGAATAACATGTGGCTGTAGCAAGCGCTCTCAGAAACTTTATGAGAAAGTGAGATTAGTATATATTTATATATAACTATTACTGTATTTACGAACTACTACCTTCGTCCGGGTTTATTGGTCCTCATTGTATTTCGTGCCAAATTTTAACCATAGATTAAACTAACAAAATGTCCACGCATGTCACCAAACATTATATTTTTGAGAACTATGTTCAAATACAAATCCAATGAGATAATTTTTTTGACATGCATTAACATTTTGTTAGTTAAATCTTTAGTCAGAATTTGGCACAAACTATAAAGGGGACCTATAAACCAGGACGGAGGTAGTATAAGTTTGATTATAAATAATGTGACACGATTATATAGCTAAAAGCTGGCTATACAATTAACCATGCTCTTATAGACACAAATAGTACAATTAACCATGCTCGTATAGACACAAATAGGAGCTCGCTGGCCCATAGTACATGGCGGTGCCGCGTTCGTGCCGTGCAGTGGAGATGTGCCATTCCAGGTGTCGTTCTGCTGTCTTTCCACTTTGCACGTGTCGTCGCAAAGGAGCTCACCGTGGCAAGCTCACCCAGGCAGCGCCAAATCGCGCCGCTCTACCACCTTCCCGTCTCCTCCCGTCGTCACCATTTATTCCCGGTGATGCAAAGGGTAACTAGCCAAGCTAGCTAGCGAAAGCAGCAGCCTTCCGCTGATTGCCAGAGATCGAGCGAGCGAGGCTGACGCCGGCCATGAGCGACCAGCCCCAGCCCGTCCGCACCGGGGACGTCTACCCGCCCTCGGCCGCCGCTCACGACGCGCGCCGCCAGCGCGACGAAGTCCTCACCCATGATGATCAGCAGCAGAAACAAGATGATCGCCGCGGCCAGCTCCGGGTCACCGAGACCGACGAGCCACACGCTGGGAGACGCGTCGTTACCGCCACCGCCGGCGGCCAGGTAAGATCTACGTATCATTATCAACATATGTTGTACGCATGCGCGCGCGCGCCATGATCTTGCATGGCGACGTGATGTCCGAACGTGTTTGACACGCATGCTTGCATGCAGGTGATGGCGCAGTTCACGGTGCCGGTGCCGGACGCCGGTGTGGAGGAGGCGACAGACGCGGTGACCATCGGCGAAGCTCTACAGGCCGCGGCGCAGACGTCCGCGGGTGAGAGGCCGGTCGACCTCGCGGACGCGGCTGCGGTGCAGGCCGCCGAGACGCGCGCGATGGGGCTGGGCCGCGTCATCCCCGGTGGCGTGGCGGCTGCCGCGCAGCAGGCCGCGGAGACCAACATGAGGCCCCGGGTCAGTGACGGTGAGAAGTTGCGGCTGAGGGACGTGCTGGACAGCGCCGCGGCGGTGCTGCCGGCCAACAAGGTGGCCACGAGGGAGGACGCCGTTGCGGTGGCCACAGCAGCGGAGCGCAACGCCGCTGCGGGAGCAGGTGGAGGAGGCAAGGGCGTGGCCGACGCGGTGGCCGTGGCCGCCGAGATGAACGACAAGAGGATGACGCGCACGCGGCAGGCTTAGGCTAGGTAGCAGGCTAGCAGCCTAGCAGAAGAACGTGCGTGGCCACTGTGATACGTTGTACTGCGTATGCACCACGCATATCACTACTACGTACGTAACGTACTTCTCTATCCGTGTTGTAATCTGTACATCATATTGTACGCTTTTTCAGTAGTATAAAACGTTCTTATATTTTGGGAGGGAGGGGTACATCGTTGTGGTCGGAGAGGCACTCCGCGACGTACCCGATTTCCGACTCCGACTGATAGTCCAACGAAGGCTTCCCTCCCTCACAGCTCCACGCAATCTAACTTCAAGATCGCTACTGAAAAAGGCTTTCGTCCCGATTTAGATTTATATTATATTATAAAGCCTAACCGCACCAAGTATCTAACAAGGTCCAACACAAAGCACACACTAGGAAGTCCACAGGAACAATACACGCACACACACGGAAGTCCACAGGAACAATAGTACATGAAAGGGTTAATGCTGAGGGCACAGCATAACAAGTCCTAAACCCAAAACACACACTCCACAGAGCTGCCAGGCGGGGAGCTCCGACATGAAAGGGTTAATGTTGAGGGCACAGCACAACAAGTCCTAAACCCAAAACACACACTCCACAGAGCTGCCAGGCGGGGAGCCACGCGGAGCGCCATCGAGCGAAGATCGGAGAGAAGGGTGGTGATGACGTTCCGGTCCTGGGGCGGCTAAGCGGCCGCCAAAGCTGCAGGTAGCCACACAATTTGAAGATTGCGTCAGTCTCACGTCGGAGAAGCACCTTCTGAATAAGAAGCTTATTGTGAATGTTCCAAAGCGTTCAGGTGAGAACCCCAACGCGCAGCCATCTAATATGGCGGTAGCGAGTAAGGGAAGCGTTAAGCTCGGCAAGCAGGTCGGAAAAGTTGGTATTACACGACTGTCCTCCAACTGTTTCACGGAAGCAGGCCCAAAGGAACTGGGCAGAGTGGCACTAGAAAAAGATGTGGTTAGCATCCTCAATCGTGCCACAGATGGGGCACATCCCATACCCGGGCCATTACGCTTGAGGACTTCAACCCTAGAGGGGAGGCGTCTACAGATCCATTGCCATAAGAAGATCCTGATTTTCAGCGAAAGTCAGATGTCCCAGATCAGGCTAAATGGTTCCGGGGCCGTCGAGGGAGCAATGGCGCCGTACAGGGACTTCGTGGAGAAACGGCCAGAGGGCTCGAGGCACCAGGAAAGAACATCCCGGTCCTCCTCGACGTTCATCGGCATAAATGCGATGTCTTGGAGGAGGGAGTCCCAGGCGGCCACCTCGAGGGGGCCAAAGGGGCGCCGGAAGGCGAGACACCCTAAGTCAATAAGGGCCGTCTCGACAGAGACCCGAGGGTCAGCCGCAATGGCAAATAATTCTGGGAATCGCGCAGCCAGGGGGAGTCCCCTAGCCAGCGGTCGAACCAGAACAAGGTCAAGGCCCCGAAGCCAACCGAGATGGATGTGTCGATGCGTAGTACGGGCAGAAGCTGGATCACGGACTGCCAGAACTGGGATCCACCCGTACGTTGGCAAAAGGCAATAGGTTGGCCACGGAGGTACTTATTACGGATGATGGTGAGCCAGAGGCCTCCCTCCCCATTGGCAATACGCCACAGCCATCGGGTCAGGAGGGCAATGTTCATGCGTCGGGATGACAGGATCCCAAGGCCACCCTGGTCTTTGGGTTTGCAGATGTCGGGCCAGCTCACCATATGATACTTCTGCTTGTCGCCCTCGCCAGCCCAGAAGAACCTCGACTGGTATTTGGCCACCTCCTGATGGAGGGTCTCATGAAGGTTGTAGAAGCTCATGAGAAATCAGAGAAGGCTGGCAAGCGAGGAGTTGATTAGGATCACCCTAACAGCTTTCGATAGCCAGCGTCCCCTCCAGGGTTCAACCCTGTGTTGCATCCTAGTCACCGTCGGGCGGAGATCCGCGATGGCGAGTCTGGAGTCACTAATGGGCACCCCCAAGTAAGTCGTGGGGAAGGAGCCCAGGCGGCAGTTCAGCTGGTCTGCAATGGATAAAGCATCATCGGGGGGGTAGCCGAGGACCATCACTTCGCTCTTGTCGAAGTTGATGGTGAGTCCTGACATCTGTTGGAAGCACAGAAGGAGGAACTTCAGGTTGGCGATGTCGGACGCGGAGCCCTCCACCATGACTATGGTGTTGGAAATATGCCCTAGAGGCAATAATAGAAAGGTTATTATTATATTTCTTTGTTCATGGTAATAGTCTATTATTAATGCTATAATTGTGTTATCCGGAAATCGTAATACACGTGTGAATACATAGACCACAACATGTCCCTAGTAAGCCTCTAGTTGACTAGCTTGTTGATCAACAGATAGTCATGGTTTCCTGACTATGGACATTGGATGTCATTGATAATGGGATCATATTATTAGGAGAATAATGTGATGGACAAGACCCAATCCTAAGCATAGCTCAAAGATCGTGTAGTTCGTTTAGCTAGAGCTTTTCCAAATGTCAAGTATCATTTCCTTAGACCATGAGATTGTGCAACTCCCGGATACCGTAGGAGTGCTTTGGGTGTGCCAAACGTCACAACGTAACTGGGTGACTATAAAGGTACACTACGGGTATCTCTGAAAGTGTCTGTTGGGTTGGCATGAATCGAGACTGGGATTTGTCACTCCGTATGACGCAGAGGTATCTCTGGGCCCACTCGGTAATGCATCATCATAATCAGCTCAATGTGACCAAGTGTCTGGTCACGGGATCATGCATTACGGTACGAGTAAAGTGACTTGCCGGTAACGAGATTAAACGAGGTATTGGGATACCGACGATCGAATCTCGAGCATTTAACGTACCGATTGACAAAGGGAATTGTATACGGGATTACCTGAGTCCTCGACATCGTGGTTCATCCGATGAGATCACCGAGGAACATGTGGGAGCCAACATGGGTATCCAGATCCCGCTGTTGGTTATTGACTGGAGAGGCGTCTCGGTCATGTCTGCATGTCTCCCGAACCCGTAGGGTCTACACACTTAAGGTTCGGTGACGCTAGGGTTGTAGAGATATGAGTATGCAGTAAGCTGAAAGTTGTTCGGAGTCCCGGATGAGATCCCGGACGTCACGAGGAGTTCCGGAATGGTTCGGAGGTAAAGAATTATATATAGGAAGTCAGGTTTCGGCCATCGGGAAAGTTTCGGGGGTCACCGATATTGTACCGGGACCACCAGAAGGGTCCCGGGGTCCACCGGGTGGGGCCACCTATCCCGGAGGGCCCCATGGGCTAAAGTGGGAGGGGAACCAGCCCCTGGTGGCTGGTGCGCCCCCCTTGGGCCCCCCTGCGCCTAGGGTTGGAAACCCTAGGGTGGGGGCGCCTCCACTTGCCTTGGGGGGCAAGGCACCCCCTTGGCTGCCGCCCCCCCTAGGAGATCCCATCTCCTAGGGCCGGCGCCCCCCTAGGGGCCCTATATAAAGAGGGGGGAGGGAGGGCAGCCGCACCCTTGCACTTGGCACCTCCCTCTCCCCTTGCTACACCTCTCCCTCTCGCAGACGCTTGGCGAAGCCCTGCCGAGATCACTGCTGCATCCACCACCACGCCGTCGTGCTGCTGGATCTTCATCAACCTCTCCTTCCCCCTTGCTGGATCAAGAAGGAGGAGACGTCTTCCTCAACCGTACGTGTGTTGAACGCGGAGGTGCCGTCCGTTCAGCGCTAGGATCTCCGGTGATTTGGATCACGATGAGTACGACTCCCTCAACCCCGTTCTCTTGAACGATTCCGCTCGATCTACAAGGGTATGTAGATGCACTCCTCTCTCTCGTTGCTAGATGAACTCATAGATTGATCTTGGTGAAATCGTAGAATTTTTTTATTTTCTGCAACTTCCCAAAAGTGGCATCATGAGCTAGGTCTATGCGTAGTTCTCTTTGCACGAGTAGAACATAAATTTGTTGTGGGCGTAGATGCTGTCAACTTTCTTGCCACTACTAGTCTTATTTTGCTTCAGCGGTATTGTGGGATGAAGCGGCCTGGACCGACCTTACACGTACGCTTACATGAGACAGGTTCCATCGACTGACATGCACTAGTTGCATAAGGTGGCTAGCGGGTGTCTGTCTCTCCCACTTTAGTTGGAGCGGATTCGATGAAAAGGGTCCTTATGAAGGGTAAATAGAAGTTGACAAATCACGTTGTGGCTTTCACGTAGGTAAGAAAACGTTCTTGCTAGAACCCTATTGCAGCCACGTAAAACATGCAACAACAATTAGAGGACGTCTAACTTGTTTTTGCAGCATGTGATTGTGATGTGATATGGACAAAAGTTGTGATGAATGATGAATGATATATATGTGATGTATGAGATCATGTTCTTGTAATAGGAATCACGACTTGCATGTCAATGAGTATGACAACCGGCAGGAGCCATAGGAGTTGTCTTAATTATTGTATGACCTGCGTGTCAATGATTTAACGCCATGTAATTACTTTACTTTATTGCTAAACCGTTAGCCATAGTAGTAGAAGTAATAGTTGGCGAGCAACCCCATGGAGACACGATGATGGAGATCATGATGATGGAGATCATGGTGTCATGCTGGTGACGAAGATGATCATGGAGCCCCGAAGATGGAGATCAAAGAAGCTATATGATATTGGCCATATCATGTCACTGATATTTGATTGCATGTGATGTTTATCATGTTTTTGCACCTTGTTTACTTAGAACGACGATAGTAAATAAGATGATCCCTCATAATAATTTCAAGAAAGTGTTCCCCCTAACTGTGCACCGTTGCGAAAGTTCGTTGTTTCGAAGCACCACGTGATGATCGGGTGTGATAGATTCTAACATTCACATACAACGGGTGTAAGACAGATTTACACACACATAAACACTTAGGTTAACTTGACGAGCCTAGCATGTATAGACATGGCCTCAGAACACAAGAGACCGAAAGGTCGAACATGAGTCGTATGGAAGATACGATCAACATGGAGATGTTCACCGATGATGACTAGTCCGTCTCACGTGATGATCGGACACGGCCTAGTCTACTCGGATCATATATCACTTAGATGACTAGAGGGGTGTCTAATCTGAGTGGGAGTTCATTAAATAATTTGATTAGATGAACTTAATTATCATGAACTTAGTCTAAAATCTTTACAATATGTCTTATAGATCAAATGGCTCACGTTACCCTCAACTTCAACGCATTCCTAGAGAAAACCAAGCTAAAAGATGATGGCAGCAACTATACGGACTGGGTTCGGAACCTGAGGATCATCCTCATAGCTTCCAAGAAAGATTATGTCCTAGAAGCACCGCTAGGTGAAGCTCCCATCCCAGAGAACCAAGACGTTATGAACGCTTGGCAGTCTCGTGCTGATGATTACTACCTTGTTCAGTGCGGCATGCTTTACAGCTTAGAACCGGGGCTCCAAAAGCGTTTTGAGCAACACGGAGCATATGAGATGTTCGAAGAGCTGAAAATGGTTTTTCAAGCTCATGCCCGGGTCGAAAGATATGAAGTCTTCGACAAGTTCTTCAGCTATAAGATGGAGGAAAATAGTTCTGTCAGTGAGCAGATACTCAAGATGTCTGGGTTGCACAACCACTTGACTCAGCTGGGAGTTAATCTCCCGGATGACGCGGTTATTGACAGAATCCTCCAGTCGCTTCCACCGAGCTACAAGAGCTTTGTGATGAACTTCAATATGCAGGGTATGGAAAAGACCATTCCTGAGGTATATTCAATGCTGAAATCAGCGGAGGTAGAGATCAAGAAAGGAACATCAAGTGTTGATGGTGAATAAAACCACTAAGTTCAAGAAAGGCAAGGGTAAGAAGAACTTCAAGAAGGACGGCAAGGGAGTTGCCGCGCCCGGTAAGCCAGTTGCCGGGAAGAAGTCAAAGAATGGACCCAAGCCTGAAACTGAGTGCTTTTATTGCAAGGGAAGCGGACACTGGAAGCGGAACTGTCCCAAGTACTTAGCGGACAAGAAGGCCGGCAACACTAAAGGTATATGTGATATACATGTAATTGATGTGTACCTTACCAGTACTCGTAGTAGCTCCTGGGTATTGATACCGGTGCGGTTGCTCATATTTGTAACTCAAAGCAGGAACTGCGGAATAAACGGAGACTGGCGAAGGACGAGGTGACGATGCGCGTCGGGAATGGTTCCAAGGTCGATGTGATCGCCGTCGGCACGCTACCTCTACATTTACCTACGAGATTAGTTTTAAACCTCAATAATTGTTATTTAGTGCCAAGTTTGAGCATGAACATTGTATCTGGATCTCGTTTAATACGATATGACTACTCATTTAAATCCGAGAATAATGGTTGTTCTATTTATATGAGAGATATGTTTTATGGCCATGCCCCGATGGTCAATGGTTTATTCTTAATGAATCTCGAACGTGATGTTACACATATTCATAGTGTGAATACCAAAAGATGTAAAGTTGATAACGATAGTCCCACATACTTGTGGCACTGCCGCCTTGGTCACATTGGTGTCAAGCGCATGAAGAAGCTCCATGCTGATGGACTTTTAGAGTCTCTCGATTATGAATCATTTGACACATGCGAACCATGCCTCATGGGCAAAATGACCAATACTCCGTTCTCCGGAACAATGGAGCGAGCAACCAACTTATTGGAAATCATACATACTGATGTGTGCGGTCCAATGAGCGTTGAGGCTCGCGGAGGATATCGTTATGTTCTCACTCTCACTGACGACTTGAGTAGATATGGGTATGTCTACTTAATGAAACACAAGTCTAAGACCTTTGAAAAGTTTAAGGAATTTCAGAATGAGGTAGAGAATCAACGTGACCGAAAGATAAAGTTCCTACGATCAGATCGTGGAGGAGAATATTTAAGTCTCGAATTTGGTACGCACTTAAGGAAATGTGGAATCATTTCACAACTCACGCCGCCTGGAACACCTCAGCGTAACGGTGTGTCCGAACATCGTAATCGCACTTTATTGGATACGGTGCGATCTATGATGTCTCTTACCGATTTACTGCTATCTTTTTGGGGATACGCTCTAGAGACAGCTACATTCACTTTAAATAGGGCACCGTCTAAATCCGTTGAGACGACACCGTATGAATTATGGTTTGGGAAGAAACCTAAGCTGTCGTTTCTAAAAGTTTGGGGATGCGATGCTTATGTCAAGAAACTTCAACCTGAAAAGCTCGAACCCAAGTCGGAAAAATGCGTCTTCATAGATACCCTAAGGAAACCATTGGGTATACCTTCTACCTCAGATCCGAAGGCAAGATCTTTGTTGCCAAGAACGGGTCCTTTCTGGAGAAAGAGTTTCTCTCGAGATAAGTAAGTGGGAGGAAAGTGGAACTTGATGAAGTACTACCTCTTGAACCGATGAGTAGCGCAGCTCAGGAAGATGTTCCTGTGGTGCCAGCACCAACTGAAGAGGAAGTTAATGATGATGATCAAGGTACTTCGGATCAAGTTACTACTGAACTTCGTAGGTCCATGAGGACACGTTCCACACCAGAGTGGTATGGCAACCCTGTCCTGGAAATCATGTTGTTAGACAACGGTGAACCTTCGAACTATGAAGAAGCGATGGCGGGCCCAGATTCCAACAAATGGCTTGAAGCCATGCAATCCGAGATAGGATCCATGTATGAAAACAAAGTATGGACTTTGACAGACTTGCCCGATGATCGGCGAGCGATAGAAAACAAATGGATCTTTAAGAAGAAGACGGACGCGGATGGTAATGTTACCATCTATAAAGCTCGACTTGTCGCTAAGGGTTATCGGCAAGTTCAAGGGGTTGACTATGATGAGACTTTCTCTCCCGTAGCGAAGCTAAAGTCCGTCCGAATCATGTTAGCAATTGCCGCATACTATGATTATGAGATATGGCAAATGGACGTCAAAACGGCATTCCTTAACGGTCATCTTAAGGAAGAGTTGTATATGATGCAGCCGGAAGGTTTTGTCGACCCTGAGAATGCTAACAAGGTATGCAAGCTCCAGCGATCCATTTATGGGCTGGTGCAAGCATCTCGGAGTTGGAACATTCGCTTTGATGAGATGATCAAAGCATTTGGGTTTATGCAGACTTATGGAGAAGCCTGCGTTTACAAGAAAGTGAGTGGGGGCGCTGTAGCATTTCTCATATTATATGTAGATGACATACTTTTGATGGGAAATGATATAGAACTCTTGGACAGCATTAAGGCCTACTTGAATAAGTGTTTTTCAATGAAGGACCTTGGAGAAGCTGCTTACATATTAGGCATCAAGATCTATAGGGATAGATCGAGACGCCTCATAGGTCTTTCACAAAGCACATACCTTGATAAGATATTGAAGAAGTTCAATATGGATCAGTCCAAGAAAGGGTTCTTGCCTGTATTGCAAGGTGTGAGATTGAGCTCGGCTCAATGCCCGACCACGGCAGAAGAAAAGGAAGAGATGAGTGTCATCCCCTATGCCTCAGCCATAGGGTCTATTATGTATGCCATGATGTGTACCAGACCTGATGTAAACCTTGCCGTAAGTTTGGTAGGAAGGTACGAAAGTAATCCCGGCAAGGAACACTGGACAGCAGTCAAGAACATCCTAAAGTACCTGAAAAGGACTAAGGATATGTTTCTCGTTTATGGAGGTGACGAAGAGCTCGTCGTAAAGGGTTACGTCGACGCTAGCTTCGACATAGATCTGGATGACTCTAAGTCACAAACCGGATACGTGTATATTTTGAATGGTGGGGCAGTAAGCTGGTGTAGTTGCAAGCAAAGCGTCGTGACGGGATCTACATGTGAAGCAGAGTACATGGCAGCCTCGGAGGCAGCGCATGAAGCAATCTGGGTGAAGGAGTTCATCACCGACCTAGGAGTCATACCCAATGCGTTGGGCCGATCAAACTCTTCTGTGACAACACTGGAGCTATTGCACTTGCCAAGGAGTCCAGGCTTCACAAGAAGACCAGGCACATCAAGCGTCGCTTCAACTCCATCCGTGAAAATGTTCAAGATGGAGACATAGGTATTTATAAAGTACACACTGACCTGAATGTAGCAGATCCGTTGACTAAACCTCTCCCTTGGGCAAAACATGATCAACACCAAAATTCCATGGGTGTTCGATTCATCACAATGTAACTAGATGATTGACTCTAGTGCAAGTGGGAGACTGTTGGAAATATGCCCTAGAGGCAATAATAAAATGGTTATTATTATATTTCTTTGTTCATGGTAATAGTCTATTATTCATGCTATAATTGTGTTATCCGGAAATCATAATACACGTGTGAATACATAGACCACGACATGTCCCTAGTAAGCCTCTAGTTGACTAGGTCGTTGATCAACAGATAGTCATGGTTTCCTGACTATGGACATTGGATGTCATTGATAACGGGATCACATCATTAGGAGAATGATGTGATGGATAAGACCCAATCCTAAGCATAGCTCAAAGATCGTGTAGTTCGTTTAGCTAGAGCTTTTCCAAATGTCAAGTATCATTTCCTTAGACCATGAGATTAAGCAACTCCCGGATACCGTAGGAGTGCTTTGGGTGTGCCAAACGTCACAACGTAACTAGGTGACTATAAAGGTACACTACGGGTATCTCCGAAAGTGTCTGTTGGGTTGGCATGAACCGAGACTGGGATTTGTCACTCTGTATGATGGAGAGGTATCTCTGGGCCCACTCGGTAATGCATCATCATAATGAGCTCAATGTGACCAAGTGTCTGGTCACGGGATCATGCATTACGGTACGAGTAAAGTGACTTGCCGGTAACGAGATTAAACGAGGTATTGGGATACCGACAATCGAATCTCGGGCATGTAACGTACCGATTGACAAAGGGAATTGTATACGGGATTACTTGAGTCCTCGACATCGTGGTTCATCCGATGAGATCATCGAGGAACATGTGGGAGCCAACATGGGTATCCAGATCCCGCTTTGGTTATTGACCGGAGAGGCGTCTCGGTCATGTTTGCATGTCTCCCGAACCCGTAGGGTCTACACACTTAAGGTTCGGTGACGCTAGGGTTGTAGAGATATGAGTATGCAGTAAACCAAAAGTTGTTCGGAGTCCCGGATGAGATCCCGGACGTCACGAGGAGTTCCGGAATGGTCCGGAGGTAAAGAATTATATATAGGAAGTCAGGTTTCAGCCATCGGGAAAGTTTCGGGGGTCACCGGTATTGTACCGGGACCACCGGAAGGGTCCCGGGGGTCCACCGGGTGGGGCCACCTATCCCGGAGGGCCCCATGGGCTGAAGTGGGAGGGGAACCAGCCCCTGGTGTGCTGGTGCGCCCCCCCTTGGGCCCCCCCTACGCCTAGGGTTGGAAACCCTAGGGTGGGGGCGCCTCCACTTGCCTTTGGGGGCAAGGCACCCCCTTGGCCGCCGCCCCCCTAGGAGATCCCATCTCCTAGGGCCGACGCCCCCCCTAGGGGCCCTATATAAAGAGGGGGGGGAGGGAGGGCAGCCGCACCCTTGCACTTGGCTCCTCCCTCTCCCCTTGCTACACCTCTCCCTCTCGCAGATGCTTGGCGAAGCCCTGCCGAGATCACTGCTGCATCCATCACCACGCCGTCGTGCTGCCGGATCTTCATCAACCTCTCCTTCCCCCTTGCTGGATCAAGAAGGAGGAGACGTCTTCCTCAACCGTACATGTGTTGAACGCGGAGGTGCCGTCCGTTCGACGCTAGGATCTCTGATGATTTGGATCACGACGAGTATGACTCCCTCAACCCCGTTCTCTTGAACGCTTCCGCTTGATCTACAAGGGTATGTAGATGCACTCCTCTCTCTCGTTGCTAGATGAACTCATAGATTGATCTTGGTGAAGCCGTAGAAAAAAATTTATTTTCTGCAATGTTCCCCAACATATGGTGTCGTCCGCGTATTGGAGGAGGGAAACCCCTCCTCCGTCCACTAGGTGGGGGACAATGCCCCGGATATGGCCGCAGGCTTTGGCCTTATCAAGGATGACCACAAGGGCATCGACAACCATGTTAAAAAGGAACGGGGAGAACGGGTCACCCTGGCGCACCCAACATAAGGTGGGGAAGTAGGGACCAATCTCGCCGTTAATGTTGACCGTCGTTCGACCACAGGTGACAAGTTGCATAACGCGGGTCACCCAGTGGTCGTCGAAGCCCTTCCGAAGCAATACTTCCCGAAGGAAGGGCCAGTGGACCGTGTCGTAGGCCTTATGAAAGTCGAGCTTAAGGAACACAACGCGGTGGTGCTTGGATCGGACTTCATGGAGGACTTCAGGAAAGACCAACACCCCATCCAAAATAAATCAGCCTTTGATGAAGGCGGATTGGTTGGGGTGGGTGACAGAGTCCGCAAGAAGGGTCACCCTATTGGCGTACCCTTTGGCCAGGATCCTGAAGATCACGTTAATCATGGTGATCGGGCGAAACTGGCAGATGTCCGAGGCCCCCGGTACCTTTGGGATGAGGGTAATGATCCCATAGTTCACACGCCCAAGGTCCATGGTCCCAGAGAACGAAGAGGGCCACGACCTCTGGTTTGATGGCTTGCCAGAATGTTTTAAAAAACAGGACTGGCAATCCATCCGGGCCCGGAGTCGAGGAGGGGTTCATTCCATTGATCGCCGCAAGGACCTCCTCCTCCGAGAAAGGCGCCACCAAAGCGGCGCTGGCCTCGGCAGAGACAAGTTGGGCACCCGACCAGGTATCGGGGGCCAGCGCAGCCCCACCCCGAGGGGTGGGGTGAAAAGGGCTTTATAGAAGCCGTCTACGTGGGCACGGATGTCCGAGGGTCGAACAAGCTGAGTATCACCATCCCACAGGGAGTGAATCGAGTTGCGACGACGCCGGCCGTTGGCAATCACTTGGAAGTAGGCCGTGTTGGCGTCGCCCTGAAGAACCCACCATTGGGTGCCGCACAACCGCTAGTAGGCCTCCTCGTCAGCGTAGATGACCGAGAGCTGGTCCTCGAGATCATATCTTAACATCCACTCATCCGGGGAGATCCCAGATGAGTCAGCGCGGGCGTCCAGGGCCTGGATGGCGCTCGGGAGGGCCTTCTTGCGGTCCCAGATATCACAATCGAGGTTTGCGCCCCATCCCTTCATAAATTGGCGGGCTAGCTTGGCGCAGAACTGCCAGGAGTCCACCGCGAACATGGCGCAGTGGGGGGAATTGCGCGCGGCGGTCCACTTAGCCGCAACAGCCTCGCGAAACCTGGCCTAGTTGAGCCAGAAGAGCTCAAACCGGAACCGAGGGGGGATGGGGGGCGTTCATCAGCAGAGGAGAGGAGAAGAGGGACATGATCGGAGCCGATCCTGGTAATAGCCTGAACCGAGGCCAGGGGCGTCTGAGCTCCCATTCCGGGATAACTAAGACGTGGTCTAGGACAGACTGCATCGGGTTCGCTTGGCGGTTAGTCCAGGTGAACCGGGCCCCCGTGCGCTCGAGCTCACGGAGGCCAAACTCCGTGATGCAGTCGTTAAAAATCTGCATCCGGGGGCGATTAACCCGGTCATTGTTCTTCTCATCCGGGGAGCGGATGAGATTAAAGTCACCCCCACAACAACAGGGAGGGGGGAAGCGGAGATCTTCTGCTGCAGCTCAGCGAGGAAGGTCGGGGAGCGGCTGTGGTCCGCCGGTCCGTAGACGATGATGACCTCCCATTTAAAGCACGCTCAAAGATCTCCGTACTAACAAAGAACTCGCCCTAATCCATACCTCCCACCTCAAAGGTGGCATCCTTAACACCTAAGAGGATGCCACCCGAGTGACCATTGTTCCCACTAGAAGGGAGCCAATGCCAGGAGAACAGGTGGGAGCTAAGGCTGTCAAGCTCGGGGAGACAGAAATCCATGCACATGGTTTCTTGGATGGCAATGATGTTGATGTGCTCGTCACGGATGTACTCAACTAGCTGGCGGCGGCGGCAGTCATGGCCAAAGTCGCGGATGTTCCAGAAGAGGCCACGCATCTAAACCGCAATTGAGGGGCTGCTTGACCCCCCAGGACGGTGAAAGCACTATGGGCTCTAAGAGCGGCAGTGCGGGAGCGAGTGCGACCATGGATTTCCTCGACCGACATCCCAGAGAGCTGGGGTGCCGGGGTGCGGAGGAGATGTGCCCGGGTCTCAGCGAGTTTCCTGTCAAGGATCTCGCGGGCCTGGATAGCTGCAATCTGCTCCAAGGGGGGGCCAACCTCCCCCCTGAAAACTACAGACGAGTCTAGGGCCACCTTGGCAAGGTGGCCGAGCGGGACGGCTTCAAGCGCAGAAAAGGAGCAGCTAGAAGAACTGGAGGGGATGTCGGTCGCACCTATCTCGAGGTTCCGGGCCACAGCCCGGATCTCAGCCCGCTCAGAGATGGACAGCGCGGGAAGCCAACCGGGTGATCCGCGTCGAGCCGGACGCTGCGGCGAAAGGCCGTCACCGGGGTAGACGAGGCCCGAGCCCTACGGACATAGGACACCGACCGATGCGGGTGGGAGGCGACGGGGGTGACCATCTCCTCAGAGGCCACCAGCAGCAGACGAGTCGGGAACGCAGGTGCCGGAGGCATCAGACGGGCACCAGACTCCGCCTGGGGAGAGGGGAGGGTCCGGGGCCAGCGGATCCGGGGCCGGTGCTTCATCAACCGGGGCAGGGGAGGGAGCCGGGGGGAGGCGGGAGGCGGCAGCGCATCCACCCCAGGGGGACCCGAGGGGGAGGCGCCGACATCGGTGAGGCCGGAGGCAGTAGATACGCCGATGCCGAGGACGAGGGGGCCGTGGCCACCATGGGAAGGACGCACGGCGAGCGTGGCGAAGATGCCGGGAGGACGAGGAGGCTGATGCTGGAGATGTTACTGAGCTCGGCCGAAGAGGAGGGGGAGGAGACCGGCAGCGCGGCGGAAGCGGCCTCCGAGGAGGGGGCCAACCCAAGCGACTGGCCCGCACCCGCACCCCACGCCTCGGAGGTGGAGAGGGGTCTCGTGAGGGGGAGCAGCTACGGCCAGAGTGCTCATCGTCGTCCTCCAGATCCTCGTGGCGGGAGGGGCGCAGACGGCGGTAGTGGGAGTCATCGCGGGGGTCCGCGTCGTCCCCACCAAAGTGGCCATCAGCGAGGTGTCGAGGGCGGTCGATGTGGTTGGGAGGCTCGGGGTAGATCTTGAGGTCGAATCCCTGGTCGTTGAAGAACACTCTGACGATGGCACGGAGGATGGAGCAGTCCAGGCACTTGACCTTGACACAGACCTCCTCCTCCTTGCGAAGGGAGAGCTCGTCCACCACCACCACCTTGCCCAGGAGCTTGGACATGCTACGGATCACCTTCTCAGAGCGGGCGATGTCGGGGAGGCCCGCTATGAGGATCCAAGCAGTGTCCAGCACGGTAACTGTCTTAGGGTCCATCAGGGGCTCAGAGATGTTGACGACGAGCTTGTTGAGGGCGAGGGTAATGTCGTCACTACGGGTGCAGAGACCCAGGATGAGAGCATCGGGGAAGACCACGGTGAAGGAGCTATCGGAGGTCGGAGTCACCTGCCAATCCCAGATGCGACGGCAGAGGTGGTTAAGCTCCGCCTTGATCATCTCTGGTAAAGCGACCCCGGCCCCTACGATGGTCACAACCGCAAGGCGCGACGGAAACGGTGGGGGGAGTTCCTCCACCTCAATGTGGAAGAATTCGGGGCCCTCGATGCCGTGGTCGTACATCATCAGCTCCCTTGAGACCGGTCGGTCGGGACAAAGAGCCGCGGGGTGGTCCGGATCTGAGCACACGAAGCAGCACTGGGGACTTGTGCAGGCCATTTGGGAGTGTCCCAGAAGGCCGCAATTGAAGCACTTGACGAGGTTGGCAGCGGGGTTATCCGGGCAGAGGGCAGTCGAGGTCGATGCGGCCGGGACGCGAGAGGAGCCGGGGCCGCTGCCTGGCCATTGCCACGGCCGAGCCCCCGCTTCTTCTTCCGCTTCAGACCGGCCTTGCTGCGGCCGTCCCGACGGCGCCCGGGGGGAAGCTAGGGGTGGAGCGGGGAGGCTGGTACTGGCAGGCCTAGGAGGAGGCGGCAGGGGAACGGTCGAGGATCGGTGAGCGGGAAGGGCCACCGCGGGCAGGCGAGCGGCCACCGTCCCGGCGCCCGGGAGGGAACGGGGAGCGGCGGCGCTGACACCTCCACTCTGGCGTGGGCACGGGCGAGCGGGACCGGGAGTGGTCCCGTCGATCAGCCTTGGCCGGAGAACGGTGCGGCAGGGAGCGGTGGTCGGTGCGCGGGGGCGAGCGGTGGTCGGAGCAGGGAGGGGAACACCGAGACTCCCGAGAAGAAAGCTGGCGGCGGAGCTCTTCCTCATGGCGGGAAGCTTCGGGGGAGGGGCGGGGAGCAGCACGGTGGTCTTCGGCCCGCCGCTTAGGCCGAGGGGCGTCATCCCCCCACAAGTGTGGCATGGGAGCCGGCGGGGAGGGAGAGGGGCGGGGGATGGGGAGAGAGGCGGCGGTGGGGAGCAGGGGCGGAGCGTGCTATAGGGTTTCTATCAAGGGAGAGGAGAGCGAGGATGGGGGACGAGGCAGGCCAGCGGGGAGCCAAATGGCCTGGCGACCCGGCTGGGTCGGCCCATCACAGGATCTAGGAGGGAGGCCCAAGATCGAGGAGGATGCCCGAACCGGGATCAGCCCAGGAAGCCTCCAGCCCAGGGCAAGACGGCCCAGCCCGTGAGGCAGGGAGGTCGGGGCGAGGGTTTCCTCTACCGCCGCCGTCCCTGCCGTGGCCGACGCCGGCGCCACCGGGGGAGCGGGCCAAGCCCGACTAGGAGCGCGAGAGGGGGACAAGCACAGCGCGGAGGTCCCAAAGGAAGCAATGAATGGGCGGAACGGAGATGTGCGGCGGAGGATCGGAGAGATAGCCGGCGAAAACGCAGCCCGGCGTGGAGATGCCCGAGGCGTGGAGGCCAGGGGGCGTTCGCTGCGACGTGCCAAGACGTGCCAGCCAGGCCCTGGTCGGACCACCCCGCGACACCCCACGCCAAGGCACGGTGGCGGCGAGCGGTCCGGTGAGCCAAGGCGGCGGCTTTCCGGGGCGTCAACGGCGAGGGGACAGAGGAGCGAGGCGCGCGGGCGGGGGCGCCAGGGTGACCAGAACGGAGCAGGGGCGAGGGCACCAGCCGGGAACCGACAGCCCGAGGCGGGGGATTGATACATCTCCGTCGTATCTACTTTTCCAAACACTTTTGCCCTTGTTTTGGACTCTAACTTGTATGATTTGAATGGAGCTAACCCGGACTGACGCTGTTTTCAGCAGAATTGCCATGATGTTGTTTTATGTGTAGAAAATAAAAGTTCTCGGAATGACCTGAAACTCCACGGAACATCTTAGAAAAATAATAATAAATCCTCGCCAAAGATGAAGACCAGGGAGCCCACACCCTGTCCACGAGGGTGGGGGCGCCCCTCACCCCCTCCTGGGCGTGCCCCCCTACCTCGTGGGCCCCTGGTGGCCCTCCGACGCCAACTCCAACTCCATATGTTGGCTTTCGAGGAGAAAAAAAATCAAAGAGAAGAAATCATCGCGTTTTACGATATGGAGCCGCCGCCAAGCCCTAATCACTCTCGGGATGGCTGATCTGGAATCCGTTCTGGGCTCCGGAGAGGGGGGATTCGTCGCCGTCATCATCATCAACCATCCTCCATCACCAATTTCATGATGCTCACCGCCGTGCGTGAGTAATTCTATTGTAGGCTTGCTGGACGGTGATGGGTTGGATGAGATTTATCATGTAATCGAGTTAGTTTTGTTAGGGTTTGATCCCTAGTATCCACTATGTTCTGAGATTGATGTTGCTATGACTTTGCTATGCTTAATGCTTGTCACTAGGGCCCGAGTGCCATGATTTCAGATCTGAACCTATTATGTTTTCATGAATATATGTGAGTTCTTGATCCTATCTTGCAAGTCTATAGTCACCTACTATGTGTTATGATCCGGCAACCCCGAAGTGACAATAATCGGGACCACTCCCGGTGATGACCATAGTTTGAGGAGTTCATGTATTCACTATGTGCTAATGCTTTATTCCGGTTCTCTATTAAAAGGAGGCATTAATATCCCTTAGTTTCCAATAGGACCCCGCTGCCACGGGAGGGTAGGACAAAAGATGTCATGCAAGTTCTTTTCCATAAGCACGTATGACTATATTCGGAATACATGCCTACATTACATTGATGAATTGGAGCTAGATTTGTGTCACCCTATGTTATGACTGTTACATGACGAACCACATCCGCATAATTATCCATCACTGATCCGGTGCCTACGAGTTTTCCATATACTGGTTCTCGCTTATTTACTTTTCCGTTGTTACTGTTACAATCACTACAAAATACCAAAAATATTACTTTTGATGTCTTTACTTTTGTTACCGTTACCACCACTATCATATTACTTTGCTACTAAACACTTTGCTGCAGATATTAAGTTTCCAGGTGTGGTTGAATTCACAACTCAACTGCTAATACTTGAGAATATTCTTTGGCTCCCCTTGTGTCGAATCAATAAATTTGGGTTGAATACTCTACCCTCGAAAATTGTTGCGATCCCCTATACTTGTGGGTTATCAAGACCTTTTTCTGGCGCCGTTGCCGGGGAGCATAGCTCTATTCCTTGAGTTACTTGGGATTTATATCTGCTGGACACTATGAAGAACTTGAAAGATGATCGAACTACTATTTTGCCCTCAACTACGAGGGGAGGTAAGGAACTGCCATCTAGCTCTGCACTAGAGTCTCCTTCCGTTATAAGTAAGCTTGCGACACCTAAACCTGCTACTGCTATGAATTCTGATATGTCGCATGTTATTGATGATGCCACTTCTGCTATGCGTGATACTTATGATGAAACTACTTCTATGCTTGATAATACTGTGCCCCTTGGTAAATTTCTTGATGAGCAAATTGCTAGGTCTAGAGAAAGAGAAATTATTGAATCTGAATACGATGATCAGAGTGATGATGAAAATATGCCTGCTATTCCTGAGGGTTATCTTTTTGATGCGGAATCTTCTGCAGCTATTTTTGCTTGCCTGGATAGATACGAACTTAAGAGGTTGCTAGTTAAATGGAGTAAAGAATCTCTTAGAGATAGAATGAGACCCGACCCTACTTTTGCTACTTCACCTATCTGTCTTCCCGATAAGGATTATTATGAATTTTCTGTTGATCCAGATATAATTACTTTGGTTGAATCTGATCCTTTCTATGGCTATGAATTTGGAACTGTTGTGGCACATATTACTAAGTTAAATGATATAGCCGCCCTGTTTACTAAAGATGAGAGATCGCGCTACCTTTATTTACTCAAAATATTTTTGTTCTCATTAAAGGGTGATGCTAAGATATGGTTTAATTCTCTTGATCCTGGTTGTGTGCGTAGTCCCTAGGATATGATATATTACTTCTCCGCTAAATATTTCCCTGCTCATAAGAAACAAGCTGCTTTGAGGGAAATATACAACTTCTTGCAAATTGAAGAAGAGAGTCTCCCACAAGCTTGGGGGAGGCTTCTCAAGTTACTTAATGCTTTGCCTGATCATCCTATTAAGAAACCTGAAATACTTGATATCTTTTATAATGGACTAACTGAGGCTTCCAGAGATTACCTGGATAGTTGTGCTGGTTCTCTTTTTAGGGAAAGAACACCGAATGAGGCTGAAATTCTATTGAATAATATGTTGATAAATGAAAATAATTGGGCACTTCCCAAGCCACCTACTGAGCCAGCTCTAGAGCCAATTACTGTGCCTATTCCTAAACCAACTCCGAAGAAGAGAGGTGTTCTATTTCTCAGTCCCGAAGATATGCAAGAGGCAAAGAAGTCTATGAAAGAAAAAGGTATTAAAGCTGAAGATGTTAAAAATTTACCTCCTATTGAAGAAATACACGGTCTTAATTTACCGCCTGTTGAAGAAGTATATGATCTCAATTCCTTATTCACTGAAGAACCTCCTGATCCTGATATCCCGACACAGGTAGTAAAGGTAAATTCTCTCTATAGATATGATAAAGCTGAAGTCCCTCCTACTAAAATTGCTAGTCAGTGCTTGGATGAGTTTGATGACTTTATGTTTAAGCAAGATGACTTTAATGCTTATTTTGGTAGACAATTAAAACAAGATGCTTATATGATTAAACGCTTGGGTGATTATATGGCTAATATTAGAGGTGAACTTAAACTTGTTAGCAAACATGCTTCTATGGTTACCACTGAGGTAGAACAAGTACTTAAAGCTCAGAAAGAAGTGCTTGATGAAATGAATAGTAAGAAAAATGATTATGATGTTAGAGTAGCTACTAGAACTGGTAGAATGACTCAAGAACCTTTGTATCCTGAAGGCCACCCTAAGAGAATCGAGCAAGATTCTCAGAAAAATGATATTGATGTACCTAGTTCTTCTAAAAGGAAGAAAAAGAAAAACGATAGGACTTTGCAAACTTCTAGTGAACCTATTACTGAACCACCTGAGAATCCAAATGATATTTCCATGTCTGATGCTGAAACACAATCTGGTAATGAACATGAACCTAGTGATAATGTTAATGATAATTTTCATGATGATGCTCAACCTAGTAATGATAATGATGTAGAGATTGAACCTGTTGTTGATCATGATAACCCACAATCAAGGAATCAACATTATGATAAAAGAGACTTCGTTGCTAGGAAACATGGTAAAGAAAGGGAACCATGGGTTCAGAAACCCATGCCTTTTCCTCCGAAACCATCCAAGAAAAAGGATGATGAGGATTTTGAGCGCTTTGTTGAAATGATTAGACCCATCTTTTTGCGTATGCGATTAACTGATGTGCTCAAAACAAATCATTATGCTAAGTATATGAAGGATATCATTACTAATAAAAGAAAGATACCGGAAGCTGAAATTTCCACCATGCTTGCTAATTATACTTTTAAGGGTGGAATACCAAAGAAACTTGGAGATCCAGGAGTACCTACTATACCATGCTCCATTAAGAGAAATTATATTAAAACTGCTTTATGTGATCTTGGAGCCGGTGTTAGTGTTATGCCTCTCTCTTTATATCGTAGACTTGACTTGAATAAGTTGACACCTACTGAAATATCTTTGCAAATGGCTGATAAATCAACTGCTATACCTGTCGGTATTTGTGAGGATGTGCCTGTTGTAGTTGCGAACGTTACTATTTTAATGGACTTTGTTATTCTTGATATTCCCGAGGATGATAGTATGTCTATTATTCTTGGAAGACCTTTTCTTAATACTGCAGGGGCTGTTATTGATTGCAACAAAGGCAATGTCACTTTTCATGTTAATGGCAATGAGCACACGGTACACTTTCCAAGGAAACAACCTCAAGTTTATAGTATCAACTCTATTGGAAAAATTCCATCGATTATATTTGGAGGTTTTGAATTTCCTCTCCCTACTGTCAAGAAAAAGTATGATATTCTTATTGTTGGGGATTTTCATATCCCCGTTGAGGTAATTTAGTGTTATTCAAAATTTCTCTAGTTCCATGATTATTCGGAATGAGTTTCTTAACAAGACTTGATCAACCTTGTTAGTGGGTTCATTTTGATGATCACGAGATGGATGAAACTAGAAGCACAACCTTCTGTACCCTCTTTATATTTTTTGTTATTTAGTAGAAATAAAGTAAAATAGTATTTTTTCGGTGTGTTTCCTAACTTATCCGTGCAATATAAAAATATCCCGAAAATAAAAGTCCTCAGAATGCCATGCCAATTTAGTATGATTTTTTCGGGAATATTTGAGGATTTACTGTGCAAAAATTACCGTGGGGGGATCTAGAGATATAACACAAGCCACTATAGGGAGCATTCACTTTCCTGCTATACATTATTTTGCTCTCTTTATAGGTAGATGCATTAATGCTAAGGATGAAGCATGTCACATGTGTGTCCCTGATCTCAGCATTCTCAGAAGTGCTGTGTTAGGAGACCAATCTTATCATATGGGAGCCATTGTAGCTCGCAGGTTGCATCATAGTAGACATAACGGAGATTTCTTTGGAGGAATTTATGCAACCCGCTTAGCTAATTTTCTTGAGATAGACATTCGTGAGGGTGATATGGAGTTACCCCCTACTTATTTGGATTTTGATTCTATGGTTTCCCATCAGTTTGTTGAGAGGACTGAACCACCTCTCCAGTATCGATTAATCTTTAACAAAAGGCATGTAGTCCATATTACTCTTCCTACTCCTGCCTTCTTTGATTCTTAGAAAAAAGAAGATATATTATTACCAGAGAGGAGGCAGATGAGTACGAGAGAAGAGTGGAGGCGGCTCGACGCCACGCTGCAGCTCAGGAGGCGATAGCCGCTGCATCGCAGTATGACCCCGGCTTCACCTACGGGTATCCGTCAGGCTATCCCTGGCAGTAGACCAACTTAGGACAAAAGCCTAAGCTTGGGGGAGTACGTATTTCTCACCAATATTACATTCATGTTCACACACACTCATTGCTAGATGTCGGTGCTCATACTCTTTCACTGTAATATCCATGCTAGTTTATTTTTCTTTTTCCTGCTTTCTTCTTGTGTGTTTAATAAACCTTAAGAAAAAACCAAAAAAATTAGTAGTAGTTTATCTCTTTGCTGTAGTAATTAATAAGAAAAACCAAAAATATTTCCCTTTCTTCTTTTGCTTGTTGGGAGCTTTCCCGTGTAAATAGTTTTATTTTCCTTTCTCTGGGGTCGAGAAGACTATATTGAAAATGCTTAGTGGCTCTTATATGCATGATTGTTTATTTAACTTAGAGCCTATATTACTTGTCTTCTCTCTTGAGTTGAATGCTTGCAGATTCCATCTTAGTCTAATGCACGTACACTCCTATTATTATTCACATCGTTCGGTCGTGCAAGTGAAAGGCAATAATGATGATATATGATGGACTTATTGGGATGAGAATAGCTGGTATGAACTCGACCTCTTTTGTTTTTGTAAATATGATGATTCATCATTCCGGAGTCAGCTATTATGAAGTAAGCATATTTGCAATGACATTTAGAGATTATAGTTGCTTGTGCCATGCTTGATTAGCTATGAGTTATAATGGTTTACCTTGCGTGCCAACATGTTATTAGAATGATTATGATGTGGTATGATGGGATGGTATCCTCCTTTAAATGAATTGAGTGACTAGACTTGACACATGTTCACGCATGTAGTTATATCAAATCAACATAGCCTTCATGATATTTATGTTCATGGTAGATTATATCCTACTCATGCTTGCATTCGGTGTAAATTAGTTTTAATGCATATTTACGACTGTTGTCGCTCTCTTAGTTGGTCGCTTCCCAGTCTTTTGCTAGCCTTCACCTGTACTAAGCGGGAATACTGCTTGTGCATCCAAACTCCTTAAACCCCAAAGTTGTTCCATATGAGTCCACTATACCTACCTATATGTGGTATTTACCTACCGTTCCAAGTAAATTTGTATGTGTCAAACTCTACTTCAAATAAATATTCTGTTTTGCATGCTCGAATAGCTCATATGTCAACTAGGGCTGCCCTTATCTTCCGTGTTAGGCGGGTTATTCTCAAGAGGAGTGGACTCCACTCCTCATTCACGAGAAAACGGCTGGTCGCCGGGATGCCCGGTCTCATGCCTTATGCAAAATAAATCAAAATAATTGCAAACAAAACTCCCTCGGGACCTGTTGAATGTTGGAGGCACTCGTTGTTTCGAGCAAGCCATGGATTGATGCTTGTAGAGGAGGGGGGTATAAACTTTACAATTCTGTTTGGGAACCACCTATAATTTGATTAGCATGGAAGATATCGTTATCTCTTAGTTGTCATGTTGACAAGGAAATTATGCCGCTCAAAATATAATTTATCTCTATTTCAAAACCGAGCTCTGGCACCTCTACAAATCCCTGCTTCCCTTTGCGAAGGGCCTATTTATTTACTTTTATGTTGAGTCATCATCCTTCTTATTAAAAAGCACTCGCTGGAGAGCACCCTGTCGTTTGCATTCATTATTATTGGTTTATATTGGGTATGACTTGACTGGATCTCTTTTACCATGAATTACAATGTTTAGTCAGTCATTGATCTTTAAAGGTGCTCTGCATTTATGTTTTGCGGTCTCAGAAAGGGCTAGCGAGATACTATTTTGTTATATCATGTTATGATTATTTTGAGAAAGTGTTGTCATCTGAGTTTTGTTATTATAGCTCGCTAGCTGATTATGCTATTCATATGAGTAATTGTGAGACCGATGTGTTATTGTTAGTATGGTTAGTTCATAATATTTGCTGAAACTTGAATGCTGGCTTTTCATGTTACAACAATAAGAGCAAACAGAGTTTGTAAAAGTTTTTCTTTTTCTCTTTCAGTTTGTCAACTGAATTGCTTGAGGACAAGCAAGGGTTTAAGCTTGGGGGAGTTGATACGTCTCCGTCGTATCTACTTTCCAAACACTTTTGCCCTTGTTTTGGACTCTAACTTGTATGATTTGAATGGAACTAACCTGGACTGACGCTGTTTTCAGCAGAATTGCCATGATGTTGTTTTATGTGCAGAAAATAAAAGCTCTCAGAATGACCTGAAACTCCACGGAACATCTTAGAAAAAATAATAAAAAATCCTCGCCAAAGATGAAGATTAGGGGGCCCACACCCTGTCCACGAGGGTGGGCCCCCCCTCCTGGGCGCGCCCCCTACCTCGTGGGCCCCTTGGTGGCCCTCCGACGCCAACTCCAACTCCATATATTGGCTTTCGAGGAGAAAAAAATCAGAGAGAAGAAATCATCGCGTTTTACGATACGGAGCCGCCGCCAAGCCCTAATCTCTTTCAGGAGGGCTGATCTGGAGTCCGTTCGGGGCTCCTGAGAGGGGGATTCGTCGCCGTCGTCATCATCAACCATCCTCCATCACCAATTTCATGATGCTCACCGCCGTGCGTGAGTAATTCCATCGTAGGCTTGCTGGACGGTGATGGGTTGGATGAGATTTATCATGTAATCGAGTTAGTTTTGTTAGTGTTTGATCCCTAGTATCCACTATGTTCTGAGATTGATGTTGCTATGACTTTGCTATGCTTAATGCTTGTCACTAGGGCCCGAATGCCATGATTTCAGATCTGAACCTATTATGTTTTCATGAATATATGTGAGTTCTTGATCCTATCTTGCAAGTCTATAGTCACCTACTATGTGTTATGATCCGGCAACCCGAAGTGACAATAATCGGGACCACTCCCGGTGATGACCATAGTTTGAGGAGTTCATGTATTCACTATGTGCTAATGCTTTGTTCCGGTTCTCTATTAAAAGGAGGCCTTAATATCCCTTAGTTTCCAATAGGACCCCGCTGCCACGGGAGGGTAGGACAAAAGATGTCATGCAAGTTCTTTTCCAAAAGCACGTATGACTATATTCGGAATACATGCCTACATTACATTGATGAATTGGAGCTAGTTTTCTATGTCATCCTATGTTATGACTGTTACATGACGAACCACATCCGCATAATTATCCATCACTGATCCGGTGCCTACGAGTTTTCTATATACTGGTTCTCGCTTATTTACTTTTCCGTTGTTACTGTTACAATCACTATAAAGTACCAAAAACATTATTTTTACTGTCTGTACTTTTGTTACCGTTACCACCACTATCATATTACTTTGCTACTAAACACTTTGCTGCAGATATTAAGTTTCCAGGTGTGGTTGAATTGACAACTCAGCTGCTAATACTTGAGAATATTCTTTGGCTCCCTTTGTGTCGAATCAATAAATTTGGGTTGAATACTTTACCCTCAAAAACTGTTGCGATCCTCTATACTTGTGGGTTATCAGGGATCCCGGCGAACCACCGCGCGGCTGGCATCCACGTCGGCTAACTCCGCCAAATCGGCCCACCGGAGCGCCGCCGGCGACGAGGGCGCAGGGGAGGAGGTGTCAGCGGAGGACAGGGAGGCCGGGGGGGCGGAGGGCTAGGGGGTCACGGAAGAGGACGCCGGCGGCGGGGCGAGCAGCCGCGGGGCTGCGGCCGCGGCGCCAGGGGTGTCGCAGGAGCTCATTTCAAATCCCCGCAACACCGCCAGACGAAATCAGGCCGAACATATGCAGTTCTTCGAGATCGCCAAGGCAGACCAGATCTACCGATCGATCGCCGGTGCGAAGGGTCCGGTCGATGGAGGTTGCCGGCGCCCATGGCCCGCTGAAGCCACTCAGCATTGGGCAGAAGCCGCGGCTGTCGGAGTCGGACGCGAAGCTCATCCTGGCCCTGAAGAGCGAGCCCTACCCGATGCCGAAGGACTCGAAGAGGGCAGCGCTCGCAGGGAGGATCGACGCCATGTGGAACGAGTTCCGCGGCGACGTCGTGGAGCAGTTCTTCACCAAGGGCTACGTGGAGGTGGAGCACGGCTACTTCGCCGACAGGGCCAGCTCGGAGGCGTGGGTCAGGGAGAAGTGGGCGACGCTGGACTTCAGCAAGTTCGAGCTGTACCGCCCCGGTGACGAGGGGCTCGACGACTTCGTGGTGCGTCCCAGCGAGGATGCGGAGGAGGCCATCTACTACGGCCAAGAGTGAAGACCCTAGATGTAAGAATGCAAGTACACTTGTACGTGTTTTAAAAAGATTGAATTTTTCTAGCAGATGTTCACAAGTTTTTGTCAGCAAACGAGATGTTGGGGCTGACTACCCTCTTCTTCCTCACGGCTGCTTCACAGGTCACGCACGCATAACACAAGAAACTACTAGAATTTCTTTTGGGGCCTCAGCTGCCTCACGCGGAGACTGAGCTTTTAATTTCCATCCTTCTATTTCTCTTTAATTTAACTAAAACAAACATTTTTTCACTGCACTTTAAGTAGCGCATGCCAACGCACTAATCAGCCACCATGCCTGCACTCTAACACCACGCTTGAACAAGGAACAACTAACACCACGCTCGAACAAGGAACAACTAACTACATGTAGTTAATTGCATGTTGATACCACATTTCGGGCAGTATCGACGGATTGGTACTCCCTCCGTCCGAAAATACTTGTCATCAAAATGGACAAAAAGGGATGTATCTAGAACTAAAATACATCTAGATACATCCCCTTTTATTCATTTTGATGACAAGTATTTCCGGATGGAGGGAGTACTAGTTTTGGTAATTTTTACGTCTCAGCACCAAGTTTCGGGCAAAGCCTTGCAAATCGAGCTTTTCTCTGTATTTCTACATATTGACGCTATAACTGACTATCCGGGCCCTCATGCAAGGTGCCATGCTGGCCAATCCACACTCGCCCGTGCGCTGACTAGGACCGGTTCGGCAAGTGCTCTCCCCCGTGTTTCCTCTCCTCTCGCCCCCCCCCCCCCTAGTACTCTCCTCCCTCGCGAACCCTAGCATCCCCTTGTGTCTCTGCAGGGATGGCGGCGACGACCCGGGCGGTGGGGCCGGTGGCAATAGCAGCGGCAACAGAGGCTACGGCAGCGGGAACAGTCGACGCTGAGGCAGCGCTACGTCAGGAGGTTTCGATTGTGCCAACAACTACTCGAGCTCTGCCTTCTCCAGCGGCGACGAGGACGAGTTAATGGAGCCAACAGTCTCCATGGAGCAGCGGGTACGTCTGGCCCAGCTATGGGTGGCGAACCCTAGCAGTAGCCATCAGTGGACACATGGAGCCGGCAGCGTACTGCACGAATTTATCTCATCTCTGTTTTCCTTCTCTGTTGTTATAGATTTGGTCAAAATCCCTTCAATGTTAGCTGATAATGGGGATTACAGTTAGGGTTAGTTGCTTCCTGACTGAAATTGGGGACTATAATTTTTTGGATTGGGGATTAGGGTTAGGGTATGTTTCATTTTAAATTGGGGATTAGAATTTTCTATTAACTGAAATGTGAAACCAATTTGGCATTCAGTTAGTGCATTCTGCTATAATTCGTTAGATTCTTCTGTTAACTAAATTGTAGATTCAAGTAGGTTATACTGATTAGTTTAAATTGGCTATGATTTGTACTTTGTATGAAGACATTTGGTGTTAGGATGCATTTTGATGCTCAGGAAACTTTGGAGAGGAATCTATGCAGCTCGGATGTGATATATCTGGATCTTATTGCACTTATGGAAACCCAGTGTTTTACTATTTTTGATTCATTGTATTACATGGAGACTCTAGGAGAGTGGGGCCTAGAATTGGTTGAAAATAATGTTAAATTACAGTTGATTAAGAGGGAGTATCAACATAGCTTGGTGCTTAATTTGTTAGTTAGGGCTAGTCCACCTCCTAGCAGTGTAGTACAGAGTCACCAATTAGATCCAATTGTGTATTCTGAACATGTTGTTTATGACTTGAGAGAGCCTCATGTTTATGTTCTTGATCAGCAATGTGTGGTTTTTGAAAGCCAGAGTAGCTCCTCAAGTGCAGCTGTGGATCCTCAAGTTTTAACACAAGAAAGTAGGAATTTTTTAAATCCAAAATTGAAAGTTGTTATGGAAGAAGAACTGGAGGGCTATGATGGCAATAATGTATACTCATTTGTTTCTGAAGTGGAATTGAGGCCTGCTGATGATATAGAGATGCAAGAGGGAAGTAGACAAAGAGAGGAAGAACTACAAGATCTAGAAGAAGAAACAGAGGATGAAGGAAATACTGCATTATAAGGGTGGCATAGAGGTTGACGATTTATTTGAGCTGGATGCGGATGATGCAGTTGTTTCAGAAGAAGAAGAAGTTGTATCTTTGGCAGCAAAGAAGAAGCAGAAGCTGACGGTTAGGAGAGAACCAACAACAAGGTCACATAGCAGTGTTTTAGAAAAAGTGCAACGTAATTGTAAACCCTCATCAGATGAAGAAGAGAAAGGTTTACTGAAGGACAGTGAAGATGATGGGTATCAACCACTAGCATTTGTGCTACCTCAAGATTATCATTCACCCTAGTACTCTTGCTATCTTCAACCATTGCTCGTAACTTCAACAATGCATTATGCATTGTTGGGGGCCATTGGCGATCAACCCGTTCAACAAACTCACAATTATCACCTTCCTGCAAAAAGAGCAAGAAGAACAAGTGAGTTCATACCCCAGGTAAATAGAGAAGAAGAGCAAGAGCAACTCCAAATTAACAATGCCCTAGCTACATTGGCAATAACAAATGCATCAATTAGTTAAACCATAGTTTACTTTAAAGCATAGTTTGGTAACGGTACCCTAGCTACATTGGTAATTGTACCTACTCACAAAATAACAGCCTGTGCATCCCAAAATTACATCACCATTCAACTAAAGATTTTAACTACATTTTGGTACTCAGCTAAAAAACAAGAGCAAGCTCCCACTGCAAAATTGTTCAACTGCAAAGTTTAACCAGACTTGCAACGGCTTGGTCGAAACTTGGTACTGACACATGAAAAATACTAAAACTGTTACCAATCCGTCAACGCTGTCCGAAATGTGGTACCAACCTGCAATTAACACAACTACATGACTCTATCTCTATCGGGACCGGCTATTGGTAAGTTGACTGAAATCAATCGACTGACCACAAGTTTGTGTAAGTCGATTTGCTTTTTTACTCTTATGCTTTGTTTGGATGTCTGTATTGGAAGCCTCCGTATTGATTTGGTTTCAATTCCAATTCAGTGAGGAAACTGTAATGGATATGAATACGAATTCGCTTGTTTGGATGCCATTGAATTAGCTCATGGAAGCTCAGTGAAGTTTCAACACCAAATCATGTTTGGATGGCAAACTATGAAATTGGATAGTGTTTTGTTCTATAAGCATCAAATCAAAATTTGTAAAGTCTGTGGCCATAATTAAGTGATTATATAGCAATACAAATTAAACAATGTTTCAGAAATGCATGACGGCACCATACGGTCATTTTTTTTACAAACGTCATCATTTTCCAGCTGTTAATTACCAGCCCGGATGGAAACCACTGTGACATTATACAATCGCAAAATGCTGTTTGGAAACTCTACGGCTAGAGGCTACAGGTGAGCTGGTTGCCTGGTTCACGGTCGCTTTGCTCGCCTTGATTGATGCTAACTCATACGGAAAAACGGCAGTAGAGTCCAGCTTGCTATCCAGTGTTAGTACTAATCTTGATGCATGTAGTCAGTTGGTTAGTGGATTGACTAGCCATGCGTGCATGCATTAGATAGATAAGTAGCGTGTGTGTGTTGCGTGGTGATACAGCCGCGTGAGCTAGCTAGCCAGGTAGTTAGCGATCTGTTGCGAGCTGGACGCAACGTGCGTGCTGATCGCATCGGAGCGCGTGTGGCCGGGGCATGCAGATTGTGCATGCGGCTGAGTAGGAGTGGGCAGTGCTCGTGCGTACGTGCGCATGGAGACTTGGGCGTTGCGCTGGTATGGGACTACAAAAGCCTCCGCCACGAGAGTGTGCTCCTCCAGTTGTAAGCCATGTAGCCGGGTGTTGAGTTTGTGCTCAAGGAAAGTCGAGTACGTGCTCGAGGGGCGTTCGTGCGCCGGAAAAGTCTTTGTGCCTGTGTGTCCTTCTTCCTCCTTCAGTCCTCTTCTTCCTCGAGTGCAAGGCGAGCGTGGAGGCGAGAGAGAGGGCGGCAACAACACCCACCTCTGCGTTGGCCGCACGAAGACATCGCTCGCGGAGGCCTTGAAGCGCGCATGCAACTGGCCTGCGTCGGCGTTGCACAGGCAGGCGCTCGTGTTGGCTCGTCGCACAGTCTGTTTAAGTTGACTAGAAGAACGCCCGTGCGTTGCAACGGAGCCACATTAACTTTAAGAGTTCAATATTACGACGCGACCTTTTTTGCCATTAAATCCTCACACACACATTCTCCCCCATCCCTCTTCCTCACTCTCTCGCCCCCTCTCTCTCTAACACACACACACGTAGCATATTCTCTCCGCCAATAAGACTTACTCAATTGGCAATAACGTGTGGACTGGTGGTGAGCTTGACTGAACTAATGGATAGTGTGATATATTTTCCAATTATTTAACAATGAAATTTTAGAAATAGGAAGATTATGTAACACCTCAAGTCGTTAGCTACAGTGACCTCCCCTAATGATGCCATGTCATCAGGCTTGCTAAGCCAAACAGCCACTTGATAAAAATCAAAGCCCAATTCAAATTTAAAATAAAGTCAAATAAATGATTTCGTCAAACAGTAAAACTAAAATGTTCACCATATTCTATAAATTCCATTGATCTTTGACATGTTGAGTCCAACATTATTTGACCCAAAAAATAAATCTTCTCAAATTAATAAGAGATCCAACAGTAGTTAAAATAACCAATTAAATATAAACCTAATTTTATGTATTTCTTTTTGGCCCCAAACTTTTTGTGCCACCTAAAAATATTGTGCTCGAATTGTGTGCATAGTTTCACAATTAACAAAATCCATTTAGTTGATATAAGAATAAATAGAAAACGGTGTTAAAAAGGAGAAACGGATTAGAATACATTAAAAACCAAAAGGACGATGAAAAAAGGGATTCCCCCTACCCCGGGCCTTGTCACCAAACCGGCCCAGTGGTCCAGTCCCCGCACGGTCGTCTTCTCCTGTTCCCCGAGCCCGTCACTATAGAGCCGGGCTCCCGCCCGACCACCTCGCCGGCATCGAAGGGGAATGGATAAGGGTGACGCCCTACCTCCCCTGCCCCCATGGCCTCACTCCTCCTCGACACCCCCTCCCAGATCCACTTCTCCTCCTCGCTCGCTCGATCCCGGTGATCTGGACGAAGTCAGATGCCACGGCCACCATGACCGACCCCGTCCACACGACCACTGCCTTCCCTGCTGGCTAGGAGCTTGTCGAGGAGCTCTGAATGCCTCTGCTACTTCGTCTGGGCCAACGAGATCAAGTCCAGCACCCCCAGATCGACGTCGTTGCCGTCTTCCTCAACCTTCGGCCACTGCGACATTGCCGTTCGATCCTCGCCGCCCCGAGCTCCCCTGTCTTCCCCTAGGGTGCCATTGACACCGCCGTGATCTCCTCTTGCCTTTCCCCAGTTTCCCCTCTCGTTTGGTCTCATTAGGTATTTCACTGTGGCCGAGAACCGCCGTCCACCATGGCCATTGCAGTTGTAGCCACTGAGCTCCTCGGATTGACCCCGTGGCACATGCCCGCTCCTATGCGTGCCCATGCCCGAGCCTTCAGATCTTCTTCCGCGCCCGCGGGGCCACTCCCTCTCTGGCTCTCCATGCGCACGCATGTGCCACACCGCGTACGTCACGCCCGCCGTTGCCATCACGCTCGCCACAGCCACCGCACCACTGTGCCCCGCGCGACGCACACCCTGGCCGCGCGTCACACTCTCGCTGGCTGCGCTCGCCCCATCTGCTGCCGCCTATCCCTTCGCTCGCCCCGCTGTCATGCCCCTGCCTCACGCCGCCTCCTGTCGTGGCATCTTCTGCGGGCCGCCCCCTCGGCCACGCCGGCCGCATCTCTGCCCTCCACCGTCGGCCGCTCGCCTCACCTGCTGCGTGCTTCTTCCTGCTGCTATGCGCTGCTATACCACTGGTACGCTGTTGCGCCATACCATCGACACCGGCGTGGACAAACGTGATGGAGGGATTGTCAATGGAGTACGAGGAGGAGGTGGCGGAGAAGGTGTGGAAAGGCTTGAGGTCTAGGGTGGCGTCAGCTGGCTGTGATGGAGGTGATTATGCGAGAAGGAAACGGAGCGGAAGGAGAGGTCACAATTGGAAAGAATCACAAAAAAATCATAACCCGGAGATCTCATTCCAAAAAAATGCTAATATCGATGGAGGGGTGATTTCCTTCAATAGGTGGAAAATATAGGAAATATTGGATGTTATCAAGGAAACGTAAAAATTTAGGAAAGTTAGGACTTTGAACTGATTTCTATGCAAATTGGGTTTTATTGTTTGGTAACGTGTCTGGTTAGAAAAGTTTGCAAATGTTAAGAAACTATTTATTGGGAGGAAAGTTTGTGACGTGTCTGTTATTTGTTTCCTAAAACAAATTTCACTAATGAGAGAAATCGATTGATTTAGATAAGTTAGGAAAGTTAGATTCAAATATATTATTTATTTCTTAAAAATTCGTTATTTGTTTCCTAAGACAAATTGAACCAATATAAGGAATCGATTGATATGAATAATTTAAGGAAGTTAGATCCGTGATTTGTTATACGTTAGGAAAGTTCTGGTTGTAATAAAGAGTGGAGAGAAAAATAAACCGATGGACCAGGATGGGAGGGGGTGGTGGGAGGAGAGACGAAAAAAAACCAGCGAAAATAAACCGTGGAGACTATTCACCAACTGCTCGAGTAGAGATTTGCTCTCTTCCTAAATAAAAATTTATTTATTTGCTCTCAGCTGACAATACGTGCGTACAGATTTGGGCCAAAAGTTATATACATTGGGTTTATCTGCTCGCATGCGCACGTACGTGCCATCCCGTTTCATATGGTTCAGCACATGTTTTGTATGTAATCACAGTCACCGTTGTTTGGCTATTTTATTTTTCTCACAAGAGAAGTTATTTTATTACTTTATTTATCGTCACTAGATGATTGCCCGTGCGTTGTCACGGGAGTTAAAAAAAATCAAGTTTCAAAGATTTTTACTTGTTTAAACTGCATATCACACAGTTTCCGGTTTGCTATATGTACAAAATATGTATAGCATGACCATTCAAGCACATGTTGTGGTTCTTCTGTCTCCCTCTCCTTTACTATCAACGCTTTCCTATTACTCCACTCGACTCGGCAGTAGTCCATTTGTTTTTTACATACATTGCTAGTGTACTTTGAGAAACACACCAAAGCAGGAGAAGACATAATATAATTATGTTGTTACAGTCCCTTTCGTTCATTGTGACTATCATTGCCGAAGAAGATCACGACTTTGTCACTGGCTTCATCGACTACAACGGAGATTCCAAGGATCCTCACCTTAGATGTGATGGTTTTAGCAGATTTCTACCTTAACCATGATAACTCCTCAGAGTTTCACCAGACCATAAAGCAAGCAGTTTTCTACGTGCTTTGCCGGATGATTTTAGAATTAGTTTTTTTTTACATGTTAGTGTTATTTGGAACAGCTTTACAGATTGTTATCATGCATAAATAGGTAGTTGTAGTACTGTAGTTAGTAAATACCGTTTCAAAGAGTTTCACAACTCTGCTATTTATAGATGTTTAAGGTAAAAATAGACAATGATGTTTCGTATAAAAATAAATATCACGCAATCATCTATCCTAAAGGATTGCTAATAAAGAAATAGCTAGCACAAACTGATAATTATAAACGTTAGTGCACACTATATCCTGGATATTATTTCTTTGTCATCCTATGTCTGCACAAAAATAGAATAAGGATAACATTATTATAGAGCTTAGAGATCAATAAATAGTATGATCTGAATTTACAAAAAAACTGTGTGGTCAAATATGTTTGCTTACTCAAGAGAGTCTTTGGGTATTCAACGGTCAACAAATACGACAATTCTTGGATGAAGTTGCATTGCTATCCATCTGATTGGAGGAGGCTATATGAGATGATGGTCGGGAACTTGGAAGTGCGTTCGGGACACATTCTGGAACAAAACTGCAATCTTATCTTATCTTATCTTACTACCTAAAAGAAACGTAGTGTTCCGTTTCCCCTTTTACGTTGCCCTTCGTCGTCCATCTCCTCCTCGCTTTCACGATGGCCCACTCTCCGGTTTTTCTCCTCCTTCCTTAAGTACTCTTCCCACCTCGTTCACCTTCCTAAGAAAACGGATTGCTCCACCATCTATGATCAAAACAAATCAGGACGCATCGCCCTCTGCCTCGGATCCGATTTGAGTCCCTCGCCGGCTCGTCGACCAGGAAACAGGAGGCATGGCAACTTGCTCCCTCGCCGGCTCGCCCCGGTTGGACGATCATAGTCACTCCGCGCCCGTCAACCCTCTCCGGCGACGTAGACCCAGAGGTGGAGGTCTCCCATGAACATCGCCATCATGTTGGTCTGATACGTGCATCAACCTCATTATTCACCACTCCAAATTAGGGTGTCAAAGTCTGCTGTCTCTGCCATTGAAGGTGCGTTCAGGATCTATGCTGGTTGCGGTCTCTCGTGAGGGCCAAAGGCTGATCTCTAGCAAGGTAAGTGCTCTTATTATACTCATGGATCATGCCCATCCGGCGATGCAAATGGAGACACGGGTGGGCTGTTTAGTCGTCGGCCGCCGCTGCACCTACACAGCATTATGCACCGTCCTTGCTATGCCCCCCAGGTGGGATGCATAGCTATCGGCTGCGACGCCATACCAACTCATCGGCAGTAGTGCAATTTCCTGTTTTCTTCAGTCAATGCACGTGCTGTCTGTGATTCGCGTACTATTAGACAGTTCTTTTCTTATGCATCAATTAACACTCAATCATTCCACTAAAATGATTAGGCTGAAGATACCCTGTATTCCAAGTTCTAAAAAAAGACGAAGGTTGCACAAATAGTCAGTCACCTGAAGGTCTCTTCGCTAGCACAAATATTAAGTGACCTTGTATGCATTAAGTTTCTGTGCACTCTACAAAAGCCTGCTATTTTTTATCTCTAACTTTGTTTGTATGTTGCCCTATTTATTCTTCGGTCTATTGCCTGAGAGTTTACAGAACATGATTCTTCTGAGAATTATATTTCAAGCTTGTACTACCTCTGAAGCATTGTATGTTCTGCTTGATTTTGGGAATTATATTGCCTCAGAATTCTGCTTGAGAGTTCTGCTTGACTTTAGGTTCCCAAAAAGAAACTCTGATTGTATGTTCATGTCACTTCTATGCATACAATAATTATCAATAGATTAATCCCTTCCTTCAGCATGTTAGCACTTGCAAGTTGGCTGATTAAATTATTATATTAATACACTACATAGGCAATGATGCCTGCGCCTTTCTCGCCCACCTCTTCTCTCCAAACATATTTCTCCATTGGTTAGTGACACCAAATGAACGGAACCTGAATAGTTTGTACATGCTAGCTAGAACACAACATATTTCTTTGCAAATGGTGGAGAGTAGAGATGCATAGTCAAAAGAAGCTTTGCAAGTTGTTTGTGACATTAACTTCGTGGAAATCGCTGCACTTCACTTCTTTAGTTATATTTGCTAGGGTTGGCTTTCAAATATTTTGGTTGTTTTCATTTCATTAAATTCCATATTTTCTACTGGCAAGCATAGTCATGAAAATTTGCAGCAGATAGGCATAGGGGAAAGAGCAACATTGCCAAGCAAGTCTTGCACTCAAGAACCATGAGATTTTGCAGATAGAAAAATTATTTATTGGATGGACTTTTAATGTTGCATGGACTGAGCACAAACTGTTTTTTTTTCTTGCATTCGTGTAGATACTGCAACACAAACTGAGTTTTCCTCGTGTGCTCTCCCTCGCGAGCGCCCGCTGTCGACTACTCGCATGCCTCCCATCGCAATCGTTGACTCCCCTTCTCCCACCCTTTCTTGCGCATGCCGCAGAGATCTGAGCAGATCTGCTACAGTCGCTGTTCCTTCAGGATGTTTGGGGTTTAGAGGGATGGTCGGGGCGGTGACTGGCGGGCTGGTGCGGCAAGGCCGCACGTGGTGGCTGCGGCCGATTAGGTAGGTGATTGTGGTAGGGTCAATGGGATGGAGTAAGAAGAAGGTAACATTGGGAAGGGGAGTCTAAAAAAATCTCTGTAAAATCTCCATCTCTATCTATACTCTTGACTGATTCACACAAAAAAATCTCTACTCTTTGTTTTTTATTATTATTACTTATTCTATATATACTATTTTAAAATGTGTAAGGTTTCATGTTTCACTTCTTACCATGACCCGTTTATCCAACCTTCCTTGAAACATAATCAATCACTATTTAGCTTTCTTTCGAATCAATTTCACTTTAATTTACTGACCAAACTTCTCATAAAAAATAAGGTATATCACGAGTAGGATTTGATAAACATTTATTGACTCATTTGCATTAATACGGGAAAGTCAATCACAAGATAACATACTGAAATTTATATCCCGTTGCAACGCACGGGCATGGTCCTAGTGTTATATATACATAGTACTAATAATTGTTCAGCATTGTATGCCCCTGATCGCAGAACAGATGGTTTCCTAAGGAAAAACTGGACAAGGCACATAGATCAGACTGTGTCTATAAAATATGATGTTCCTGGTACACTGCATCAACTTGTTATAAAAAATGACATTTTGAAATCCGCGGGAGAGGATGAGGCACATGCATACCTTGCTGCGTTGCCGGTGCGCAAGCAATTGTAAGCGTAGTTCACATCCATCCAGTACTATTGGTTCCCGATCTAGAGGGCACTGGCCTGCAACCAACGGACACTTGCACCGCGGCCGTAGTAGTATGTGGCCTGAGAAACGGCAGCAGCTGGCCCGTCATCTGCAGAGGGCGTGGCGCTCGCTGCTACGGCGACGGATGGGGCCCCAAAGCAGCGGTGTGGGACGATGGTGAGAAGAGGAGGAGGGGAGATGGGAAGAGGGGGATCGTGATCTGGATGGAAAGAGAGGAGAAATTGGCTGGCTTTTTCATCTGTATGGGTAGATGGGATGGAAGTAGGGAGGACGTCCCAAGAGATTTTGCCAGCTGCTTTTCCCCATCATTTTAGGAAGGGGAGCAGGAAATTTCTGCGGCAATAATGGTGATTTCTCGCTGTGCTGGTGCGCGAGCGATGCAGATAAGGAAAGTTGATTACTGCCCGTGATTTCCCTGAATTAATTGCGTATCCATTACCAAATAAGATATTGATTGCCAAATTATTCCCAAAGATTGATCGGGAGGAGCCTGGGAGGAAAGAAAATCGCTGGAGAGGTGCGAGGGGATGGAAGGGGTGGACGTAAGAGGGGAGAGGGAGCACTACGTTTTTTTAAAGTAGTAGAGAGTAGAGATAGAGATTGCCTAGCCTCTGTCGATGCACACGTGCGGACGCTGGAAGGGTTAAAGATATTCTTTTCAAATGTGGATTAGTATTAGCCTTCTAATACTTGTGAGTTCTTGTCTAAGCTATGTACCTATTACGCTCTCCCTCCGAGTCCCAACATCAGCACAACTTTAGTACAAAATTGAGATACTTATTTGAGAAGGAGGGAGTATTATCTAATAATGCATGCGCACAAATTCCAAATCATATCATATATAACTAAGGCTCTGTTTGATAGCAAAGTATTTCCTAATTATTCTAATAATATCACATTTTATGCAGGCATACAAACAATGGTATTTAGCGGCGTTGGTATTACCCTTAAAAACAAAGAAAATGAAACAAAAACATAAAAACCAAAATAAGAAAAATTTCTACGGAAGAATTGTGGTATTAGTATTTCCTTTCCAGAAGAAAGAAAAAAAAAGACAAAAATAGCACACAACTTACCTACAAATTCGCTTTTTTATACTCCCTTCTTTCCATAATGTAGTGCATATAGATTTTCAGAAAAGTCAAACTTTACAAACTTTGACCAAGTTTATAGAAAAAATTATCTATTTTTGTAATACCAAATATATACAATATGAAAGTACAATTTGTGATGAATATAATGATATGTATTTGGTATTCTAGATGAGTATATATTTCTCTACAAACTTGGTAAAAGTTTGTAAAGTTTGACTTTTCAAAAAATCTATATGCACTATATTGTGGAACGGAGGGAGCAATATGCAAGAATAAGCATAACATAGTGAAATTTCCAAATAATGAAGTTCCCTAAGAAGGAAATAATTTAGTGGTGGTATTACCCTTAAAGAAAAAAAGGTACTAAAAAAAAAATAAAGATTTTCTAAGGACAATTTGTAGCATTGGTATTGCGCTTTCAGAAGCCAAAACAGTAAAATGTTAAAATTTACACACAATTTACACAGAAATCACACTTTTTTATAATATGCAAGAATAAGTATAGAATAGTGGAACTTCAAAAAATGTATTTCCTAAGATAGAATGAATTTAATGGCATTAGTATTATCTATAAAGAAGCAAGAAAATGGAAAAAAGAAATGAAGTTTTCTATGGAAGAATGAATTTATGGCATTAGTATTTCCCATCCAGGATAAAGAAAAATAAATAAATAAGACAAAATTTGCACACAACTTACATAGAAATTGCGCTTTTTATAATATGGAAGAATAAACATAACATAGTGAATTTCCAAATAAATGAAGTTCCATAAGAAGGAAAGAATTTAGTGGCATTGTATTACCCTTAAAGAACAAAGAAAATGAAACAAAAACAAAATAACGAAGTTCTCTAAGGAAGAATGAATTTGTGGCATCGGTATCACCCTTTCACAAGAAAAAATTTATTCCCTCCGTCCCATAATTTAGGAAGTTTTTTTGATAGTACATTAGTGCCAAAGAGCATCTTACATTATGGGACGGAGGGAGTAAAAAATATCAAAAATTACACATAATTTACACGTAAATTACGGTTTTTTACAAAATGCAAGAATAAGCATACAATAGTGGAATTTCCAAAAATATTTTTTCCTAATTTGAAACGAATTTAGTGGCATTAGTATTATCTATAAAAAAGAAAGAAAATAAAAAAAATAAGTTTCTGAAGGAATAATGAATTAGTGACATTGTTATTAGCCTTTAAGAAGATAGAATATGAAAGAAGCAAATAGTGAAATTTTTTGCACAAAATTTACACGAAAATTACGCTTTTCTATAATATGCAAGAATGAGCATATAATAGTGGTACTTAAAGAAAAAAAAGATGTTTCTTAAAAAGGAATGATATAGTGACATTAGTATAAACCTCAAAGACGAAATAAAATAAAATAAAACTATAACATAACAAAAAAGTAATGAAGTTTTTCATGTAAGAATGAAGAAAATGAAAAAAATAAGCTTATAAATTTGCACACAACTTTGCACATATTTAGTATATAAGAAATAAATGTATAATTGTGTAATTTTGCACTCTAATATAATTTATACTATGTTATATAGTATTCGTCATGTATACATTTTACACTCATCCAACATCCTAAAAATACCCATAGTAACGACTAAGAAAAAGAAAAAAGAAAAAAAGCATACAAACAGAAGAAAACTAGGAGCACCATGGGCCTATAAAAACAGGAAATGGGCTTCAGCCCAATTAGGATTAGACTGACCCAAAATAATGGTTAGTTGAAAATATCAGCCCAAAACAAGACAATATACACAACAGAGAAAAAACAAATAGCATGAATTCTGAAGCGGAAATCAATGGCTCAAAAATTGACTGACCCAAATTCATTTTTCAGGCGACTTACATGTAGCTAAAGTTACCTCTATCTCCTCAAAATCTCTTGAGGATATACACAAAAGCATACCAACATGCAAACACATGTAGGAGGCTAGCAAGCATCTCACATGCACTAAGAAAATAATGCACCGTGTCTCTCAGCTCCAACTAATCCGTCCAGTCGGTCTCGTCCCACACGAATGTTGCCGCTTCACATGACGGTGCCATATCGCACGACACCACGCCTACACACCGCATCGCACGGCCGCCGGGCATCTCGCTTCCTTGTGTGCTTCAGCCGAAACTTCGCCGGAGGATCGCTAAGCTAAGCTATGTGTAGACTCTAAACTAAACATGCTGATACAAATATCAAGATTAGTTCTAAGATGAGAGAGCATTATTAACCTATGATGTTTAAGAGAATACAAGATGGATCCAGTAACAAAACATTCCTGCCCTCGCACAAGGTAGTACTAGTAGCAAACTTTACGAGTTAATCACACATAACCACCACATATGTGGCTTCATTAGCAGAAAAGACAAAAAAATATAGCAGATTGTGTCACGTGTAAGTGTAATATTTTTGGAAATGGAGAATTTGGATGCCCATCATTGAACGAATATTGTGGCAGTTCGAACCCATTGCAAGGCAGGAAATACGACCCACTCATTGTGGAGAGGACCACTCCGAAGGCCGGTGTGTATGTGCTGCTCTCCTCCCCCTCCATCCCTCCCTGACATCTCCATATATATCTCTTTGACCTGCGATTTGGGAATTAGGATTTAGGAATTTGGAATAGGGGGAAATGCGATATTTGGCTAGGGTTAACTTTGTTCTAGTTATGCAGCTATCAATCTCTTTATAACTATGTTAAATTATGCTTAAGTTTAATCTTAGTAGTTAATTGTTCTGCTACTTTAGATGGTGTACTGGTTGAGACCCAATATTGGTTATTATACTCTCTTCGTATCAAAATATAAGACGTTTTGTTGGTCTCGGGGGTATTAATTTTACAGTTTGGATTCATTTTCATGACAAAGACAATCTCGAGAGAACCATGTGTCTATCAAGACATCACTATTACAATTTGATATCACTGATAGAAACAGAGGGGTATGGGGTGACTGACGACATTTATTATGTTAAGGATGAGGTCGGCTGCTTTAGTGTATGTAGAGGAGGATGATAAGGCGGATGATATGCTAGACCAATTTCAGAAATTAAAAATACTGAACCTTACTGTCCTCAAGGGCAATGCACCCACCCCAGTAGATCTAAACATTGGCTGCTTTATCTGGGATGAAGTCGCATGGCCATCACGTGATGATTACATAGATACTGACAGTTATAATTAGAGAGATAATGGAACCCCATGTCAGAAAGAAGATATCTGTAACTCTTTTGACGTCATCTCTCATAAATCGATCAGCGTGGAGCGTGTATACGTAGAGGGGAACAGGTTGGGAGCACACACAAGGATTTTACCAAAGTCCAGGCTCCGACGCTAAGGGATAATACCCTACTCATGTTGTGTGACTATGCTCATGCATATGATATTACTCTGTTGCCCCATCCATGCCTTATACAGGGCTCGACATAGCTAAAGGAACCAACGATCGATTGTTTAATGCTAAAGGTAACTGCCTGTTACTATTGCGAGTTATTTAATGTGGTAACTAGCTTTAATGCATAGTGGAACATCGCGGGAACTATTGTCTTCGAGGCGTACCCTTTGACCTTCCAGTCTAGAAAATTTATGAATATATTTTTTAAATGTAAGAACGTTATTTACAAACACACACGAGTTTTAATTTTTTAGCATTTTCTCGAATATGTAATCAAATTTTTAAAAAGGAACAATTTTGAAGTTGTGGACAAATATTGAAAAAGAGGAACATTTTTTAATATTACGACCAGTTTTAATAAAAACAAGCAAGTTTTTTTTTTAAATGTGAACAATATTTTGAATTGTTGAAAAAAACTAAAAACAGGAACATATTTTGAATTTGTGAACAAAACCTGAAAAAATATGAACATTTTGTTAAATTCCAAACAAAAATTCACAATCATGTACAAGTTTTACAAAAAGCAAACAGTTTTTAAATTTGTGAACACTTTTCAAAAAGAGGAGCATTTTTTAATTTGTGAACAAATTCTGAGAACAGGAACATTTTCTAATTGGTGATTTGTTTTGAAAACGGGAACATTATTTAGAATGATGAACAATTCTTTAAAGATGTGATTTTTTTAAAGAGAAAACGTACCAAACAAAATTGAAAAACGATCATTTTTTGAAAATTGCAAGCAATTTTTGAAACATTCCAAAAAAATGTTCTCAAACCTGAAATTTGTTCAAAAGTTCAGAAAAATGGTCTATATTTTGAAAAAGTGTGTACATATTTTGAATTTCTGAACATTTTTATAGACAAGAACATTTTTTGCCTACGCAAACAAAAAATTTTAAACTGCAGAAAATGTTTTTGAAAAACATGATTTTTTTTGAAGTTGCGAACAAATTATGAAATTCGGAACAAATTTTGAAACCACAAATATTTTTTGAATTTTGGAAAAATATTTGAAAATGGAACTTTCATGAAATTATGACTTTTTTTTAAACAAAGCTAACAAATTTTGCAAGTTATGAATAAAATTTGAAAACAGGAACAGTTTTTTTGTAAAAATGAACAAAATTTGTAAAATACGAACATTTTTTAAAAAGAAAAAGAAATCTGAGAAAGAAAAATAAAAATGAAAAGAAAATAAAATCAGAGAAAAATGAAATAGAAAAGAAATAATTAAAGAAAATAAACAAAAAAAGGAAAAAAAAGAGAGAAAAGGGAAAAAGAAACAGAAAAAGAGAAAAACAAATATATAAACAGCAAAGAAAGAAATCCGGTTCAGGAACCTTCTAGAAGGTTTCCAAAACCGTAAAAAACTGGCTGGGAACCTCTGGAAGGTTCCCAAAACCGGGAACGCTGAAAGCGCTTAAACTGGCCGGCCCAATACGACCTATCGGATCGGCCGCCTGTGGGAACCTGCTTCTTCTTGCCACAGAGAGCGGCGAATAGGAAATTCCGGTGTTGCTGGCCCTAGGCCTTTAACGCAACCGACAATCGCCATGCCACACCGGAGGGGATTACCTCGTCAGTTATTTTATGTTTATACCCCTAAAAATGTTATATTATTTTCATTTCCTACCAACATGTTTTTTATTTATTTCCTAGCGACTTGGTGTTTATTGAATTGAGGTATCGAAGATTACTTGTCCTATGTAAACTTGTGAAGTAACACTCTTTTCTCTTTCCCTTCTCCGGTGTCTCTTGATGTCCGAACATTGTATTTTTGTTGTGCAAATGAAAAGGAGGAAGGCGGGATCTAAAAAGAAAGTGAAGCAACATTTATGTGCCCTGATGGAAAATGGCGAGAACACATCAAAATAAACCCATTTTCCCATGGTTGATACTCCGGTCCTTCTCAGTCTGCATATAAGGTTTATCCGAAGTCAAAGCATCTCTAGTTTGATCAAACTTATAGAAAATAGTATCAACGTTCACATTGCCAAATCAGTATTATTAGATTCACTACGAAATGTAGTTTCACAGTATATATATTTGGTATTGAGATGTTGATATTTTCTAATATAAAATTGGTCAAACTTTGTGAAGTTTGACTTGACACTAATCTAATACGCGGAGTACAAAGGACCAGCGGGTGTACTAATTTTATTCTCCCCTTGTTCCATCGAGTTCAGATTCTATTTTTGGTCTTTTGGTCAAGGTATATGCACATGGTTATTTTTTTATGGTCACAAATTCTTTTTTTTTCATGTTTCTTTCATGAAAGATACTGGAAGAATGATTCACTCAAAAGTATATTGTCCATGTGGCGCTGGACAGCTGAGATCTTGAGCGGCACCATGCTGAATACTGTGAGCTAAACTTTGATGTAACACACCACTGTGACAAGGCTACTCCAGTCGACGACATACCCAAGATTTTTGTGGGTATGTACAGTAATACGTCAAACATGAAACCTAGGACTCAATATGTAGATTATATAAATTGCACGACGTATTGCTCTTCGTGCATAGACAAGTATATATGATGTACAAAGGTGGGCTACAGACCTCAACTATACAAGGAATTAGGAGGCGGCCCCAATACACAATATGCACATAACACATATACTCAACACCCCCCGCAGTCGAAGCGGCATCGCGGCTGACGCAAAGACTGGACTGGAACTCCTTAAATGACGCCGCAGGCAAGCCCTTGGTCATGATATCGACAAACTGTTGGGAAGTAGGGACGTGTAAGACACGAATATGGCCAAGGGCCACCTATTCCCGAACAAAATAAATATCCAACTCAATATGTTTGGTCAGTCAATGATGCACCGGGTTAGCGAATAGGTAGACCATCGAGACGTTGTCGCAGTAGACCACCGTGGCACGGTCAACGGGGCAAGAGAGCTCCTGAAGCAGCCGTCGAAGCCACGAACACTCAGCGACGGCGTTGGCCACCGCCCGATACTCAGCCTCAGCACTGGAACGAGAGACCGTAGGCTGCCACTTGGACGACCACGGGATAAGTGAGGGTCCAAGGTAGACACAATAGCCCGAAGTGGAGCGACAAGTGTCAGGGCAGCCCGCCCAGTCTGCATCGGATAGGCGGTGAGGGCGGTGTCGGCGGAGGCGTGAAGCGTGATGCCAAGATCCATAGTGCCACAGATATAGCGGAGAATCCGCTTGACGGCAGCCCAATGAACGTCTCGAGGAGCATGCATATAAAGACAGACCTGCTGCACGGCATACTGGATCTCTGGTCGAGTCAGAGTGAGGTACTGGAGAGCACCAATGATAGACCGATAGAAAGCAGCATCCGAAGCAGGAGAACCATCAGTGGCAGAAAGCTTGGCCTTCGTATCAATAGGCGTAGCGGCAGGCTTGCAGTTAAGCATGCCGACGCGCTCTAGGAGCTCATGAGCATACTTTCGCTGATGAAGGAAGAAGCCGTCCGGACGGCGCACCACCTCGACACCAAGGAAGTAGCGCAAAGGACCCAAGTCCTTGATGGCGAACTCACCGCAAAGACGAGCCGTGAGCTGACTGAGGAGACTAGACGTACATGCCGTCAGGATTATGTCATCGACATAGAGCGGCAAGTAGGCCGTGTCAGAGCCATGATGATAGACGAAGAGCAAGGCGTCCCAGAGGGTAGAGCGGAACCCAAGCTGATGGAGAAACGCCGTGATGCGCTGGTACCAAGCGCGCGGAGCCTGTTTGAGTCCGTACAAGGACCACAAAAGCATGCACACGTGGTCGGGAAGCGCCGGGTCAACAAACCCGGTGGGCTCCTGGTAGAAGACCTGCTCCTCGAGGTGACCATGGAGGAAGGCGTTGGAGACATCCATCTAGTGCACCAGCCAAGCACAGGAGACCGCAAGGTGGACAACCGTGTGTATCATGTCGGGCTTGACGACCGGAGCGAAGGTGTCGGTGAAGTCATTGCCAGCACACTGTCAGAAGCCACGAACGACCCAGGGCGCTTTATAGCGATCAAGGGTACAATCAGAACGGAGCTTGTGTTTAAAGACCCACTTCCCAGTAATCACGTTGGCGTGCTGGGGACGGGGAACAAGCTACCACGCCCGGTTGCGCAACAGGGCGTAAAACTCCTATTGCATCGCAACCATCCAGAGCGGGTCACGAAGAGCGGCTCGAACGGAGGGTCGCAACGGCGAGGGCTCAGAGGTGGATGCCGTATGGACGTAGTCATCCGAGGCGTAGCGCGAGCTCAGGCGAAAAACGCCCGTATGAGTGCGGGTGACCGGACCGGCGACCGCCCCCATGGGCGCCGAGGAGGCCGGGGGTGCCGAGGGGGCTGCGGGCACCGGGGGCGCCGGGGGGACCACGGGTGAGGGAGTCCTGTATTAGGGGGTCTTCGTACAGCTGGACTATGTACTTGTGCCGGACTGTTGGACTATGAAGATACAAGATTGAAGACTTTGTCCCGTGTCAGGGTAGGACTCTCCTTTGTGTGGAAGGCAAGCTTGGCTATTCGGATATGTAGATTTCCTTCTCTGTAACCGACTCTGTGTAACCCTAGCCCCCTCCGGTGTCTATATAAATCGGAGGGTTTAGTCGGTAGGACAACAACAATCAGAATCATAGGCTAGTGTCGGTATCAAAACCGGTGGATCTCGGGTAGGGGGTCCCGAACTGTGCGTCTAGGTGGATGGTAACAGGAGACAAGGGACACGATGTTTTTACCCAGGTTCGGGCCCTCTCGATGGAGGTAAAACCCTACTCCTTCTTGATTAATATTGATGATATGGGTAATACAAGAGTGGATCTACCACGAGATCAGAGAGGCTAAACCCTAGAAGCTAGCCTATGGTATGATTGTTGTTCGTCCTACGGACTAAAACTCTTCGATTTATATAGACACCGGAGAGGGCTAGGGTTACCCGGAGTCGGTTACAATGGGAGGAGATCTTCATATCGTATCGCCAAGCTTGCCTTCCACGCCAAGAAAAGTCCCATCCGAACACGGGACGGAGTCTTCAATCTTGTATCTTCATAGTCCGGGAGTCCGGTCAAAGGTCATAGTCCGGCCATCCGGACACCCCCTAATCCAGGACTCCCTCAGTGGCCCCTGAACCAGGCTTCAATGACGACGAGTCTGGCGCGCAAGTTGTCTTCGGCATTGCAAGGCGGGTTCCTCCTCCGAATACTTCATAGAAGATATTGAACACAGGGATAGTGTCCGGCTCTACAAAATAAGTTCCACATGCCACCGTAGAGAGAATAATATTTGCACCAATCTAATCTGCTGATGTATTCCGCAGCGTGACATCACGCCACGGCCAGGCTTTTATTCGAATCATTTTACTGTTCCACCTCAGCGCGTTTAGCGAGGCGGTTTCCTTGGCACGTCTTGTCAAAGCAGAGATCGTGTCCCCTTATTCCGGGATTCTCATCAATACGGGCGTGGGTAACCCAACCACGCCATTAACCGCGGCGCTTGGGAGATAAGCGAGTTTTATTAGGCCGGTGGGGGCTGGTAGTTTCGGCTGCCCATATAAGGGGATAAGAATCTACCCTTTCCATTTACGCCTTCTTCTTCCTTTGCTTATTCGTCCCTGCACGCTCGAGCTCCAACGCCCAAGCCCACACTTCCCACCTCAATCTTCTCCAATCATGTCCGGAGCGGGACGTAGATGGATGGCCTCCTCTGTCACGGAGGGGCAAATCAAAAAGCTGAGGAAGGCCGGATACTTGTCTGACGACATCGCGCACCGATGAGGGGCAACTCATCCCCACCCCTAGGCCCCATGAGAGGGTTGTATTTCTCCCCCATTTCCTCCGCAGACTGGGTTTTCCTCTTCACCCGTTCGTCCGGGGGCTCATGTTCTACTACGGCCTGGACTTCCACGATCTGGCCCCGAACTTCATCCTCAATATCTCAGCGTTTATCGTCGTGTGCAAGGCCTTCCTCCGCATCCAGCCTCACTTTGGCCTATGGCTGAAGATCTTCAGCGTCAAGCCGAAAGTCGTGGGCGGCCGCCAAGCGGAGTGCGGAGGTGCCATGGTGGGCAAGATAGCCAACGTTACATGGCTCGGGGGCGCCTTCGTAGAGACCATCAAAGGGTGGCAATCGGGGTGGTTCTATATCACCGAGCCGCGTGACCCTGAATGGGCAGCGGCCCCCGAATTCCGATCTAGTATCCCCACACGGCTCACATCTTGGAAAGAGACGGGCCTGTCGTGGGGTAATTCAGCGGAAGTGACCGGACTTCAAACCTGCATCAAAGACCTGATCGGCAGGAAGGTTAAACTCGTCAACATAGTCCAGGTCATGCTCTTCCGCCGGATTCTCCCATGTCAATGACGGGCTTTCAGGTTGTGGGAGTTCGACCCGGCCCAGCACCAGACTTTGTCCCGGCTCTTCGACACAAAGCATGGGGATGCCTGGAAGGTGCTATTCAAGAGCTCCGAGGTCTCCCCTCCCGTCACCGAGGATCGCGGATTCTGCGCCGAGCGCCAAGCCAGCACGGGGTATTTGTTTTTCATAGATTTGATTCTATGCGGGATCTAAATCCCCATCTCCTTAACAGGACTGGCAGAAAAAGGCCGGACAGATCAACTGTCCGGCTCCCTTGCCCGAAGAGCCAGCGGACGCTCGCTTGACGAAGCTGCTGGTTCCGACACCTCACGTGGTGCCGGAGAATAAGGCCAAGAAGAAGGCCACGTGGACTCGAAAGAGTTCCCGGTGCCTGGTGGTGTAGGATTCATCGCCCGACAACCCCGAAGCACCCTCCGCCACTGAGGACGAGGAGGAGGAAGAAGAAGAAGCCTCTCCCCCTCCAACGGGGGAAGGAAAGAAAAGGAAAGCCGCCCCAACTAGGGAGGTCGGAGGGTCCAAGAAGGGGAGAACCCTCCTTCCGGACTACACCTACGACGCCGAAGACGGCGGGGAGAAATGGCCATCCAGGGTCAAGCCCCTGGCAAAATCATAAGCATACGGTCATCCGAATAACTTATGACGCCCCTCCATTATTTGGCATTTTCTGACGCCGAATTTGATCATGCAGTCCACCTAAGGCTCAGCTCGACGATTCGACGAGCGGCTCCTTGGATTCGTTGGATGTGAATAGCGCTTCACTTCCGTCGGCCTCCTCCCCTCTCCCTACGGACGACGCCGAGGTGGAGTCCCTAAAGGGACTAAACCAGGAGGAGGTGGTCTTGGAGGCACCGCGAGGTGACCTCCCGGACCCCAGGCCCAAAGGGGGTAAAGCCCCGGAGGGATCTAAGTCCGGCCCCGGGCCGGACGCTGCTCCGGAACCATCAATGGTTCCAGAGTCCAACAGGCAGCGCCTTCATAAGAAGGGCAAGCCTACGACGCCGGTGACCTCCGTCCATCCGGAGGCGCCGGAAAATTTGCTGGAGGTGCTTAACGGCGCCTCCATCGATGAGGAACACCGCACTGTTATGAGTGCGGTGATTCAGAAGGTTCAGTCCGCCAAGAGCGGGCTGACGGAAGCCTGTACAAGTCTGTTAATAGGCTTTGAGGTATGTGTTCAAAAACATATAAAAATGTCACCGCATAGACAATAGCCCCTGATGCTCAGTTCGGTGTTCGGTAAGAAAAGCCGAGCTAAGGATCTAAAAAGATATACGCAGGAGTCTAACAAAAATATGTCAATATTGGAATGCAGGCTACGCTGCTGACCTCTGCCGCACTGACTGCGGAGGTCAAAGTATTGAAGGAGAATCTCGAGCGGTCCGAGAACGAGCTCGGCCGTGCCAAGAAGCAGCTCGAGGACAAGGAGGGTATATAATACCGCATGTAAATGTATATAGAAATACTTGGTTGCAAATAATGACAGGACCAACGTAAATGTTGCAGGGGCCACAGCCGAGGTGGCGACCCTAAAGGAGGCGGTCTCCAAGGCCGAAAACAATGCGGCCCTGGAGCGCACCGAGCGAGAGAAGCAGGAGGCGCGGGTGGCGGAGGTGCGGCAAGAGCTCCAGGCTCTCGTGGAAAAACACGAGAGTTTGGAGCGTGACTCAAAGACTCGAGAGTCCGAGCTCGCCTTGGCTCTTGAGAGTGCCAAGACCGCTAAGGCCGAAGCCCAGAAGGCCCTTCAGGAGATCGAGGCGATGAAGAAGATAGCGGCGGGTAAGGCATTCTTTATGCAAAGCAAGAATATAAAAGTAAATTATCTGTTACTTACCCGAATTCGGAGCTCTCCAGGAGCGTTCGCCGATCTACCCCGTAGTGTGTCTGATGATGCCGCATTCTACCGAGCCGAAGAGGGGAGCTCGACGGAAAAGGTGTTCTGGTCTCAATATGCTGAGGCCGGACATTCGGTGCCCCTGAGCGACCAGCTGAAGCAGCTGGTCGAACTCCACGAAGTGGCCGAACAGGCCATGAAGGGCCTCATAGTTCGGCTGTGGCCTAGAGAAGCCATGCCTGGGAGTTACTTCTGTCTGGTGCGACGGCTGGTGGACGCGTGTCCGTGGATTGAGGTCATCAAGTGCTCCGTCTGTATTGAAGGTGCCCGTTGGGCCCTTGCCCGTGCTAAAGTGCACTGGGGCAAGCTGGACGCTGAGAAGCTTTTGACGGACGCGCCACCGCCGGGCAAGGAGTATCGCACGCCCGAGATGTATTATAAGGGCGTCCTGAAGGGTGCCCGCCTTATAGCGGACGAATGCTCCAAAGATGTAATTTTTGAGTAGACTCGCATGTGTTATTCTGTACGCTGAAAAAACTTTGTTCATATGCGTTAAGCAATGCTTTGTTAATTTAAAATATTACCTTCTGTGCGTGCGTTTATCAAATCTGAGAGATGCAAGTCGTCGGCTTCTACCCCCATGCCATGAGTGCTAGGGTGTTCGGGATAAACCTGAGCGCTCTTGTTCCCATTCTTGGGTCCATCTAGGGAGGCGCTCAGCACAACGAACCAGGCCATCGGACTTATAATGCTTTATCACTCTCACTTAGCCATAGAATTCTATAATTTTAAATTTCGGCGAATCCCCTAGTATTTGGAAGACCGAGTTCGGGGCGCTATCCACGCCTAGGCCGGATAAGTCCGGCTCCTCGCTCTAAGCGGCATAAGTCTTTAAGGACTCAAAAAACCTCGCGAACAGCGGCCGGTCTCTCGCACTATCATGACGGTCAGTTTTAGCTTTCTCTACTGAGGTGTTAACCCAGCTCAACTGGGGCACAATCACAGTAGTTCTCCCAGCGCTACCTTAGCCAACATTGCGGAACGTAAGGTACCAAAACATGGGAGCCGGGCAAACCCAACTATTGACCAAAGACATGATTCGGAGCCGATGCATATAGTGTTATAAGTTCAGGGTGCCGCACTCATGAGAGTGTTCGGACTTCTCACACCATGTTATGGGGTGCTTAAGCCCCTGGTGTATTGGCCGTACCAAAGTGTACAGTTGCAGAATGTCATGACTGAACATATGTGTATATAAAAAATAGATGAGTACAATAATAGATAAGAGTTATGTATTTTTTATTAAAAAAAGGCTGCTATGAAAGCAGAACGATACAAGTAGTGCGATAAGCAAGAGATGGGATTATTTGACATGTCCCCCTCCAGGGGAAAGCTGCGGGACTTTAAGTAAAACAGGTATTAAGCTCGTTATAGAGACCACCTGGACTTGACGCGGCTTGTTCTCTCCCTGGCTGTTGCATCGTGTGTTCGGCGAGTGTATTGCCGGACATGCCTTCTGAATAGTTGGGTCCTGAAAGTGTATAAAAAAGGAAACGGCGGAATAGGGAGCCCCTTAGTGCGGTTGAGCCGCATTCTGGGCATGCCGTAGTTGTGCCCCTCCCCTTATGCCCATGGTATCTCTAAGGCGTAATTATGTACGCGTGGTACCGATATCACCATCTAGCGAGGGCTGGGGTTGGGGCCGCACTGCTATGCTTGCACGGGACGTGCCAGCCGGATTTGTTGTAGGTTACTTCAGGCTCGCTTGACGTTGTCCGGATGTTTGACACCTGGATTGGAGAGTTGCCTTGAGAGGCTACTCTGTACTTCCGCCGCCAGGGCCGCCGTGTGCTCCTCCGTTCGAAGAGAGCGTTCAGTGTTTCCATTTACCGTGATGACTCTGCGAGGTCCTGGCATCTTGAGCTTGAGATATGCGTAGTGCGGCACCGCATTGAATTTTGCGAATGCGGTTCGTCCTAGCAGGGCGTGATAGCCACTGCAGAATGGGACTATGTTGAAGATTAACTCTTCGCTTCAGAAATTATCCGGGGATCCGAAGACCACTTCAAGTGTAACCGAGCCTGTACAGCTGGCTTCTACACCTGGTATGACGCCTTTAAAGGTTGTCTTTGTGGGTTTAATCCTTGAGGGATCGATACCCATTTTTCGCACTGTATCCTGATAAAGCAGGTTCAGGCTGCTGCCGCCGTCCATTAGGACTCTGGTGAGGTGAAATCCGTCGATAATTGGGTCTAGCACCAATGCGGCGAATCCGCCGTGATGGATGCTAGTGGGGTGGTCCCTTCGATCAAAAGTGATCGGGTGGGAGGACCATGGGTTGAACTTTGGGACGACTGGCTCCAACGCATAGACGTCCTTGAGAGCACGCTTTCGCTCCCTTTTGGGGATATGGGTTGCGTATATCATGTTCACCGTCCGCACTTGCGGGGGGGATCCCTTATGTCCTCTGTTGTTCAGCGGCCGGGGCTCCTCCTCGTCATCGCTATGCAGCCCCTTGTCTCTGGTTTCGGCACTTAACTTGCCTGCCTGCTTGAACACCCAACAATCCCTGTTGGTGTGGTTGGCTGGCTGTTTGGGGGTGCCGTGTATCTAGCACGAGCGATCGAGTATCCGGTCTAAGCTAGATGGGCCCGTATGGTTTCTTTTGAATGGCTTCTTCCGCTGACCGGGTTTAGAGCCTCTGAATCCGGCATTGACTGCCGTATCTTCAGTATTGTCACTGTTAATGTGGCGCTTGTGCTTGTTGCGACGTGACCTGCCATTGTTGTCCTTGGTATCCGAATTGCCAGGGCTCTTGGTTATGTTATTGCTATGAGCTAGCCAGCTGTCTTCTCCCGCGCAAAAGCGGATCACGAGTGTCGTGAGGGCTGCCATAGATTTCGGCTTTTCCTGTCCTAGGTGCCGGGCAAGCCATTCGTCTCGGATGTTTTGCCTGAAGGCTGCAAGGGCCTCGGCGTCCGGACAGTCGACTATTTGATTTTTCTTGGTTAGGAACCGTGTCCAGAATTGTCTGGCCGATTCCTCTGGCTGCTGGATTATGTGGCTTAGGTCATCGGCATCTGGTGGTCGCACATAAGTGCCTAGGAAGTTGTCAAGGAATGCGGATTCCAGGTCCTCCCAGCAACTAATTGACTCTGCTGGCAGGCTGTTAAGCCAATGTCGAGTTGGTCCTTTAAGCTTCAGCGGGAGGTATTTGATGGCGTGTAGATCATCACCACGGGCCATGTGGATATGAAGGAGATAATCCTCGATCCATACCGCAGGATCTGTTGTGCCATTGTATGATTCGATGTTTACGGGTTTAAAGCCCTCGGGGATTTGATGATCCATTACTTCGTCTGTGAAGCATAATGGGTGTGCGGCGCCCCTGTACTGGGCTATATCACGATGTAGCTCAGATGAGCTTGGTCTGTTGTATTCGGCCTGGCCGTATTTATCATGTCTGGCGTGACGGCTAGCGTCACGTGAAGCGGGGCGCCCATGCGATCCGTAGATCGATCTTGTTTGCCCTGCCTTATTCTCCAATATGTCTCGCAGGTCTGTTGCGCCTCCCCGTACTCTGGTATGTTTTGAGTGGTGCCAGGGTGCGGCTTGGGTCGAGGGCCTGAAGGCCTCTCTGTCGCGGCCACGGGGTGGCCGATCGGGCGCATCGTACGCTGGTGATGTAGGTTTAGTTGCTTCCTCCTCAAGTTGGGGTAGCAGCCTGCACTTTGGGTAGCTCTTGGAGGGGCGTTCGAGTTTATACTCTTCGGCCGCCAGGACTTCGGTCCATCTGTCGGCTAGCAAGTCTTGGTCAGCTCTAAGCTACTGCTGTTTTTTCTTGAGGCTGCTTGCCGTGGCCATAAGCCTGCGTTTGAAACGCTCTTGTTCGACGGGATCCTCTGGCACGACGAATTCGTCGTCGTCGAGGCTTGCCTCGTCTTGGGAGGGAGGCATATAATTGTCGTCCTCGACCTCTCTGTCGGCCACTCTCTCATGAGGGTTGGCTCCTTCGTCCTCCTGCACTGAATCCTGCTGGAGGGGGTTGTCTTCGGCACTGTCCGGCGTGTTGTTATCTTTGGTGCCGGAATCGCTGTTTTTGCTTTGGCAGGATTTAGAGCGGCGCGGCTGACGTCGGCGCTTGGGTTGCTTCTTGGAGGGGTCGTCCTCCGTTTTTTCATCGCAACCCCCTGCTTTGGGGGTGTCCACCATGTATATGTCATATGACGAGGTGGCTTTCCAGTTCCCTATAGGTGCTGGTTCTTGGTCGTCTCTTTCATCGGCGTCCATACCGTCGATGTCTTCGGAGTCGAAGTCAAGCATGTCGGTTAGATCGTCGACAGTGGCTACAAAATGGGTGGTGGGTGGGTTTCGAATTTCTTCGTCGTCCGCATCCCAACCCTGCTGACCATAGTCTGGCCAGGGCTCTCCTGACAAAGAGAGAGACTTTAGTAAATCCAGGATATCGCCAAAGGGCGAGTGCTAAAAGATGTCCGCGGCGGTGAACTCCATGATCAGAGCCCAATCGGGTTCGATCAGAAGGGGTGCAGAATATACGGAGTCCGGAGCGGAGTCCGGCACCTTGGAGTCACAGGCCCTGCAAAGGACTAGGCTGGTATTCGGCTCTATTGCCATAGAGATTGCGGCTGCGGGGGTGGCGTCCAACCGTCCATCCCCGACTAGCGCAGTCGGCTCCGAGCTAATGATCGGAGCGGACACCTGAGCGGCACTCTGGGCGCTATCCGGCGGCAGAGCTAAATCATGCCCATCGTGACAGTGCGGCGTGCTCGGCCGTGGCTCGAATCCGTCGAAGATCAAGTCCCCGCGGATGTCGGCCGTGTAGTTTAAACTTCCGAACCTGACCTGGTGGCCAGGGGTGTAGCTTTTGATCTGCTCCAGATGGCCAAGCGAGTTGGCCCGCAGTGTGAAGCCGCTGAATACGAAGATCTGTCCAGGGAGAAAGGTCTCACCCTGGACCGCGTCGTGGTTGATGATCGAAGAAGCCATCGGGCCTAAAGGTGATGACACAGAGGAACTCTCAATGAAAGCACCAATGTCGGTGTCAAAACCGGTGGATCTCGGGTAGGGGGTCCCGAACTGTACGTCTAGGCGGATGGTAACAGGAGACAAGGGACACGATGTTTTACCCAGGTTCGGGCCCTCTCGATGGAGGTAAAACCCTACTCCTGCTTGATTAATATTGATGATATGGGTAGTACAAGAGTGGATCTACCACGAGATCAGAGAGGCTAAACCCTAGAAGCTAGCCTATGGTATGATTGTTGTTCTTCCTACGGACTAAAACTCTCCGATTTATATAGACACCGGAGAGGGCTAGGGTTACACAGAGTCGGTTACAATGGGAGGAGATCTTCATATCGTATCGCCAAGCTTGCCTTCCACGCCAAGGAAAGTCCCATCCGGACAAGGGACGGAGTCTTCAATCTTGTATCTTCATAGTCCGGGAGTCCGGCCAAAGGTCATAGGCCAGCCATCCGGACACCCCCTAACCCAGGACTCCCTCAGCTAGCTTCTAGGGTTTAGCATCTACGATCTCATGGTAGATCAACTCTTGTAATAATCATATCATCAAGATCAATCAAGCAGGAAGTAGGGTATTACCTCCATAGAGAGGGCCCAAACCTAGGTAAACATTACACACAGTTCAGGAGCCCCTACCCGAGATCCGCCGGTTTTGACACCGACATTGGTGCTTTCATTGAGAGTTCCACTGTGTCATCACCATAAGGCTTGATGGCTCCTTCAATCATCCACAATGGTGCGATCCACGGTGAGGTCTTCCTCCCCGGACAGATCTTCGTATTCGGCGGCTTCGCACTAGGGGCCAACTCACTTGGCCATCTGGAGCAGATCAATAGCTATACGCCCCTGGCCATCAAGTCAGGTTTGGAAGCCAGAACTACACGGCCGACATCCGCGAAGACTTGATCTTTGACGGATTAGAGCCCATGATAGGTGCGCCGTACAGTCACGATGAGCATGGCTTAGACCTGCCATCGGAGGGTGTTCAGGAGAACGCACCTGTAGCTGCCCTAGCCTTAGATCGGGAGCAGATCGTGCCGTCCAAGGATGGGTGGATGGACCCCGCCACGGAAGCCGCACACTCATTGGCCATAGAGCCGAACACAGACTTCACCCTCAATGAGGTCTGTGTCATCGGACCCTCGGACTCGTCTCCGGCTATAGGCTCCGAACCGCGCGCATCTGTGCCTATCGAACCTGATTGGGCACCGATCATGGAGTTTACCTCCGCGGATATCTTTCAGCGCTCGCCCTTGGGCGACGTGCAGAACTCATTAAAATCTCTCTCCCTGTCAGGAGACACTTGGCCGAACTATGTCCGGCTTGAGTGGGAAGCGGATGGTGAAGAAATTCATTACCCACCCACCACCCACTTGATAGCCACTGTCCACGACTTAACCGACATGCTCAATTTCGACTCCGAAGACATCGACGGTATGAACGACGCCGCCGGAGAAGAACAGGAACCACCGCCCACAGGGCGCTGGACAACCACTTCATCATATGATATATATATGGTGGACACACCCAAAGAAGGCAATGGCGATGAGGCAATGGAAGATAATCCCCTTGGGAAGCAATTTAAGCACCGGTGTCAGCAGTGCCGTTCTAAGCCCTGTCATAGAAAAAATAGAGATACCGGCACAAGAGACAATAGCACTCTGGATGATGCCGAAGACGAAAACAATCCCGCCCAGCCAAGCTTCGAGAAACCGGACGGGAGGATGGGCAAGCTAGCCCTGATAAACAGGTACTGGATGGAGACTCGGAGGATGATAATTACATGCCTCTCTCCGAAGATGAGGTGAGCCTCGGCGATGAAGAATTCATCGTGCTTGAGGATCCCGCCGAGGAGGAGCGCTTCAAGCGACCGCTTATAGCCACTATAAAAAGCCTGAAGAAAAAGCAGCAACAGCTTCAAGATGATCTAGATCTGCTAACTGATAGATGGACTGAGGTCCTGGCAGCTGAGGAATACGGACTCGAGCGTGCAACCAAAAGTTACCCAAAGCGTAGGTTGTTACCTCAATTCGAGGAGGAGGCATTGGAGCCTACACTACCAGCGCAGGATGCGGCTGACCGGCCACCTCGTGGCCGAGACAAAGCGGCGTATCGGCCCGAACACCAGCCCGCACCCCGTCGCCAAACAAACAAAATCACGAAGGCCCGGGGCTACACGCATGACCTGCGAGAAAAACTGGAAAACAAAGCAGGACAGTCAAGATTGATCTACGTATCACGGGGGCGCGCCCCAACACATGACGATGACCGCCACGCCGGATACACTAAATACAAATCCGGCCGGGACGAATACAATAGAGCAGACTCATTTGAACGGTGTTGTGATGTAGCCCGGCATAGAGGCGCCGCACACCCCCTATGCTTCACTGACGAAGTAATGGAGCATGAGTTCCTAGAAGGGTTTAAACCCGTGAACATTGAACCATATGATGGAACAACAGACCCTGCGGCATGGATCAAAGATTTCCTTCTCCACATTCACATGGCCCGCGGCGATGATCTACATGCCATCAAGTACCTCCCACTAAAACTCAAGGGACCGGCTCGGCATTGGCTGAATAGTTTGCTGGCAAACTCCATTGGAAGTTGGGAGAACCTGGAAGACGCATTCCTAGATAACTTCCAGGGCACTTATGTGCGACCACCGGATGCTGATGATCTAAGTCACATAACCCAACAACCCGGGGAGTCAGCCAGGAAATTCTGGACTCGGTTCCTAACTAAAAAGAACCAAATTGTCGACTGTCCGGATGCCGAAGCCCTAGCGGCCTTTAAGCATAACATCCGTGACGAGTGGCCTGCCCGACACCTCGGCCAAGAGAAGCCGAAGTCCATGGCAGCCCTCACGACACTCATGACCCGCTTTTGTGCGGGCGAGGATAGCTGGCTAGCTCGTAGCAACAGCACGTCAAGAAATCCTGGCACCTCAGATGCCAGAGACGGCAACGGCAAGCCCCGACGCAACAGACACAAGCATCGCAATAATGGCGATAACGCCGAATACACGGCCGTCAATGCCGGATTCAGTGGCTCTAAACCCGGTCAGCGGAAAAATCCATTTAAAAGAAACAATCCGGGACCGTCCAGTTTGGACCGTATACTCGATCGCTCATGTCAAATCCACAGCACCACCGATAAACCAGCCAACCACACCAACAGAGAATTTTGGGTATTTAAACAGGCCGGTAAGTTGAATGCTGAAAACAAGGAAAAGGGGCTGCATAGCGATGACGACGAGGAGCCCCGGCCATTGAACACAGGAGGACAGAAGCAATTTCCTCCCCAAGAGAAAACAGTAAACATGATATACGCCACCCATATCCCCAAGCGGGAATGGAAGCGCGCACTAAGGGACGTCTACGGGATGGAGCCAGTTGCCCCAAAGTTCAACCCATGGTATTCTTGTCCGATCACCTTTGATCGCAGGGACCATCCGACCAGCATCCTTCATGGCGGTTCGGCCGCGCTGGTCCTCGACCCCATCATTGACGGATTCCACCTCACACGAGTCCTTATGGACGGTGGCAGTAGCCTGAACCTGCTCTATCAGGATACGGTGCACAAAATGGGTATCGATCCCTCAAGGATCAAACCCACCAAAACCATCTTTAAAGGTGTCATACCAGGTGTAGAGGCCTGTTGCATGGGCTCAATCACACTGGAAGTAGTCTTCAGATCTCCGGACAACTTCCGAAGCGATGAGTTAATCTTTGATATCGTCCCCTTCCGCAGTGGCTATCACGCACTGCTCGGATGAACCGCGTTCGCCAGATTCAATGTGGTACCGCATTATGCATACCTCAAGCTCAAGATGTCAGGACCTTGTGGGGTTATAACAGTCAACGGAAACACAGAGTGCTCCCTCCGCATAGAGGAGCACACTGCAGCCCTCGCAGCAGAAGTACAGAGCAGCCTTCTCAGGAAGGCCTCCAATTCGGCAATAAAGCCCCCGGACATCGCCAAGCGACTCCAAAGTACTCTGCAACAGGATCGTCCGGCACGTCCATACCTCTCCTAGCAATTCGGCCTCCGTCCTAGTCCCATTCAAGCGGTAAAATTTGTGTCGCGCGTACATAATTACGCACTTAAAATACCATGGGCATAGGCGGAGGCACGGCTACAATGCGGTCCACAATGCGGCTCAACCACCCCAGGACCCGTACACCTTCACCCTTTTCTTTCTTTCAGGTCCTTCTCTTCTTGAGGCTCTTCCGATAATCTGATTATTGGACCCATCACGGGACAGAAACACCAAGGAGGCAAGAAGCTTTGACGTACAAGGGAATCCCCAGGTGGTCTCTAATAACGATCGCTATACCTGTTTTACATACCCACACGCAGCTCGCTCTTGGTTAAGGACGTGTCAAGTAGTCCTAGTTTGCTTATCGCACTACTTGTATACATATGCCTTGACGTATTATTCAAATAACAATGGAAAATAACATACAACGTTAGCTTATTATTACATTTCTTTATATTTTTCCTTTACTGCTTATTTATTACAAATTGCACCCGTACATTTTGGTACGTTCAGCTCGCCAGGGTCTTCAGTGTACCCCATAACACGGCAAGAAAAGTCCGAACACTTTCGACAGTGCGGCACCCTGAACTTATAGCATTATATGCATCAGCTCTGAATCATGTCTTGGGTCAATAGTTGGGTTTGCCCGGCTCCCATGTTTTGCTGCCTTACATTCCGATACATCGGCTAAGGTGGCACAGGGAGAACTACTGCGATTGTGTCCCGGTTCTTCCGGACGAGCACCTTAGTAGAGAAATACGAAAATTGACTGTCATGATGCGACAAGAGCTGGTCGCTATTCGAGGGGTCTCCAATCCTTAAAGATTTTTTCCGCTTTGGGCGGGGAATCAGCCTTGTCCGATTTAGGCGTGTATAGTGCCCCAAGTTCGGCCTTCCGAATACCAGGGGCTATGCTAAAATTTAAAATTATAGAACTTCTATGGCTAAGTGAGAGTGATAAAGTTGTATAGTCCGATTGTCTTGTTCATTGCGCTAAACACCTCCTTAAAGGACCAAAAATTTGGATAAAGAGTGTTTAGATTTATCCCGAACACCCCGGTACTAGTTACATGGGGGCAGAAGTCGATGACTAGCCAACTCTCAGATTTTATAAACGGCCGCACAGAACATAAAATTTTAAATCAACAAGCGTTATATTGCGCAAATGAACTTGTTTTCATATTACAGGATCAAATGAGTACATTCACTAAAATATTACATCCTTAGCACATTGCTCCGCCACAAGTCGGGAGGCCTTCAGGACACTATCATAATACTTTTTGGGGTGGCGGTGCTTCTTGCCCTTCGGTGGCCCCTCCGTCATCAGCTTCTCGGCATCCATCTTCGCCCAGTGCATTTTTGCGCGGGCGAAGGCCATCCGTGCACCTTCAATGCAAACTGACTGCTTTATAACTTCAAGCCGCGGACAGGCACTCACAAGCCGCTTTACAAGGCCGAAGTAGCTGCTGGGCAAGGGCTCGGTAGGCCATAGCCGGACTATGAGGTCCTTCATGGCCAATTCGGCTGCCTTGTGCAGTTCGACCAGTTGCTTCAGCTGGTCGCTCAAAGGCAACAGGTGTTCGGGCCCAATATACTGAGACCAGAACAACTTCTGTGTCGAGCTCCCTTCTTCGGCCCAGTAGAACTCCACGGCATCCAATATGCTGCACGGCAGATCTGCAAACGCTCCTGGAGAGCTCTGAATTCGGGTAAGTAAAAGAAAAGTCTCCTTCACATGCTTGCTTTGCATAATGAATGCCTTACCCGCCGCTATCTTCTTGGCCGCCTGAATCTCCTGGAGGGCCCTTTGGGCTTCGGCTTTGGCGTCTCGCGCGCTCCGGAGGGCCTCAGCAAGCTCGGACTCTTGCCTCTTAGAGTCACGCTCCAAGGACTCATATTTTTTGACGAAATCCTGGAGCTCTTGCTGAACTTCGTCGACCCGGGCCTCTTGCTTCTCGCGCTCGACGCGTTCCTTGGCCGCTTTGTCTTTGGCCTTGGTTACCGCCTTCTTAAGGGCCGCCACTTCGGTCGGGGCCCCTATTAAAGTTCATGACGCTTCTATTAGCAGCAACAATTTTTCCTTTATATATATACAGACGGGGTATTGTGTACCTTTGTTTTCCTCGAGCTGCCTCTTCACGAGGCCGAGCTCTTCCTCGGTCTGCTCCAGGTACGGCTTTAGCCCGGAGACCTCCGCAGTACGAGCGGCAGCGGCCAGCAGCGACTCCTGCTTATTCACATAGTATTATGGTGTCCGGATACTTACGACTTCGCCAGGGGCTTGTCCCTCGGCAACCACTCCTCGCCGCTGTAGGTGGCTGTGGTGTAGTGGTCCGGAGGAAGGGTCTTTCCCTACTTGGACCCTTCGGCCTCCCCAGACGGGGTGGCCTTCCTTTTCTTCCCCCCCCCGGTTGCAGGGGGAGGGATTTCCTCTACCTCCTCCTCATCTTCGTTGGAGGAGCGCGCCTCGGTGTCTTCGGACGATGAGTCCGATACAGCCTTGCGCCGGAGGCCTTTCCTGGTCCGCGCGGCCTTCTTCTTGGCCTTCTTCTCCAGCACCTCATAGGGTGCCGGAAACAACATCTTCGTTAAGAGAGGCGATGCTGGATCTTCGGGTAGTGGAGCTGGACAGTCAATCCGCTCCGCTATCGCTACCCAGTCCTGTTAAATTGGCATGGAGGCTTAGATTCCTCCCACTAATATACTGGGGAAAGGCACCTATTGCAAAATGTAAAAACTTACCGGATTGGCGGGGCGCTTTGCGCTGAGTCCGCGATCTTCGGCTACGGACGATGGTACCTCGATGGCCTTGAACAGCACCTTCTAGACGTCTTCGTGCATCGTATCGAAGAGCTCTCGCAGTGTCTGGTGTTCGGCCAGGTCGAACTCCCACATATTATAAGCCCGTCTCTAACACGGAAGGATCCGGCAGATGAGCATGACCTGGACCATGTTGACAAGCTTGATTTTCTTGCCTATCATATTTTTGATGCAGGTATGAAGTCCGGTCAGCTCCATCGATGAGCCCCAGTCTAAGCCCTTCTCTTTCCAGGAGTGAGCCGCATGGGGATGCCGGATCAAAATTCGGGGGTAGCCGCCCAGTTGGTGCCGCGCGGCTCGGTGATGTAGAACCACCCCGATTGCCACCCCTTCACGATCTCCATAAAGGAGCCTTCGGGCCAAGTGACATTGGGCATCTTGCCTACCATGGTGCCTCCGCACTCTGCTTGCTGGCCGACCACCACCTTCGGCTTCACGTTGAAGGTCTTCAACCATAGGCCGAAGTGGGGCGTAATGCGGAGGAAGGCCTCACACACGACGATAAACACCAAGCTGTTGAGGATGAAATTGGGGGCCAGATCATGGAAGTCCAGCTCATAGTAGAACATGAGCCCGCGGACAAATGGGTAGAGGGGGAATCCCAGTCCGCGGACGAAATGAGAGAGGAACACTACCCTCTCCTGGGGTTCCAGGTGGGGATGATCTGCCCTTTGGCCGAAAGCCGGTGCGTGATGTTTGCGTCCAGGTATCCGGCCTCCCGAAGCTTCGTGATGTCCTCCTCCATAATGGAGGAGACCATCCACTTACCTCCCGCTCCGGACATGCTTGGAATGGCTTTATGGAGAAGCTGAGAACTTGGGCGCTGGAGCTCGAGCGAAGGAGAATGGTTGAGCAGAGGAATAAGAAGGCGTGGGTGAAAAAGGAGAATCCTTATCTCTTTATAAAGGCGATAGAAACCATGCGCCTCCCCACTTGCCATGTAAACTCGCTTATTCCCCAAGCACCGTGTTGATGGCGCGGTTGGGTTACCCACACCCGTATTGATGAGGATCTCATGATAAGGGGACACGATCTCTGCTTCGACAAGACGTGCCAATGAAACCGCCTCGCAATATGTGTAGTAGCAGGTTGAGAAAAACAGTTCGAACAATGACTGGGTCGTGGCGTGATGTCACGCTATGAAAAGTTGTCAGCAGATTAGATTTGTGGAATATTGAGCTCTCTACGGTGGTATGTGGAATTTGTTTTGCAGAGCCGGACATGATCCTTGTGTTCAAGATCTTCTGTGGAGTGTTCGGAGAAGGAACCCGCCTTGCAATACCGAAGACGATCTGCGCGCCGGACTCATCGTCATTGAAGCCTGGTTCAGGGGCTACTGAGGGAGTCCTGGATTAGGGGGTCCTCGAACAGCCGGACTATGTACTTGTGCCGGACTGTTGGACTATGAAAATACAAGATTGAAGACTATGTCCCGTGTCCGGTTGGGACTCTCCTTTGCGTGGAAGGCAAGCTTGGCTATTCAGATATGTAGATTTCCTTCTTTGCAACTGACTATGTGTAACCCTAGCACCCTCCGATGTCTATATAAACCGGAGGGTTTAGTCCGTAGGACAACAACAATCGGAATCATAGGCTAGCTTCTAGGGTTTAGCCTCTACGATCTCGTGGTAGATCAACTCTTGTAATACTCATATCATCAAGATCAATCAAGCAGGAAGTAGGGTATTACCTCCATAGAGAGGGCCCGAACCTGGGTAAACATTGTGTCCCCTACCTCCTGTTACCATTAGCCTTAGAAGCACGGGACCCCCTACCTGAGATCCATCGGTTTTGACACCGACAACGGGCGCCGAGGGGGCGGCGGGCGCCAACGTCGGGGGTGTCAGCGCCGCGGTTGAAGGAGGCGCCGCTTGCGGGGGGCGTGCCTCAAAGCCAGGGGGCGGGCCAAGAGAGGCACGCGAGGGCCCTGGGAGAGGCGTCGAGGAGCCCGCGTCACCAGTGGTGGGAGGAACAACCAGGGGTACCTGCTGAAACGGAAACACGTGCTCATCAAAGTAAACGTGCCGGGAGGTGAACACACAGTGGGAGACGAGATCATAGCATCGATATCCCTTGGAATTAGAGGGGTACCCGATGAAGATGCAAGCGACGGATCGAGGTGCAAGCTTATGAGAAGCAGTGTCGGCAGTGCTGGGATAGCAAAGGCACCCAAAAATATGCAAGTCGTCATAAGATGGGGGCGTAGCAAAGAGAAGGTGGCGAGGTGCATAGTTCTACCGTGGACGGCAGGGTCTAAGGTTAAGAAGAAGTGATGCAGTGGCGAGTGCGTCCGGCCAGAAACAAGGTAGCACGTTGGCATGAAACAGGAGCATGCGAACGCAGTCATTCAGAGTGCGAAGGACGCGTTCGGCTCGACCATTTTGTTGTGAAGTGTACGGGCATGTAAGGCAAAAAATGGTGTTGTGATGCGCCAAAAAAGTGCGGAAAGTGAGGTTGTCAAAATATTTTCCATTGTCCGTCTGAAGCGCAAGGATGGGAAGCCCAAACTGCGTGCGGACATAGGAGTAAAAAGCCGTCAAGGTAGAAGTGCATCCGACTTTCTGCACAAAGGAAAAGTCCACACATAATGAGAATAATCATCAAGAATGACCAGATAATATATACATCCTGAGTTACTAGGAACCGGAGAGGTCCACAAATTGCTATGAATCAACTGAAAAGGAAAAGAAGCAATGGTGGTGGAATTATTAAATGGCAGGCGAATGAGTTTGCCAACTCGACAGGCATGACAAGTGTGATCCTCGATCTTATTGCAACTGAAACTGAAACTCCTGAGTGAAGGAAATATGCCCTAGTGGCAATAATAAAGTTATTATTTATTTCCTTATTTCATGATAAATGTTTTTTATTTATTCTAGAATTGTATTAACTGGAAACATAATACATGTGTGAATACATAGACAAAATAGTGTCACTAGTATGCCACTACTTGACTAGCTCGTTAATCAAAGATGGTTAAGGTTTCCTAACCATAGACATGAGTTTTCATTTGATAAATGGGATCACATCATTAGGAGAATGATGTGATTGACTTGACCCATTCTGTTAGCTTAGCACTTGATCGTTTTAGTTTACTACTATTGCTTTCTTCATGACTTATACATGTTCCTCTGACTATGAGATTATGCAACTCCCGATTACCGTAGGAACACTTTGTGTGCTACCAAATGTCACAACGTAACTGGGTGATTATAAAGGTGCTCTACAGGTGTTTACGATGGTACTTGTTGAGTTGGCATAGATCGAGATTAGGATTTGTCACTCTGATTGTCGGAGAGGTATCTCTGGGCCCTCTCGGTAATGCACATCACTATAAGCCTTGCAAGCAATGTGACTAATGAGTTAGTTGCGGGATGATGTATTATAGAACGAGTAAAGAGACCTGCCGGTAACGAGATTGAGCTAGGTATTGAGATACCGACGATCAAATCTCGGGCAAGTAACATACCGATGACAAAGGGAACACCGTATGTTGTTATGCGGTTTGACCGATAAAGATCTTTGTAGAATATGTAGGAGCCAATATGAGAATCTAGGTTCCGCTATTGGTTATTGACCGGAGATGTGTCTCGGTCATGTCTACATAGTTCTCGAACCCGTAGGGTCCGCACGCTTAACGTTCGGTGACGATCGGTATTATGAGTTTATGTGTTTTGATGTACCGAAGGTAGTTCGGAGTACCGGATATGATCATGGACATGACGAGGAGTCTCGAAATGGTCAAGACATAAATATGGATATATTGGATGACTATGTTTGGACTCCGGAAGTGTTCCGGGCAAGTTCGGGCATATACCAGAGTACCGGGGGGTTACCGGAACCCCCCGGGGAGTATAATGGGCCTATTGGACCCTAGTGGAGAAGAGGAGGGGCGGCCAAGGCAGGGCCGCGCGCCCCCTCCCCCTCTAGTCCGAATTGGACAAGGATGGGGGGCGGCGCCCCCCTTTCCTTCCCCCCTCTCTCCTCCTTCCCCCTTCTCCTACTCCTACTAGGAAAGGAGGAGTCCTACTCCCGGTGGGAGTAGGACTCCCCCCTTGGAGCGCCCTCCTCCTAGCCGGCCGCCTCCCCCTAGCTCCTTTATATACCGGGGCGGGGGGGCACCCCAAGACGCATAAGTTGATCATTGATCTTTAGCCGTGTGCGGTGCCCCCCTCCACCATAATCCACCTCTGTCATATCGTAGCGGTGCTTAGGCGAAGCCCTGCAGCGATAGCTTCATCAACACCGTCATCACGCCGTTGTGCTGACGGAACTCTCCCTCGAAGATCTACTGGATCGTGAGTTCGTGGGATGTCACTGAGCTAAACGTGTGCAGATCGCGGAGGTGTCGTACGTTCAGTACTTGGATCGGTCGATCTCGAAGACGTACGACTACATCAACCGCGTTGTCATAACACTTCCGCTTATGGTCTATGAGGGTACGTGGACGACACTCTCCCCTCTCGTTGTTATGCATCTTGCGTGTGCGTAGGAAAACTTTGAAATTACTATGTTCCCCAACAGTGGCATCCGAGCCAGGTTTATGCGTAGATGTTATATGCATGAGTAGAACACAAGTGAGTTGTGGGCGATACAAGTCATACTGCTTACCAGCATGTCATACTTTGGTTCGGCGGTATTGTTGGATGAAGCGGCCCGGACCGACATTACGCGTACGCTTACGCGAGACTGGTTCTACCGACGTGCTTTGCACATAGGTGGCTGGCGGGTGTCAGTTTCTCCAACTTTAGTTGAACCGAGTGTGGCTACGCCCGGTCCTTTTTGAAGGTTAAAACAACACTAACTTGATGAAATATCGTTGTGGTTTTGATGCGTAGGTAAGAACGGTTCTTGCTTAGCCCGTAGCAGTCACCTAAAAATTTGCAACAACTAAGTAGAGGACGTCTAACTTGTTTTTGCAGGGCATGTTGTGATGTGATATGGTCAAGACATGATGCTAAATTCTATTGTATGAGATGATCATGTTTTGTAACAGAGTTATCGGCAACTGGCAGGAGCCATATGGTTATCGTTTTATTGTATGCAATGCAATCGCCCTATAATTGCTTTACTTTATCACTAAGCAGTAGCGATAGTCGTAGAAGCAATAGTTGGCGAGATGACAACGATGCTATGATGGAGATCAAGGTGTCGTGTCGGTGACGATGGTGATCATGACGGTGCTTTGGAGATGGAGATCAAAGGCACAAGTTGATGATGGCCATATCATATCACTTATATTGATTGCATGTGATGTTTATCTTTTATGCATCTTATTCTGCTTTGATTGACGGTAGCATTATAAGATGATCTCTCACTAAATTTCAATATATAAGTGTTCTCGCTGAGTATGCACCGTTGCAAGTTCTTCGTGCCAAGACACCACGTGATGATCGGGTGTGATAAGCTCTACGTTCAAATACAACGGGTGTAAGACAGTTTTGCACACGCAGAATACTTAGGTTAAACTTGACGAGCCTAGCATATGCAGATATGGCCTCGGAACACTGAGACCGAAAGGTCGAGCGTGAATCATATAGTAGATATGATCAACATAGTGATGTTCACCATTGAAAACTACTCCATCTCACGTGATGATCGGACATGGTTTAGTTGATTTGGACCATGTGATCACTTAGATGATTAGAGGGATGTCTATCTAAGTGGGAGTTCTTAAGTAATATGATTAATTGAACTTTAATTTATCATGAACTTAGTACCTGATAGTATTTTTGCTTGTCTATGTTGTTGTAGATAGATGGCCCGAGCTATTGTTCCATTGAATTTTAATGTGTTTCTTGAGAAAGCAAAGTTGAAAGATGATGGTAGCAATTACACGGACTGGGTCCGTAACTTGAGGATTATCCTCATTGCTGCATAGAAGAATTACGTCTTGGAAGCACCGCTAGGTGCTAGGCCTGCTGCAGAGGCAACTATAGATGTTGTGAATGTCTGACAGAGCAAAGCTGATGACTACTCAATAGTTCAATGTGCCATGCTTTACGACTTAGAACCGGGACTTCAACAGCGTTTTGAACGTCATGGAGCATATGAGATGTTCCAGGAGTTGAAGTAAATATTTCAAGAAAATGCCCGGATTGAGAGATATGAAGTCTCCAATAAGTTCTATAGCTGCAAGACGGAGGAGAATAGTTCTGTCAGTGAACATATACTCAAAATGTTTGGGGTATAATAATCACTTGATTCAACTCGGAGTTAATCTTCCTGATGATAGTGTCATTGACAGAATTCTTCAATCACTGCCACCAAGCTACAAGAGCTTCGTGATGAACTATAATATGCAAGGGATGGAAAAGACTATTCCTGAGCTCTTCGCGATGCTAAAGGCTGCGGAGGTAGAAATCAAGAAGGAGCATCAAGTGTTGATGGTCAATAAGACCACCAGTTTCAAGAAAAAGGGTAAAGATAAGAAGAAGGGGAACTTCAAGAAGAACGGCAAACAAGTTGCCGCTCAAGAGAAGAAACCCAAGTCTAGACCTAAACTTGAGACTGAGTGCTTCTATTGCAAATAGACTGGTCACTGGAAGCAAAACTGCCCCAAGTATTTGGCGGATAAGAAGTATGGCAAGGTGAACAAAGGTACATGTGATATACATGTTATTGATGTGTACCTTACTAATGCTCGCAGTAGCACCTGGGTATTTGATACTGGTTCTGTTGCTAATATTTGCAACTCGAAACAGGGACTACGGATTAAGCGAGGATTGGCTAAGGACGAGGTGACGATGCACATTGTGGCACCCTAGCTCAGAGAAACCGGTTTACCATGCATTGCCAGCCCAGAGACCTTGTCTTTTGGCAACACACAACAACTTGGTACAGAAAAGCAACCGCTTTATTGATGCTAGGGGATCAGAGTTGATATTACAACAATTAGCGAGGCCAAGCGGCACACACGGTGCGGCTGTACAATATGTACATTATTTAGTGAACATAAAGGGGCCTCGATCATGACAACTACATGGTAGCGGAACAACGTCATAGCGGAACTCCATAGCGCAGGGACATCGATGTGGACACGATATAGACTTGGACAACTCGCCTTTCCAACGAGACTTTCCTGAAATCTGGCATGACACGCCAGGTCTGTGCATTGAATGTACTTGCAAGCTCACAACAAGCATAAACATATTGACAAACAATATCAAGATATTTAACCAGTTAATAACAATGCAACAATATATCCAACATGCTGTGACTATGCTCAAGTGGTCTTGGTCCATTGGACTGGCTTATCGAACGTGATCATTTCCAGATCACAAACGTGATGAACACAGAGACAAACTCGTGATCCTTACGGCGATCACAACCCGACCAATAACTGGCCAGTGATCCTTACAGCGATCACAACCCGACCAATAAATGGCTCGTGATCCTTACAGTGATCACAACCCGACCAATAAATGGCATGTGATCCTTACGGCGATCACAACCCGACCAATAAATGGCCCGTGATCCTTACGGCGATCACAACCCGACAAATAAATGGCCCGTGATCCTTACGGCGATCACAACCACGACCACATCTTGTCCAACTCAACACGATGGCCTTTCTGCCATCACCTCAGTGCATACTTAGTGTCCATATTTATTAAGTGTTGACCCATGGTGTACCCTACTTTCGAGCGTGTCCGTAACCGTGGACTCGGCTATCGATAGATTAATACACTCTGCAGAGGTAGCGCACTGGACCCACACTACGGAACCCATGGCCTCGCACTCCCATTCGGATGGACCAACGGCATTCCAACGAAACCACTTCATTGCCATGACACTCTCCCGGCCACTCCGACTCAATCCCCATCGGGCTAGTCCTGGGTGGCCCCGTGTCTACCTCAAGACACATCGACCACCGTCATGGCCATGATCCACTCTGGGACCCGGTACCAAAAACTTAACAACGGGCTCACAAGGTCATGCATGCTTACCGGGCTAGGGTACAGCACGCCCATAACCTTCCCTAGATGGAGGCACCAACCAGAGGCATGACAATGAAATGAATTAAGGCTGCCCCATACCGGCAAATGTGGTTGCGCTGGGAAAGACTCGTTTCGGCGGCACCATGACCCGGTCAACAACATATTCAAGTTGAGTTATTTATCAGGTTTAACTTAAAGTGAAAGTAATCAGTGTCATAATTCCATGACATGCATCACCAACATATGCATCACATATCAATGAAAATAACTAAATCAACTACGCTCTCACGGAGCAATCATCACCTCATGGTACTCCTCTGGTTAAGATCAAACCTCACTTAAACCAGAATCTCTTCTAGAAAACTCATCATTTTTCATCATGCAAAAATAATTTCACTAATTACTTATCTCCATGACCATATTATCTTATCATTACTCATAACTAAATCCTTGTTAGCTTATCAACAAGATTCACTTCAAACTTTCTATAAATCAAGCATATTTAATATAACAAGCATCTACAGAATATAATTATCATAGTAATAATTTAAATGCATGAATAATCATTAGTTCAAGTAGGAAAATCACAAATATTGAAGTGGCACTATGAAAATGTTGTCGTGGCTTGCCTTAGTGCAGATGAGGTTCACAAGCCTCCTGGTGATCCTCAAGACAAGACCGCTCTTCTGAAAATAAATAAAACCACAAAAACAAAACATCAAGAAACCTTCTAAAATTCACCAGAAAATCTAGACAACAAGGAAAAATCCCATCTTTTGGGTGCTGCTAGATTTCTGGAGAAAGAACACAATGCAAAAAGAATCAATGCATTTGGACTTATAGATAAAAAGTTATGGATGTTTGAAGTTCTTTGGATTTAATTGAATTTGAATTAAAAATAAAACAGACTGGGGGGTGATGTCAAAGGCGTAAAAGCCCAGGGCGCCACCACTCGTACCGCTTCACGCGCGTACTTAGTGGCTGACTAGCGGGCCCTGCTAGTCAGGTGAGAAGGAGGGGAGAGGGAAACAGAGAGTGGCGGAGCTTCGCGGGAGCGCACGCCAGCGACGAGGGCTCTTGGGACTAGATGAGAGGGGGGATCGAAGGAGAAGAAGATGGCGCACCTGCCCGTACCCGTAGCGTGGCTAGGGGTGGTCGGACAGCGTCGGAAAAAGCCTCTCCAGCGGAGGTAAAGGGCAGTGGTCGCCAGAGACGAAGACGACGGTGGCTAGGGGCGGCTCTAGGGGCTCCAACAGGGCGGAACGGCTTCACCGAAGAGTGGCAGAGGCCTTGGCAGGGTTGCCCTGGCCTGGGAGGGGCTGGAGCTGTGGGGACGATCCGAGGGGATCGCCAGTGAGCTCGGGCTCGGGGATGGCAGCCCGCGGCCTGCCCGGCCAGGCTGCGGCTTTCTACTGGCTTGTGGTGAGTGTGGGAGTGGCTGCGGGTGCTCGAGGAGGCTGGGGGTGGCGGCATTTATAGGCAAGCGGCAAGGGGGGTCGGGCTCCACTGGAGGACACCTGTCCACGGCCCGACGACGAACGGTGCCAGAGAGAGAGGGGGAAGAGGATGGAGTTCACGCTGGAACTATTGGCGAGTGCGGACGAGCACAGGGGCGAGGGGGAAGACGACGAGCACAATGCGCCATGCACTGTGTCATTGGCCAGACCGTGCCCGTGCCCGCTGCGGCGAGTTCCAGCGTCGGCAAGTGCCAGGGAGGAGTTAAGGGGGTGGAGACGGAAATGGTGGCACGGTTTCGCACGCTCGGGCAGGCTGGGCAGCGAGCGCGCGCGCAACAGAGCGCTCGGCAGCACTCAAAGCGCGTGTTTTGCATGCCAGCACGCTTGGACGAACGCGGTCACCGCGTGAACTTGACATCAGTCCAACCTAAGTGCTAACTTCATGTCTGGCGTGTAGTCCTTGGTAGTTTTGAGTGTTACTATGGTTGGGTTTGGTTCCAGGTGCAGTAGAAATGAATTTGCACTCCAAGTATGTTTCTGGACAATAACTTTGGAGGTTTACTGTGGTCAAACCACTCGGAGTTGAGGGCTGAGCTTTGGAGGCTAGCCAACACTTACTAAGGTGAAGATGCACAAGAAAAACCAGCTACAATGGAGCTAGTAAAATGGTAGTTGCTGAAGAAACTACCATTTCTGTGCAGAAATGAAAATATTTTCTGTAGCCAAAATATTCCAAAAAGTGATGAAATATTTTAGCTCAGAAAGGTGCCCTAGGGTTGAAAGAATAATTGGGATTTTTCTCAGGATTTTAGGGGCAAGAAAAATTAGGGTTGCTTTGGAGCACAAAGGGCTAGCTAGGGTTTTGGAGGGCAAAATGAATATTTTCTATTTAAGAAAAATATTCCAAGTGACATTATGAGATGATCCAGAGATGAAGTGGTGGTTTGAGAAGGAGTAGAAGCACTTGGGTGAAAGTCAAGGGGTACCCAAGTGGTTAAGTCCAAATGAAATGATTCAAAAACTCCAAACTCAAATCCAAATCAACTGAAAACCAGGCAAAGAAAAGAAAGCTAAAACCAGGTTGTCACAAACCTCCCCCACTTAGAATGAATCTCGTCCTCGAGATTTGGTTGCTTGGTAAAACCATTCTGGATAATGTGCCCTTAGAAATTCTTCTGATTCCCATGTTGATTCTGACTCTGTATGATGCTTCCATTGGACTTTGTAAAACTTCCTTGCTTTACTGCGAGTAAATCTTTCAATCTGATCCATGATTTTGACTGGCCTCTCTTCGTAGGTTAAATCCCTTGCCAGCTCTATTTCTGTCAAATCAGTCTTTTTCTCAGGCGGCGATATGCATCGCCGTAATTGTGAAACATGGAACACATTGTGCATGTCCGACAATTCAGGGGGTAACTCCAACTGATATGCCACAACACCCACTCGTGTCATAACGGGAAATGGACCAATAAATCTGGGTGCCAATTTTCCACGAGTCTGAAATCTCTTGATACCTTTCATAGGCGTGACTTGAAGGTAGACATGTTCTCCGGGTTCAAAGCTGATCTGTCGGTGCTTTGCATCGTAATAACTTTTCTGTCAAGATTTGGCCAACGGCAATCTGTCTCTGATTTCCTTGACTTGCTTCTCGGCTTCCAGCATGAGAGCCGTTCCGAGAATATGGCTATCTCCGGTTTGGGACCAATTTAACGGAGTACGGCACTTACGGCCATACAAAGCTTCATACGGTGACATCTTTAAACTGGTCTGGAAACTATTGTTATACGAGAACTCGGTGTACGGCAAACAATCTTCCCACTTTGGGCCTTGGGCCAAAGCACAGGCTCGCAGCATATCTTCGAGTATTTGATTTACCCGTTCTGTCTGTCCATCAGTCTGAGGATGATAAGCGGTACTGTATTTCAATTCCGTCCCCAAGGCTTGATGGAGAAGGGACCAAAAAGTGGAGGTAAAAAGTGAACCTCGGTCAGATGTGATGGTTCGGGGGACTCCATGCAGGCTGACTATTCTGGATACATACAGTTGTGCAAGCTCATCTGCTCGATATGAGGTTCTATTGGGATGAAGTGGGCTACCTTGGTTAATGTATCCACTATGACCCAGATTGCATCATTACCTCGTCGGGTCTTAGGTAGTCCTGTGATGAAATCCATACAGACATCATCCCATTTCCATTGTGACAGTGGCAGCGGTTGGAGAAGTCCGGCTGGCTTCTGATGTCCTGCCTTCATTTTGTTGCATATGTCGCAACAGGCCACAAAATAAGCAATGTCTTTCTTCATTCGATCCCACCAGAATATTTGACGAAGGTCCTCGTACATTTTCGTACCTCTAGGGTGAATTGAATATGAGGATTTGTGGGCTTCTGACAGGATCTTCTGCTTTAAATCCGCTTGATTGGGCACACAAATCCTTCCCCTAAATCGGAGGGTACCGAACTGATCCTTCGAGAAATCGGAATGCTTGACACGTTTCTACAGATCGGCGTCGACTGGCTGGGCCTTGCGGATCTCTTCCTCAAGCGTAGGGGTAACTTCCAAAATATTTGCAAGGCCAGCCTCAACTACGACCAGGTTGAGATGAGCAATCGCTTCTTTAAGTTCAGGAGGCAAAGATTCCAATATGACATTTAAACTGACGGGTTTTCGACTGAGCGCATCGGCAACCACGTTGGCCTTACCCAGGTGATAATTTACTCCAAGGTCATAATCCTTGACCAAGACAAGCCATCTTTGTTGACGGAGATTTAAATCCGGTTGAGTAGATATATACTTGAGGCTTTTGTGATCGGTAAAAATTTGGCACCTTTTCCCGATGAGATAGTGTCTCCAAATTTTTAAAGCATGAACCACCGCGGCCAATTCCAAATCATGAGTGGGGTAACTTCCCTCGTGGGGGCATAGCTGTCGTGAGGCGTAAGCTACTACCTTGCCGTCTTGCATAAGTACGCATCCCAGTCCTTGCCTGGAAGCGTCGCAATACACATCAAAGCTGCGGTAGATATCTGGAAGAGTTAATACTGGTGCAGTTGTCAGTCGTTTCTTTAACTCAGTGAAACTTTTCTCACAATACTCAGTCCATTCAAACTTCTTATCCTTTTTGAGAAGCTCTATCATGGGTTTAGCAATCTTGGAAAAGCCTTCAATGAAACGGCGGTAATATCCGGCTAATCCAAGAAAACTCCGGATCTAAGATACGGTTGCGGGTGGCAACCAGTCGAGTACATCCTTTACTTTCCTTGGGTCCACGGCTATACCTTCGGCGGATAGCACATGTCCAAGTAATCCAACTTGCTTGAGCCAGAACTCGCATTTATTGAATTTGGCGTATAACTGATGCTCACGGAGTCGTTGTAACATTGCTCGGAGGTGTTCCTTATGCTCTTCTTCACTTCTTCAATAAATAAGTATATCATCGATGAAGACTACCACGAACTTATCGAGGAAGTCCATGAATACTTTGTTCATCATATGCATGAAGAAAGCAGGGGCATTGGTGAGGCCAAAAGACATAACTGTATATTCATAAAGACCGTATCGAGTGGTGAATGCGGTCTTAGGAATATCCTCCTTTTTAATTTTGAGCTGATAGTATCTCGTCCGTAAATCAATCTTGGAGAATACCTTGGTCCCACTGAGCTGATCAAACAGGTAATCAATCCTTGGTAGTGGATATTTGTTTTTGATTGTGACATCATTCAGCTGACGGTAATCCACACACATGCGGAGGCTGCCATCTTTCTTGTCCAGGAAGATAGCAGGTGATCCCCATGGTGAAGAGCTGGGGCGGATATATCCTTTCTGGAGCATTTCATCAAGCTGTTTCTGTAGCTCCACTAGTTCTGATGACGACATTCAATAATACTTCTTGTGTATTGGTGTGGTCCCGGGCACAAGATCTATTGCAAACTCAAGTTCTCGATCAGGTGGCATGCCTGGCAGTTCTTCTGGAAATACATCAGGAAACTCGCTGACCACCGGAATTAATTCCAATTCAGCCACTACTGTGAAGACCATTTCCTTTGAGGGTATGCTTCTACGAGCATAAAATTTTGTAGTCTGTCCTTCTTGGCTAGTCAAGTTGACTTCTCAGGTCGCACAATTTATGCACACTTGATACCGAGTCAGCCAATTCACACTCAAGATAACATCCAACTTATCAGACTCAATAAGTATCAAAGAAGTTAGAAAACAGACTCCGTTGATATTGACTTCCAGATTGTGGTAGACTAGATTGCTTCTGATTAGAGATCCCGGGGTTTGTACCAGCATATTCTTGCCCAAAAGCGAACAAGGAAATTTGTTTTGGGCAACAAAACTCTGAGAAATAAAAGAGTAGGAAGCCCCATAGTCAAATAAAATCACTACAGGTATGTTATTAATAGGGAACATACCAATGACGACTTCGGGGTTCTCTTGGGCTTCATCGGCGAAGATGTGATGAACGTATCCTGTGATGTCGTGCTGGTTCGGGCATGCCTCCATATAATGGACTTGTGGCTTGAATATAGCATTTTCCCGGTTGTTCTTGGGACACAGTTTGGCATAATGTCCAGTTTGCCCACAACTGTAACAAGAATTGATGCGCAGACGGTCCTCTTGAATTGGGTGGGGTACATAATTCTTTACTTGGGTGGTGGTCTTGTTAACATTTTGTTGCCAATTGGGCTTGTATGCTACCTGAGTCGGTTGCCAGGTACGAGCCTTCTGCACTGGTTGCATTTCCTTCCTTGGCTCAAACTTGCGCTTGTGATCATTGTTGGCAGACTTATTATCCGATACAAGCTTGTGTTCCCTTTCAGCAATGAAAGCCTAGTTCACCAGAGTTTGGAAGTCTGGGAAATCGAACATACTGAGAGTACACCGAGGTTGCGGGTTTAATCCACCAAGAAATCTGTCAATCTTTCTTTCCTCGGTGGCCACGTCATATTGAGAGTAACTTGACAGATGATTGGATTTCTGCAAATATTCTCAAACATACTGACTTCCTTGGAGGAGCGCGAGAAATTCATGCTGCTTAGTCTTCATAATTCCCACAGGGATATGGTATTTCCGGAATTGTTCCTTGAAACTTGACCAGGTAATGTCTTCATCAGCAGACTACATGGCTTTTTCATTTTCCCACCATATGGCAGAAGCGCCTTCAAGATAATGTGTTACAAATGGAACCTTATCTCCTTCGTCAGTTCGAGAAACCTCAAGCTTATTCTCCAAAGTTCTCAACCAATCATCAGCATCCAAGGGATCAATGGCTTGACTGAAACTGGGAGGCTTAGTCCTTTGAAAATCTGATAGCTTGGGGTGATGACCGGGCTGATTCCCATTCTGTCCAACCACAGCTTGAAGACTTCTTAATATTTCAATTAGATCATTATTTCGTCTTTACTCAAACATACGCAGAATTTGCTTGGTCGAGGGCGGATTTGGCGGTGGAGGCGGTGGTGGAATGTACGGCTCGGGTGATTGTCCTGCCCGTCGTGCGGAATAACGAACAGGAGAACCCTCGCGAACGTTGCTACTGCAGCCTCCTCGCATCATCCTAATATGATTTTTCCCAAGGCAACGCAACCGAGATGAGAAGCATTCAATGGGTAGAAGCCAGCAACAAAAGCCCGAGAAAAACTGAAATGGCGAAGAAAATCAGCGAATAAAATAAAGTTCCAACATAATTATACATAGACTCATACATGAAAGATAACAACATGTCAGGTCCAACTACTCTCATACATGAAACGAAACATCATGACTCATACGACTACATCCGGACTCCATCCTGACGACTGTGAATACTCGAAAGCTCTACTGCTCTGCTGGTGCTGCGGGGTCCTCTCCTGAAGCGGACTCGGATCCTGAACTGACGGGGTTAACTGAGACCTCTGGGTTAAAGGTGACATGACGGCGCTGCCTCGAGGGCTCTCCCTCCGGGGCAGGTGGAGGGTGAATCATCGGGGCTGCAGGAGTGGCGAGAAGTGAAACCCACTCAGGAGGAGCACTAAGTGGACTCACTGTCGCGGTGCACGAGCTACTCAGAGGAGTAACTGGGGAAACAGGGGATCTAGAACTGGCAGGAATATAGGGAGTAAATCCTATAGACGTTGGAGTAGTGACTGAGCTAGCAGAGACTAAAGCAGAGGCTAAAGCAGTACGGGCACGACTCAGCTCTCGAGCCAGCTCGTAGATCAGAAGATAGCTAGCACTGATATAGCGAGAAAGGTGGCTAGCAACACTATCAGACTCCAGATGAATGACAGGGAAACAGACACGACCATTATCGTGCAGAGAAGGATAGTAGTGGAAACCTGGGTGGTTCTGCATCCGGACCTCGTTGTAGCGGAGCTTAACAAGTACCAAGAATGCAGCAAACTGGATGGCCTGAGAAGCGGTAGAAGCGTAACCGCTCTGAGAGGTACGAGTGTAAGTGCTGGAATCGGAACTGGTGCGCAGAGTAACCACGGCGTGATACTCATATACTGAGTCAGCTAGACGCTCCCGGTACACACAATAGACTGGATCATCACCGTGGGGGTACAGTCGATGACACACGTTACGAAGGAGATGCGGCGACGTGTACGGCATCAGCTGCAACTGGCACGGATACAACACCGGAGCCATCTACACTCACAACCATTAGTAGGTTAGCATAAAAATAAAAATCAGTGCATGCAATGCAACAACCAGCTACAAATGCTACCGGCACTCAATTACAACTCGTATCTAATGTCCAGTTAACTCGTCGTAGTCTAGCATGGCCTACAGTCAGCGCGGATCTGATACCAAGCGTTGTGGCACCCCGGCTCAGAGCAACCAGTTTACCATGCATTGCCAGCCTAGAGACCTTGTCTTCTGGCAACACACAACAACTTGGTACAGAAAAGCAACCGCTTTATTGATGCTAGCGGATCAGAGTTGATATTACAATAGTTAGCGAGGCCAAGCGGCACACACACGGTGCGGCTGAACAATATGTACATTAATTAGTGAACATAAAGGGGCCTCGATCATGGCAACTACGCGGCAGCGGAACAACGTCGTAGCGAAACTCCATAGCGCAGGGACACCGATGTGGACACGATCTAGACTCGGACATCTCTCCTTTCCAACGAGACTTTCCTGAAATCTGGCATGACATGCCAGGTCAGTGCATTGAATGTACTTGCAAGCTCACAACAAGCAAAAACATAATGACAAACAATATCATGATATTTGACCAGTTAATAACAATGCAACAATATATCCAACATGCTGTGACTATGCTCAAGTGGTATTCGTCCATTGGACTGGCTTACCGAACATGATCATTTCCAGATCACAAACGTGATGAACACAGAGACAAACTCATGATCCTTATGGCAGTCACAACCCGACCAATAACTGGCCCGTGATCCTTACGGAGATCACAACCCGACCAATAAATGGCCCGTGATCCTTACGGCGATCACAACCCGACCAATAAATGGCCCGTGATCCTTACGGCGATCACAACCCGACCAATAAATGGCCCGTGATCCTTACGGTGATCACAACTCGGCCAATTATAAATGGCCCGTGATCCTTACAGCGATCACAACAACGACCACATCTGGTCCAACTCAACACGATGGCCTTTATGCCATCACCTCAGTGCATACTTAGTGTGCATATTTATTAAGTGTTGACCCATGGTGTACCCTACTTTCAAGTGTATCCGTAACTGTGGACTCGCCTATCGATAGATTAATACACTCTGCAGAGGTAGCGCACTGGACCCACACTACGGAACCCATGGCCTCGCACTCCCATTCGGATGGACCAAGGGCATTTCGACGAAACCACTTCATTGCCATGACACTCTCCCGGCCACTCTGACTCAATCCCCATCGGGCTAGTCCTGGGTGGCCCCGTGTCTACCTAAAGACACATCGACCACCGTCGTGGCCATGATCCACTCTGGGACCCGGTACCAAAAACTTAACAACGGGCTCACAAGGTTATGCCTGCTTACCGGGCCAGGGTAGAGCATGCCCATAACATTCCCTAGATGGAGACACCGACCAGAGGCACGACAATGAAATGAATTAAGGCTGCCCCATACCGGCAAATGTGGTTGCACTGGGAAAGACTCATTTCAGCAGCACCATGACCCGATCAACAACATATTCAAGTTGAGTTATTTATCAGGTTCAACTTAAAGTGAAAGTAACCGGTGTCATAATGCCATAACATGCATCACCAACATATGCATCACATATCAATGAAAATAACTAAGTCAACTACGCTCTCACGGAGCAATCATCAACTCATGGTACTGATACGTCTCCAACGTATCTATAATTTAGGAAGCATTCATGTTGTTTTATTATCTGTTTTGAATGATTACGGGCTTTATTATACACTTTTATATTACTTTTGGGACTAACCTATTAACCGGAGGCCCAATCCATATTGTTGTTTTATTGCCTGTTTCAGTATTTCGAAGAAAAGCAATAACAAACGGAGTCCAAACGGAATGAAACCTTCGGTGGCATTATTTTTGGGAAGAATATCATCCTGGAGACTTGGAGTTTACGTCAGAAGATCCTCGAGGAGGCCAGGAGATAGCCCCCCCCCTACTAGGCACGCCCCCCTGTCTCGTGGGCCCCTCGAGCACTTCCCGACTGACTTCTTTCGCCTATATAAGCCTACGTACCCTAAAAACATCGAATATCAAGATAGGACGGGAGTTCCGCCGCTGCAAGCCTCTGTAGCCACCAAAAACCTCTTGGGAGCCCTTCCCGGCACCCTGCCAGAGGGGGATCCTTCACCGGTGGCCATCTTCATCATCCCGGCGCTATCCATGACGAGGAGGGAGTAGTTCACCCTCGAGGCTGAGGGTATGTACCAGTAGTTACGTGTTTGATCTCTCTCTCTCGTGTTCCCTCTATGGCACGATCTTGACGTATCCCGAGCTTTGCTATTGTAGTTGGATCTTATGATGTTTCTCCCCCTCTACTCTCTTGTGATTAGTTGAGTTTTCCCTTTGAATTTATCTTATCGGATTGAGTCTTTTATGAGAACACTTGATGTATGTCTTGTCGTGCCTATCTGTGGTGACAATGGGATATCATGTGCCACTTGATGTATGTTTTGGTGACCAACTTGCGGGTTCCGCCCATGAACCTATGCATAGGGGTTGGCACACATTCTTGACTCTCCGGTAGAGACTTTGGGGCACTCTTTGAAGTACTTTGTGTTGGTTGGATGAATCTGAGATTGTGTGATGCATATCGTATAATCATGCCCACGGATACTTGAGGTGACAATGGAGTATCTAGGTGACATTAGGGTTTTGGTTGATTTGTGTCTTAAGATGTTATTATAGTATGAACTCTATGATGGATTGAGCGGAAAGAATAGCTTCATGTTATTTTACTACGAACTCTTGAATAGATAGAACAGAAAGGATAACTTTGAGGTGGTTTTGTACCCTACCATAATCTCTACGTTTTTTCTCCGCTATTAGTGGCTTTGGAGTGACTCTTTGTTGCATGTTGAGGGATTGTTATATGATCTATCTATGTTATTATTGTTGAGAGAACTTGCACTAGTGAAAGTATGAACCTTAGGCCTTGTTTCCTACCATTGCAATACCGTTTACGCTCACTTTTGCCATTAGTTACCTTGCTGTTTTCATAATTTCAGATTACAAATACCTTTATCTACCATCCATATTGCACTTGTATCACCATCTCTTCGCCGAACTAGTGCACCTATACAATCTACCATTGTATTGGGTGTGTTGGGGACACAAGAGACTCTTTGTTATTTGGTTGCAGGGTTGTTTGAGAGAGACCATCTTCATCCTACGCCTCCTACGGATTGATAAACGTTAGGTCATCCACTTGAGGGAAATTTGCTACTGTCCTACAAACCTGTGCGCTTGCAGGCCCAACAACGTCTACAAGAAGAAGGTTGTGTAGTAGACATCAAGCTCTTTTCTGGCGCCGTTGCCGGGGAGGCTAGGTAAACGGCACTCACACCCCGTCAACTAAGCTCTTTTCTGGCGCCGTTGCCGGGGAGGTGAGTGCTTGAACGTATATCTTTAGATCTTGCAACCGAATCTTTTAGTTTCTTGTTTTATCACTAGTTTAGTTTATAAAAGAAAACTCAAAAAAATGGAGATGAGTTTGTCTCATACGATCGTCTTTTTAATATCTTCCGTGAGAATGATGGAAAGGAAAATTGTGCTCAAGTGCTAGAAGAAGAATGCATTAGAATGTTTGGTACTAGATATTTGTATGATGAGCATGATTGCAATGTTGCTAGTATGAATTCCTTGAATATCCATGATGCTAATGATATGCAAAGCCACAAGCTTGGGGAAGCTATGTTTGATGAATATGATATTTTTTGTCCCCCAAGTTTTGATGAGCAAATTTATTATGATGAAAGCATGCCTCCTATTTATGATGATTATATTGATGAAAGTGGGTTTGGAAGAGTGTCAACTTTAGGTAGTATTGATCCCACTATTTTGGAGGATGTTGAATCTTATTGTGATGAATATGAAAGTGGATTTGGAAGAGTGTCAACTTTATTTAGTGATGATTCCACTATTTCGGAAGAGGTTCCAATTGATTATGAGAATAAAGTTGCTATCTATGATGATTATTGTGATGAATTGTATGCTATTAATAATAATGATAACCATGAAACTTGTCATCATGATTTTAGTTTTCAATTGGATTATGCCTCATATGATAGTTATTTTGTTGAGTTTGCTCCCACTACTATTCATGAGAATAAATTTGCTTATGTGGAGAGTAGTAAATTTTCTATGCTAGTAGATCATGAAAATAATGCTTTAGGTGCTGGTTATATTTTTGAATTCATTCATTATGCTACTAAAAACTATTATGAGGGAGGAACATATGCTTGTAGGAATTGCAATAATGTCAAGTTTCCTCTCTATGTGCTTAAAGTTTTGAAGTTATGCTCGTTGTACCTTCCTATGCTAGTTGATTATTGTTCCCATAAGTTGTTTGATCACAAAATCCCTATGCATAGGAAGTGGATTAGACTTAAATGTGCTAGTCATATGCTTCATGATGCTCCCGTTATGTTTCAATTCTTATCATTTATGTGAGCATCATTGTCATCATCATGCCTATCTCGAAAGGCATTAAAGAAAAGCGCTTGTTGGGAGACAACCCAATATTTACCATTACTGTTTTTGTGTGTCCACATTATTATGATACTGTAGTAATCATGTTTTATAGCTTTTGTTTCAATAAAGTGCCAAGTAGAACCTTTGCGAAGACTTGGGTGAAATCTATATGATCTTGCTGTAGAAAACAGAAACTTTAGCACTCACGAGAATGGCTGCCGTTTTTTACTGGAGAGAGATTTTAGGTTGATTCTTTTTGAAGATGATTAATAGACAAATTACTCAGGTCCAAAAATTTATTTCAGAATTTTTTGGGTTACAGAAGTATACGTTTGATACAGATTACTACATACTGTTCTGTTTTTGACAGATTCTGTTTTCATTGTGTTGTTTGCTTATTTTGATGAATCTATGGCTAGTATGTAAGAGTATGAACCATAGAGAAGTTAGAATACATTAGGTTTAACACCAATATGAATAAAGAATAAGTTAATTACAGTACCTTAAAGTGGTGGTTTGTTTTCATATACTAACGGAGCTTACGAGTTTTGATTTGAGTTTCGTGTTGTGAAGTTTTCAAGTTTTGGGTAAGGATTCGATGGACTATGGAATAAGGAGTGGAAAGATCCTAAGCTTGGGGATGCCCAAGGCACCCCAGGGTAATATTCAAGGACAACCAAGCAACTAAGCTTGGGGATGCCCCGGAAGGCATCCCCTCTTTCGTCTTTGTTCATCGGTAACTTTACTTGGAGCTATATTTTTATTCGCCACATGATATGTGTTTTGCTTGGAGGATCATTTTCTTTTGTTAGTATTTGCTTGATGTTATTTAGAGTAATGTTTTTCATCTTTATTTTCAATAAAAATGTCAAGGATAGCCTTTACCATGCTTATTTTGCTAGTATACATGTTGCTGTTTGAAAACAGAAAGTTTACCGCTGTTGCAAAAATTCCCTAGAAAAGTCAGAGAATGGTATAATGTTGAATACTATTTCATATTGAGCTCTGATAAATCTTATACAGCGTAGTATTTTTATTATAATTTTTGGAGTTAGGGAAGTATTGATACTCTTGCATTCTTTACAGACTGTACTGTTTTGGCAGATTGCTGTTATGTTTGCATTGTTTGCATATGTATGCTTGTTTAATGATTCTATTTGAGGATAGGAGTATTAAATATGCAGAGTCATTTATTATGAAATGTTGGATAATAATTTTAGTGATTTGTTACAGTAGAAAATGATAAGGTTTTGCATTGGTTTATACTAACCTATCTCACGAGTTCTTGTTGAGTTTGTTGTGGATGAAGCTTTTAATAAAAAGAGAAACCATGATATGAGAGGAATTAAGGAGACACAAAAGCTCAAGCTTGGGGATGCCCAAGGCACCCCAAGATAATATTTCAAGAAGTCTCAAGCATCTAAGCTTGGGGATGCCCCGGTAGGCATCCCACCTTTCTTCTTCGACAATCATCGGTTAGTATCGGTTGAGCCTAAGTTTTTGCTTCTTCACATGAGTTGTGCTATCCTTGCAATGTAATTTTATTTTGTTTTGCTTGCTGTTTGAATACAATACCAAGATCTGAAATTCTTTAATGAGAGAGAGTCTTCACATAGTTACATAATTATTTAGCTACTCATTGATCTTCACTTATATCTTTTTGGAGCAATTTTTCATTTACTCGTGTGCTTCACTTATATCCTTTGAGTATGAATGTCATAAATCTGAAATTATATATGTCTCTTTTGCTTATCCCATGGGGAGTAATGACTTCACATCTAAGAAGTAGAGGTTGTAAATTTATTGACGGTTAGCAAGCATTGTATTGGTCATTTGAACAATTCATGAAAGAATATTGAAGGAAGAGAGATTTCACATATAAATATACTATCCTAGACATCTTTTATAATTGTGAGCACTCATTATGTATGACATGCTAAAGAGTTGATGTTGGACAAGGAGGACAACGTAATGGGTTATGTTTTCTCGCATCTCAGTTAAAGTATATTGTCATGGATCATTCAAACATGATGAGCTTGCCTTTCCCCCTCATGCTAGCCAAATTCCTAGCACCAAGTAGAGATACTACTTGTGCTTCCAAATATCCTTAAACCCAGTTTTGCCATGAGAGTCCACCATACCTACCTATGGATTGAGTAAGATTCTTCAAGTAAGTTGTCATCGGTGCAAGCAATAAAAATTGCTCTCTAAATATGCATGACTTATTAGTGTGGAGAAAATAAGCTTTGTACGATCTTGTTATGGAAGCAATAAAAGCGACGGACTGCATAATAAAGGTCCGTATACAAGGGGCAATATAAAGTGACGTTCTTTCGCATTAAGATTTTGTGTATCCAACCCAAAAAGCGCATGACAACCTCTACTTCCCTCTGCGAAGGGTCTATCTTCTACTTTATGCCTTTTACTTTATGCAAGACTCAAGGTGATCTTCACCTTTCCCTTTTTCATTTTATCCTTTGGCAAGCACTTTGTGTTGGGGTGATCCTAATATATATATCCAATTGGATGTACGTTAGCATGAACTATTATTGTTGACATCACCCAAAGGTGAATACGTTTGGAGGCAACATTTTAAGCCCCTATCTTTCTCTGTGTCTGATTAAAACTTCATAACCACAAGTATTGTGTGAGTGTTAGCAATTGTAGAAGACTATATGATAGTTGAGTATATGAAGTTTGCTAAATCAAAGCTCTGACATAGACCCTTCCTGAAAATAGGATGAATTGCAATTGTTTGATGACTAAGAATGAAGTTTGCTAGTTTTCAAGAAAGTGTATGGTCTATGCTTTAACATGTGAATAGCTTGTTACTTGATTATGAAAAGTTTTATGAGATGAACTACTATTATGACATATAATGATGCTATTAAAGGTGATTGAAATTATCATTGATCAAACTTGTGCACCTCTAGCATTCACACTTCATAAATTATTTCTTTTATCATTTACCTACTCGAGGACGAGTAGGAATTAAGCTTGGGGATGTTGATACGTCTCCAACGTATCTATAATTTATGAAGCATTCATGCTATTTTATTATCTGTTTTGAATGATTACGGGCTTTATTATACACTTTTATAATACTTTTGGGACTAACCTATTAACCGGAGGCCCAGCCCATATTGCTGTTTTATTGCCTGTTTAAGTATTTCAAAGAAAAGGAATATCAAACGGACTCCAAACGGAATGAAACCTTCGGCAGCGTTATTTTTGGGAAGAATATCATCCTGGAGACTTGGAGTTTACGTCAGAAGATCCTCGAGGAGGCCAGGAGATAGGGGGGCTCCCCCCTACTAGGCGCGCCCCCTGTCTCTTGGTCCCCTCGAGCACCTCCCGACCGACTTCTTTCCCCTATATAAGCCTACGTACCCTAAAACATTGAATATCAAGATAGATCGGGAGTTCCGCCACCGCAAGCCTCTGTAGCCACCAAAAACCTCTTGGGAGCCCTTCCCGGCACCCTGCCGGAGGGGGGATCCTTCACCGGTGGCCATCTTCATCATCTCGGCGCTATCCATGACGAGGAGGGAGTAGTTCACCCTCGAGGCTGAGGGTATGTACCAGTAGCTATGTGTTTGATCTCTCTCTCTCTCTCTCTCGTGTTCTCTCTCGTGTTCCCTATATGGCATGATCTTGATGTATCCCGAGCTTTGCTATTGTAGTTGGATCTTATGATGTTTCTCCCCCTCTACTCTCTTGTGATTAATTGAGTTTTCCCTTTGAAGTTATCTTATCGGATTGAGTCTTTTATGAGAACACTTGATGTATATCTTGTCGTGCTTATCTGTGGTGACAATGGGATATCATGTGCCACTTGATGTATGTTTTGGTGACCAACTTGCGGGTTCCGCCCAGGAACCTATGCATAGGGGTTGGCACACATTCTTGACTCTCCGGTAGAGACTTTGGGGCACTCTTTGAAGTACTTTGTGTTGGTTGGATGAATCTGAGATTGTGTGATGCATATCGTATAATCATGCCCACGGATACTTGAGGTGACAATGGAGTATCTAGGTGACATTAGGGTTTTGATTGATTTGTGTCTTAAGGTGTTATTCTAGTATGAACTATATGATGGATTGAGAAGAAAGAATAGCTTCATGTTATTTTACTACAAACTCTTGAATAGATAGAACAGAAAGGATAACTTTGAGGTGGTTTCGTACCCTACCATAATCTCTATGTTTGTTCTCTGCTATTAGTGGCTTTGGAGTGACTCTTTGTTGCATGTTGAGGGATTGTTATACGATCTATCTATGTTATTATTGTTGAGAGAACTTGCACTAGTGAAAGTATGAACCTTAGGCTTTGTTTCCTACCATTGCAATACCGTTTACGCTCACTTTTGCCATTAGTTACCTTGCTGCTTTTATAATTTCAGATTACAAATACCTTTATCTACCATCCATATTGCACTTGTATCACCATCTCTTCGCCGAACTAGTGCACCTATACAATCTACCATTGTATTGGGTGTGTTGGGGACACAAGAGACTCTTTGTTATTTGGTTGCAGGGTTGTTTGAGAGAGACCATCTTCATCCTAAGCCTCCTACGGATTGATAAACCTTAGGTCATCCACTTGAGGGAAATTTGCTACTGTCCTACAAACCTGTGCACTTGCAGGCCCAACAACGTCTACAAGAAGAAGGTTGTGTAGTAGACATCAGGTTCTCCTCTGGTTAAGATCAAACCTCACTTAAACCAGAATCTCTTCTAGCAAACTCATCATTTTTCATCATGCAAAAATAATTTCACTAATTATTTATCTCCATGACCATATTATCTTATCATTACTCATAACTAAATCCTTGTTAGCTTATCAACAAGATTCACTTCAAACTTTCTGTAAATCAAGCATATTTAATATAACAAGCATCTACAGAATATAATTATCATAGTAATAATTTAAATGCATGAATAATCATTAGTTCAAGTAGGAAAATCACAAATATTGAAGTGGCACTATGAAAATGTTGATGTGGCTTGCCTTAGTACAGATGAGGTTCACAAGCCTCCTGGTGATCCTCAAGACAAGACTGCTCTTCTGAAAATAAATAAAACCACAAAAAGAAAACATCAAGAAACCTTCTGAAATTCACCAGAAAATCTAGACAGCAAGGAAAAATCCCATCTTTTGGGTGCTGCTAGATTTTTGGACAAAGAACACAATGCAAAAAGAATCAATGCATTTGGACCTATAGATAAAAAGTTATGGCTGTTTGAAGTTCTCTGGATTTAAATGAATTTGAATTAAAAATAAAACAGACTGTGGGGTGACGTCGAAGGCGTAAAAGCCCAGGGCGCCACTACTCATACCGCTTCGCGCGCGTACTGACTGGCTGACTCGCGGGCCCCGCTAGTCAGGTGAGAAGGAGGGAAGAGGGAAACAGAGAGTGGCGGAGCTTCGCCGGAGCGCACGCCGGCGGCGAGGGCTCTTGGGAACAAACGGGAGGGGGGTCGAAGGAGAAGAAGATGGCGCACCTGCACGTACCCGTAGCATGGCTAGGGGTGGTCGGACGGTGTCGGAAACAGCCTCTCCAGCGGAGGCAGAGGGCAGCGGTCGCCAGAGACGAAGACGACGATGGCTAGGGGCGGCTCCAGGGGCTCCAACAGGGCGGAACACCTTCACCGAAGAGTGGCGGAGGCCCTGGCAGGGTTGCCCTGGCCTGGGAGGGGCTGGAGCTGCGGGGACGATCCGAGGGGATCGCCGGCGAGCTCGGGCTCGGGGACGGCAGCCCGCGGCCTGCCCGGCCAGACTGCGGATTTCTACTGGCTTGTGGTGAGTGTGGGAGTGGCTACGGGTGCTCGAGGAGGCTGGGGGTGGCATTTATAGGCAAGTAGCAAGGGGGGTTCGGGTTCTGCCGGAGGACACCTGTCCACGGTGCCCAGCGACGAACGATGCCAGAGAGGGAGGGGGAAGAGGACGGAGTTCACGCGGGAACTATTGGCGAGCGCGGACGAGCACAGGGGCGAGGGGGAAGACGATGAGCACTGTGCGCCGTGCACTGTGTCGTTGGCCAGACCATGCCCGTGCCCGCTACGGCGAGCTCCGGCGTCGGCGAGTGCCAGGGAGGAGTTAAGGAGGTGGAGACGGAGATGGTGGCGCAGTTTGGCACGCTCGGGCAGGCTAGGCAGCGAGCACGCGCGCAACAGAGCGCTCGGCGGCACTCAGAGCGCGTGTTTTGCATGCCAGCACGCTTGGACGAACGCGGTCACCGCGTGAACTATGACAGCAGTCCAACCTAAGCGCTAACTTCATGTCTGGCGTGTAGTCCTTGGTAGTTTTGAGTGTTACTACGGTTGGGTTTGGTTCCAGGTGCAGTAGAAATGAATTTGCACTCCAAGTAAGTTTCTGGACAGTAACTTTGGAGGTTTACTGTGGTCAAACCACTGGGAGTTGAGGGCTGAGCTTTGGAGGCTAGCCAACACTTACTAAGGTGAAGATGCACAAGAAAAACCAGCTACAATGGAGCTAGTAAAATGGTAGTTGCTGAAGAAACTACCATTTCTGTCCAGAAATGAATATATTTTCTGTAGCCAAAATATTCCAAAAAGTGATGAAATATTTTAGCTCAGAAAGGTGCCCTAGGGTTCAAAGAATAATTGGGATTTTTCTCAGGATTTTAGGGGCAAGAAAAATTAGGCTTGCTTTGGAGTACAAAGGGCTAGCTAGAGTTTTGGAGGGCAAAATGAATATTTTCCATTTAAGAAAAATATTCCAAGTGGCATTATGAGATGCTCTAGAGATGAAGTGGTGGTTTGAGAAGGAGTAGAAGCACTTGGGTGAAAGTCAAGGGGTACCCAAGTGGTTAAGTCCAAATGAATGATTCAAAAACTCCAAACTCAAATCCAAATCAACTGAAAACCACGCAAAGAAAAGAAGGCAAAAACCAGGCTGTCACACGCGTGGGAAATGGTTCCAAAGTCAATGTGATCGCGGTCGACACGCTACCTCTACATCTACCTTCGGGATTAGTTTCAGACCTGAATAATTGTTATTTGGTGCGAGCGTTGAGCATGAACATTATATCTGGATCTTGTTTGATGCGAGACGGTTATTCATTTAAATCGGAGAATAATGGTTGTTCTATTTATATGAGTAATATCTTTTATGGTCATGCACCCTTGAATAGTGGTCTATTTATATTAAATCTCGATAGTAGTGATACACATATTCATAATATTGAAACCAAAAGATGCAGAGTTGATAATGATAGTGCAACTTATTTGTGGCACTGTCGTTTAGGTCATATTGGTGTAAAGCGCATGAAGAAACTCCATACTGATGGACTTTTGGAATCACTGGATTATGAATCACTTGGTACTTGCGAACCATGCCTCACGCGCAAGATGACTAAAACACCGTTCTCCGGAACAATGGAGCGAGCAACAGATTTGTTGGAGATCATACATACTGATGTATGTGGTCCGATGAATGTTGAGGCTCGCGGCGGGTATCTTTATTTTCTCACCTTAACAGATGATTTGAGAAGATATGGGTATATCAACTTAATGAAACATAAGTCTGGAACATTTGAAAAGTTCAAAGAATTTCAGAGTGAAGTGGAAAATCATCGTAACAAGAAAATAAAGTTTCTACGATCTGATCATGGAGGAGAATATTTGGGTTACGAGTTTGGTCTTCATTTGAAACAATGCGGAATAGTTTCGCAACTCATGCCACCCGGAACACCACAGCGTAATGGTGTGTCTGAACGTTGTAATCGTACTTTACTAGATATGGTGCGATCTATGATGTCTCTTACCGATTTACTGCTATCTTTTTGGGGTTATGCTTTAGAGACTGCTGCATTCACGTTAAATAGGGCACCATCGAAATCCGTTGAGATGACGCCTTATGAACTGTGGTTTGGCAAGAAACCAAAGTTGTCGTTTCTTAGAGTTTGGGGCTGCGATGCTTATGTGAAAAAGCTTCAACCTGATAAGTTTGAACCCAAATCGGAGAAATGTGTCTTCATAGGATACCCAAAGGAGACTTTTCGGTACACCATCTATCACAGATCCGAAGGCAAGACATTTGTTGCTAAATTTGGATCCTTTCTAGAGAAGGAGTTTCTCTCAAAAGAAGTGAGGGGGAGGAAAGTAGAACTTGATGAGGTAAATGTACCTGCTCCCTTATTGGAAAGTAGTTCATCACAGAAACCGGTTCTTGTGACACCTACACCAATTAGTGAGGAAGCTAATGATATTGATCATGAAACTTCAGATCAAGTTGCTACCGAACCTCGTAGGTCAACCAGAGTAAGATCCGCACTAGAGTGGTAGGGTAATCCTATTCTGGAGGTCATGTTACTTGACCATGACGAACCTACGAACTATGAGGAAGCGATGATGGGATCCATGTATGAGAACAAAATGTGGACTTTGGTTGACTTGCCAGATGATCGTCAAGCCATCGAAAATAAATGGATCTTCAAGAAGAAGACTGACGCTGACGGTAATGTTACTGTATACAAAGCTCGACTTGTTGTGAAAGGTTTTCAACAAGTTCAAGGGATTGACTACGATGAGACTTTCTCACCCGTAGCGATGCTTAAGTCTGTCCAAATCATGTTAGCAATTGCCGCATTTTATGATTATGAAATTTGGCAAATGGAAGTCAAAACTGCATTCTTGAATGGATTTCTGGAAGAAGAGTTGTATATGATGCAACCAGAAGGTTTTGTCGATCCGAAAGGTGCTAACAAAGTGTGCAAGCTCCAGCGATCCATTTATGGGCTGGTGCAAGCCTCTCGGAGTTGGAATAAACGATTTGATAGTGTGATCAAAGCATATGGTTTTATACAGACTTTTGGAGAAGCATGTATTTACAAGAAAGTGAGTGGGAGCTCTGTAGCATTTCTAATACTATATGTGGATGACATATTGTTGATTGGAAATGATATAGAATTTCTGGATAGCATAAAAGGATACTTGAATAAGAGTTTTTCAATGAAAGACCTCGGTGAAGCTGCTTACATATTGGGCATCAAGATCTATAGAGATAGATCAAGACGTTTAATTGGACTTTCACAAAGCACATACCTTGACAAAGTTTTGAAAAAGTTCAAAATGGATCAAGCAAAGAAAGGGTTCTTGCTTGTGTTACAAGGTGTGAAGTTGAGTCAGACTCAATGCCCGACCACTTCAGAAGATAGAGAAAAAATTAAAAATGTTCCCTATGCTTCAGCCACAGGCTCTATCATGTATGCAATCCTGTGTACCAGACCTGATGTGTGCCTTGCTATTAGTTTAGCAGGGAGGTCCCAAAGTAATCCAGGAGTGGATCACTGGACAGTGGTCAAGAACATCTTGAAGTACCTGAAAAGGACTAAGGGTGTGTTTCTTGTTTATGGAGGTGACAAAGAGCTCGTCGTAAATGGTTACGTCGATGCAAGATTTAACACTGATCCGGACGATTCCAAATCGCAAACTGGATACATGTTTATATTGAACGGTGGAGCTGTCAGTTGGTGCAGTTCTAAACAAAGTGTCGTGGCGGGATCTACGTGTGAAGCGGAGTACATAGCTGCTTCGGAAGCAGCAAATGAAGGAGTCTGGATGAAGGAGTTCATATCCGATCTAGGTGTCATACCTAGTGCATCGGGTCCAATGAAAATCTTTTGTGACAATACTGGTGCAATTGCCTTGGCAAAGGAATCCAGATTTCACAAGAGAACCAAGCACATCAAGAGACGCTTCAATTCCATCCGTGACCAAGTCCAGGTGGGAGACATAGATATTAGCAAGATACATACGGATCTGAATGTTGCAGACCTGTTGACTAAGCCTCTCTCGCAAGCAAAACATGATCAGCACCAAGACTCCATGGGTGTTAGAATCATTACTGTGCAATCTAGATTATTGACTATAGTGCAAGTGGGAGACTGAAGGAAATATGCCCTAGAGGCAATAATAAAGTTATTATTTATTTCCTTATTTCATGATAAATGTTTATTATTCATGCTAGAATTGTATTAACTAGAAACATAATACATGTGTGAATACATAGACAAAATAGTATCACTAGTATGCCTCTACTTGACTAGCTCGTTAATCAAATATGGTTAAGGTTTCCTAACCATAGACATGAGTTGTCATTTTATAAACGGGATCACATCATTAGGAGAATGATGTGATTGACTTGACCCATTCTGTTAGCTTAGCACTTGATCGTTTCAGTTTACTGTTATTGCTTTCTTCATGACTTATACATGTTCCTATGACTATGAGATTATGCAACTCCCGATTATCGGAGGAACACTTTGTGTGCAACCAAACGTCACAACGTAACTGGGTGATTATAAAAGTGCTCTACAGGTGTTTCCGATGGTACTTGTTGAGTTGGCATAGATCGAGATTAGGATTTGTCACTCCAATTATCGGAGAGGTATCTCTGGGCCCTCTCGGTAATGCACATCACTATAAGCCTTGCAAGCAATGTGACTAATGAGTTAGTTGCGGGATGATGTATTACAGAACGAGTAAAGAGACTTGCCGGTAACGATATTTGTTGGAAATATGCCCTAGAGGCAATAATAAAAGTATTATTGTTATATTTCCTTGTTCATGATAATTGTCTTTTATTCATGCTATAACTGTATTATCCGGAAATCGCAATACACGTGTGAATACATAGACCACAATATGTCCCTAGTGAGCCTCTAGTTGACTAGCTCGTTGTGATCAACAGATAGTCATGGTTTCCTGGCTATGGACATTGGATGTCGTTGATAACGAGATCACATCATTAGGAGAATGATGTGATGGACAAGACCCAATCCTAAGACTAGCACAAAAGATCGTGTAGTTCATTTGCTAGAGCTTTGCCAATGTCAAGTATCTCTTCCTTCGACCATGAGAGCGTGTAACTCCTGGATACCGTAGGAGTGCTTTGGGTGTATCAAACGTCACAACGTAACTGGGTGACTATAAAGGTGCACTATAGGTATCTCCGAAAGTATCTATTGTTTTATGCGGATCGAGACTGGGATTTGTCACTCCGTGTAAACGGAGAGGTATCTCTGGGCCCACTCGGTAGGACATCATCATATGCGCAATGTGACCAAGGAGTTGATCACGGGATGATGTGTTACGGAACGAGTAAAGTGACTTGCCGGTAACGAGATTGAACAAGGTATTGGATACCGACGATCGAATCTCGGGCAAGTAACATACCGATAGACAAAGGGAATTGTATACGGGATCGACTGAGTCCTTGACATCGTGGTTCATCCGATGAGATCATCGTGGAACATGTGGGAGCCAACATGGGTATCCAGATCCCGCTGTTGGTTATTGACCGGAGAACGTCTCGGTCATGTCTACATGTCTCCCGAACCCGTAGGGTCTACACACTTAAGGTTCGATGACGCTAGGGTTATAAAGGAAGTTTGTATGTGGTTACCGAATGTTTTTCGGAGTCCCGGATGAGATCCCGGACGTCACGAGGAGTTCCGGAATGGTCCGGAGGTAAAGATTTATATATGGGAAGTCCTATTTTGGCCACCGGAAAATGTTCGGGATTTTTCGGTATTGTACCGGGAAGGTTCTAGAAGGTTCCGGAGTGGGGCCCACCTGCATGGGGGGGCCCACATGAACGTGGGTAGTGGGGGCAAGGCCCCACACCCCTGGTCAAGGCGCACCAAGATCCCCCTTAGAAGGAATAAGATCATATCCCGAAGGGATAAGATCAAGATCCCTAAAAAGGGGGGATAACAATCGGTGGGGAAGGAAATGATGGGATTTCTTTCCTCCCACCTTGGCCAACGCCCCAATGGACTTGGAGGGCAAGATACCAGCCCCTCCACCCCTATATATAGTGGGGAGGCGCATGGGAGCTATAGACGAAGTTCTGGCATAGCCCTACCTCTCTCCCTACTCCTCCTCTCCCATGGTGCTTGGCGAAGCCCTGCTGGATTGCCACGCTCCTCCACCACCACCACGCCGTTGTGCTGCTGTTGGATGGAGTCTTCCTCAACCTCTCCCTCTCTCCTTGCTGGATCAAGGCGTGGGAGACGTCACCGGGCTGTACGTGTGTTGAACGCGGAGGTGTCGTCCGTTCGGCACTAGGATCATCGGTGATTTGAATCACGACGAGTACGACTCCATCAACCCCGTTCACTTGAACGCTTCCGCTTAGCGATCTACAAGGGTATGTAGATGCACTCTCTTTCTACTCGTTGCTGGTCTCTCCATAGATAGATCTTGGTGACACGTAGGAAAATTTTGAATTTCTGCTACATTCCCCAACAGTGGTATCAGAGCTAGGTCTATTGCGTAGATTCTTTGCACGAGTAGAACACAAAGTAGTTGTGGGCATTGATGTTGTTCAATATGCTTACCGTTACTAGTCCAATCTTGTTTCGAAGCTATTGTGGGATGAAGCGGCCCGGACCGACCTTACACGTACTCTTACGTGAGACAGGTTCCACCGATTGACATGCACTTGGTGCATAAGGTGGCTAGCGGGTGCCAGTCTCTCCCACTTTAGTCGAAACGGATTCGATGAAAAGGGTCCTTATGAAGGGTAAATAGCAATTGGCATATCACGTTGTGGTTTTGCGTAGGTAAGAAACGTTCTTGCTAGAAACCCATAGCAGCCACGTAAAACATGCAAACAACAATTAGAGGACGTCTAACTTGTTTTTGCAGGGTATGCTATGTGATGTGATATGGCCAAAAGGATGTGATGAATGATATATGTGATGTATGAGATTGATCATGTTCTTGTAATAGGATTCACGACTTGCATGTCGATGAGTATGACAACCGGCAGGAGCCATAGGAGTTGTCTTTATTTATTGTATGACCTGCGTGTCATTGAAGAACGCCATGTAAACTACTTTACTTTATTGCTAAACGTGTTAGTCATAGAAGTAGAAGTAGTCGTTGGCGTGACAACTTCATGAAGACACGATGATGGAGATCATGATGATGGAGATCATGGTGTCATGACGGTGACAAGATGATCATGGAGCCCCGAAGATGAAGATCAAAGGAGCTATATGATATTGGCCATATCATGTCACTACTCTATTTGATTGCATGTGATGTTCATCATGTTTATGCATCTTGTTTGCTTAGAACGACAGTAGTAAATAAGATGATCCCTTACAACAATTTCAAGAAGTGTTCTCCCCTAACTATGCACCGTTGCTACAGTTCGTCGCTTCTAAGCACCACGTGATGATCGGGTGTGATGGATTCTTACGTTCACATACAACGGGTGTAAGACAGTTTTACACAGCGAAAACACTTAGGGTTAACTTGACGAGCCTAGCATGTACAGACATGGCCTCGGAACACGGAGACCGAAAGGTCGAGCATGAGTCGTATAGTAGATACGATCAACATGAAGATGTTCACTGATGATGACTAGTCCGTCTCACGTGATGATCGGACACGACCTAGTTGACTCGGATCATGTAATCACTTAGATGACCAGAGGGATGTCTATCTGAGTGGGAGTTCATAAGATGAACTTAATTATCCTGAACATAGTCAAAAGACCTTTTGCAAATTATGTCGTAGCTCGCGCTTTAGTTCTACTGTTTTAGATATGTTCCTAGAGAAAATATAGTTGAAAGTTGATAGTAGCGATTATGCGAACAGTAGAAAGCTTATGTCCTTAATGCACTGCTCAGTGTGCTGAACCCCAAACGTCGTTTGTGGATGTTTCGAACATCGAACATACACGTTTTGATAACTACGTGATAGTTCAGTTAAATGGTTTAAGTAGAGGCACCAAAGACGTTTTCGAAACATCGCGGAACATATGAGATGTTTCGAGGGCTGAAATTGGGATTTCAGGCTCGTGCTCACGTCAAGAGGTATAAGACCTCCGACGATTCTCTTAGCCTGCAAACTAAGGGAGAAAATCTCAATCGTTGAGCTTGTGCTCAGATTGTCTGAGTGCAACAATCACTTGAATTGAGTGGGAGTTGATCTTCCAAATGAGATAGTGATGTTTCTCCAAAGTCATTGCCACTGAGCTGCTAGAGCTTCGTGATGAACTATAACATATCAGGGATAAATAAGATGATCCTTGAGGTATTCACGATGTTTGACACCGCGAAAGTAGAAATCAAGAAGGAGCATCAATTGTTGATGGTTGGTGAAACCACTAGTTTCAAGAAGGGCAAGGGCAAGAAGGGATACTTCATGAAACGGCAAATCAGCTGCTGCTCCAGTGAAGAAACCCAAGGTTGAACCCAAACCCGAGACTAAGTGCTTCTGTAATAAGGGGAACAGTCACTAGAGCAGAATTACCCTAGATACTTGGTAGATGAGAAGGCTGGCAAGGTCGATAGAAGTATATTGGATATACACTATGTTAATGTGTACTTTACTAGTACTCCTAGTAGCACCAGGGTATAAGATACCGGTTCGGTTGCTAAGTGTTAGTAACTCGAAATAAAAGCTACGGCATAAACGGAGACTAGCTAAAGGTGAGCTGATGATATGTGTTGGAAGTGTTTCCAATGTTGATATGATCAAGCATCGCACGCTCCCTCTACCATCGAGATTTGGTGTTTGCGTTGAGCATAGACATGATTGGATTATGTCTATCGCAATACGGTTATTCATTTAAAGAGAATAATGGTTACTCTATTTATTTGAATAATACCTTCCATGGTCTTGCACCTAAAATGAATGGTTTATTGAATCTCGATCGTAGTGATACACATTTTTATGCCAAAAGATATAAGATAGTAATGATAGTACCACTTACTTGTGGCACTGCCATGTAAGTCATAATGGTATAAAACGCATGAAGAAGCTCCATGTTGATGGATCTTTGGACTCACTCGTTTTTGAAAAGTTTGAGACATGTGAACCATGTCTATTGGTGTATATGCATGAAGAAACTCCATGCAAATGGACCGTTTGGACTCACTTGATTTTGAATCACTTGAGATATGCAAATCATACCACATGGGCAAGATGACTGAAAAGCCTCGTTTTCAGTAAGATGGAACAAGATAGCAACTTGTTGGAAGTAACACATTTTGATGTGTCCAATCCAATGAGTGCTGAGGCATGCAGTGAATATCGTTATGATCTTACTTCACAGATGATTCCAGTAGATGTTGAGAATATTTACTTGATGAAACACAAGTCTGAATTATTGAATGGTTCAAGTAATTTCAGAGTGAAGTAGAAGATCATTGTGACAAGAGGATAAAATGTCTATGATATGATCATAGAGATGAATATCTGAGTTACGAGTTTTGGCACACAATTAAGACATTGTGGAAATTGTTTCGCAATTAATACCGCCTGGAACACCATAGTGTGATGGTGTGTCCGAACATCATAGTTGCACCCTATTGGATATGGTGCGTACCATGATGTCTCTTATCGAATTACCACTAGTGTCCATGGGTTAGGCATTAGAGACAACCACATTCACTTTAAATAGGGCACCACGTAATTCCGTTGAGATGACACCGTATGAATTATGGTTTAGAGAAACCTAAGTTGTCGTTTCTTAAAAGTTTGGGGCTGCGACACTTATATGAAAAAGTTTCAGGTTGATAAGCTCGAACCCAAAGCAGATAAAATGCATCTTCATAGGAAACCCAAAACAGTTGGGTATACCTCCTAATTCAGATCCGAAAGCAATATGGATTGTTTCTTGAATCGGGTCCTTTCTCGAGGAAAAGTTTCTCTCGAAAGAATTGAGTGGGAGGATGGTGGAAACTTGATGAGGTTATTGAACCGTCTCTTCAACTAGTGTGTGGCAGGGCACAGGAAGTTGTTCCTGTGGCACCTACACCAATTGAAGTGGAAGCTTGTGATGTTGATCATGAAACTTCGGATCAAGTCACTACCAAACCTCGTGGGATGACAAGGATACGTACTACATCAGAGTGGTACGTAATCCTGTCTTGGAAGTCATGTTGCTGGACAACAATGAACCTACGAGCTATGGAGAAGCAATGGTGGGCCCGGATTCCGATAAATGGCTCGAGGCCATAAAATCCGAGAACGGATCCATGACTTTGGAAGAAATACTTGATGGTCGTAAGGCCATTGGATACGGATGGATTTTAAAAGGAAGACAGACAATGATGGTAAGAATTACCATTAAGAAAGCTCGACTTGTCATTAAGATATTTTCCGACAAGTTCAAGGAGTTGATTACGGTGAGGTTTTCTCACTCGTAGCGATGCTAAGAGTCTGTTGGAATTGGATTAGCAGTTACTGCATGATTGATGAAATCTTGCAGATAGGATGTCAAAACATTGTTTCCTCGACGTTATACTTGAGGAAAGGTTGTATGTGATACAACCGGAAGGTTTTGTCAATCCCAAAAGATGCTAATAAGTATGCAAAGCTCCAGCAATCCTTCTAATGACTGGAGTGAGCATCTCGGAGTTGGAATGTGTGCTTTGATGATGATCAAAGATTTTGGGTTTGTACAAAGTTTACGAGAAACTTGTATTTCCAAAGAAGTGAGTGGGAGCACTATAGAATTTCTGATGAGTATATGTTGTTGACATATTGTTGATCAGAAATGACGTAGAATTTCTGGAAAGCATATAGGGTTATTTTGAAAGTGTTTTTCAATGGAAAGCCTGGATTAAGCTACTTGAACATTGAGCATCAAGATCTATAAGGATAGATCAAAATGCTTAATAATACTTTCAAATGAGCACATACCTTGACATGATCTTGAAGGTGTTCAAGATGGACCAGTCAAAGAAGGAGTTCTTGCCTGAGTTGTAAGGTACGAAGTTAGGACTTAAAGCTCGACCACGGCAGAAAAGAGAGAAAGGACAAAGGTCGTCCCCTATACTTTAGACGTAGGCTCTACAGTATGCCATGCTGAGTACCGCACCTGAAGTGTGCCTTGCCATGAGTCAGTCAAGGGGTACAAGAGTGATCCAAGAATGGATCACAAGACAGCGGTCAAAGTTATCCTTAGAAATTAGTGGACTAAGGAATTTTTCTCGATTATGGAGGTGGTAAAAGAGTTCGTCGTAAACGGTTACGTCGATGCAAGCTTGACACCTATCCGGATAGCTCTGAGTAGAGATACCGGATACATATAATGGAGCAACAATTTAGAATAGCTCCAAGTAGAACAGTTATTTGGATTAGCTCCAAATAGAGCATGGTAGCTACATCTAGGAGATGACATAGAGATTTGTAAAACACACACGGATCTGAAAGGTTCGGACCCGTTGACTAAAACCTCTCTCACAAGCAACATGATCAAACCTAAAACTCATTGAGTATTAATCACATAGTGATGTGAACTAGACTACTGATTCTAGTAAACTCTTGGGTGTTAGTCACATGGCGATGTGACCTGTGAGTGTTAATCACATGGCGATGTGAACTAGATTATTGACTCTAGTGCAAGTGAGAGACTATTGGAAATATGCCCTAGAGGCAATAATAAAAGTATTATTATTATATTTCCTTGTTCATGATAATTGTCTTTTATTCATGCTATAACTGTATTATCCGGAAATCGTAATACACGTGTGAATACATAGACCACAATATGTCCCTAGTGAGCCTCTAGTTGACTAGCTCGTTGTGATCAACAGATAGTCATGGTTTCCTGGCTATGGACATTGGATGTCGTTGATAACGGGATCACGTCATTAGGAGAATGATGTGATGGACAAGACCCAATCCTAAGACTAGCACAAAAGATCGTGTAGTTCATTTGCTAGAGCTTTGCCAATGTCAAGTATCTCTTCCTTCGACCATGAGAGCGTGTAACTCCTGGATACCGTAGGAGTGCTTTGGGTGTATCAAACGTCACAACGTAACTGGGTGACTATAAAGGTGCACTACAGGTATCTCCGAAAGTATCTATTGTTTTATGCGGATCGAGACTGGGATTTGTCACTCCGTGTAAACAGAGAGGTATCTCTGGGCCCACTCGGTAGGACATCATCATATGCGCAATGTGACCAAGGAGTTGATCACAGGATGATGTGTTACGGAACGAGTAAAGTGACTTGCCGGTAACGAGATTGAACAAGGTATTGGATACCGACGATCGAATCTCGGGCAAGTAACATACCGATAGACAAAGGGAATTGTATACGGGATCGACTGAGTCCTTGACATCGTGGTTCATCCGATGAGATCATCGTGGAACATGTGGGAGCCAACATGGGTATCCAGATCCCGCTGTTGGTTATTGACCGGAGAACGTCTCGGTCATGTCTACATGTCTCCCGAACCCGTAGGGTCTACACACTTAAGGTTCGATGACGCTAGGGTTATAAAGGAAGTTTGTATGTGGTTACCGAATGTTGTTCGGAGTCCCGGATGAGATCCCGGACGTCACGAGGAGTTCCGGAATGGTCCGGAGGTAAAGATTTATATATGGGAAGTCCTATTTTGGCCACCGGAAAATGTTCGGGATTTTTCGGTATTGTACCGGGAAGGTTCTAGAAGGTTCCGGAGTGGGGCCCACCTGCATGGGGGGACCCACATGAACGTGGGTAGTGGGGGCAAGGCCCCACACCCCTGGTCAAGGCGCACCAAGATCCCCCTTAGAAGGAATAAGATCATATCCCGAAGGGATAAGATCAAGATCCCTAAAAAGGGGGGATAACAATCGGTGGGGAAGGAAATGATGGGATTTCTTTCCTCCCACCTTGGCCAATGCCCCAATGGACTTGGAGGGCAAGATACCAGCCCCTCCACCCCTATATATAGTGGGGAGGCGCATGAGAGCTATAGACGAAGTTCTGGCACAGCCCTACCTCTCTCCCTACTCCTCCTCTCCCATGGTGCTTGGTGAAGCCCTGCTGGATTGCCACGCTCCTCCACCACCACCACGCCGTTGTGCTGCTGTTGGATGGAGTCTTCCTCAACCTCTCCCTCTCTCCTTGCTGGATCAAGGCGTGGGAGACGTCACCGGGCTGTACGTGTGTTGAACGCGGAGGTGCCGTCCGTTCGGCACTAGGATCATCGGTGATTTGAATCACGACGAGTACGACTCCATCAACCCCGTTCACTTGAACGCTTCCGCTTAGCGATCTACAAGGGTATGTAGATGCACTCTCTTTCTACTCGTTGCTGGTCTCTCCATAGATAGATCTTGGTGACACGTAGGAAAATTTTGAATTTCTGCTACGTTCCCCAACAATATTGAGCTAGGTATTGAGATACCGACGACCAAATCTCGGGCAAGTAACATACCGATGACAAAGGGAACAACGTATGTTGTTATGCGGTTTGACCGATAAAGATCTTCGTAGAATATGTAGGAGAGAATATAAGCATCCAGGTTCCGCTATTGGTTATTGACCGGAGACGTGTCTCGGTCATGTCTACATAGTTCTCAAATCCGTAGGGTCCGCACACTTAACGTTCGGTGACGATCGGTATTATGAGTTTATATGTTTTGATGTACCGAAGGTAGTTCGGAGTCCCGGATATGATCACGGACATGACGAGGAGTCTCTAAATGGTCGAGACTTAAAGATCGATATATTGGATGACCATGTTTGGACTTCGGAAGTGTTCCGGGCAAGTTCGGGCATATACCGGAGTACCGGGGGGTTACCGGAACCCCCGGGGGAGTATAATGGGCCTATTGGGCCCTAGTGGAGAAGAGGAGGGGTGGCCAAGGCAGGGCCGCGCGCGCCCTCCCCCTCTAGTCCGAATTGGACAAGGAGGAAGGTGGTGCCCCCCTTTCCTTCCCCCCTCTCTCCTCCTTCCCCCTTCTCCTACTCCTACTAGAAAAGGAGGAGTCCTACTCCAGGGAGTAGGACTCCCCCCTTGACACGCCCTCCTCCTGGCCGGCCGCCTTCCCCCTAGCTCCTTTATATACGGGGGCGGGGGGCACCCCAAGACACACAAGTTGATCATTTATCTTTAGCCGTGTGCGGTGCCCCCCTCCACCATAATCCACCTCGGTCATATCGTAGTGGTGCTTAGGCGAAGCCCTGCGTCGATGGCTTCATCAACACTGTCATCACGCCATCGTGCTAACGGAACTCTCCCTCGAAGCTCTACTGGATCGTGAGTTCGTGGGACGTCACCGAGCTGAACGTGTGTAGATCGCGGAGGTGCAGTACGTTCGGTACTTGGATCGGTCGATCGTGAAGACGTACGACTACATCAACCGCGTTGTCATAACGCTTCCGCTTACGGTCTACGAGGGTACGTGGACGACACTCTCCCCTCTCATTGGTATGCATCACCATGATCTTGCGTGTGCATAGGAAATTTTTTGAAATTACTACGTTCCCCAACAGTAAGAATATGACGAAGTGTGATGGGGTTGGGGTGACCCAAACGAGCGTGCCAGAGATCAACTCCAGCGGAGAGAGCGACCGGTGTGGTGGTGGTGGATGAGGGAGAATGCACTGGATAGAGCTCGTCAGGGCTGTCACATCGGTGAAGTACCATCCTGGTTCGAGCGTCCTTGACACTAAAACCAAACTCGTCAAATTCAACAGTGACAGGATTTTCACGAGTGAAATAACGAGCGGAGATAAGATTCTTAATAAGATGAGGAGACACAAGTATGTTAGAAAAAGATAAAGGTGTAGAAGTAAAAGGAAAAGAAGTGTGCCCAACATGTGTGATAGGAAGTGTGGAACCGTCACCGACAATGATGCGGCGGTCGGTGGAGACAGGAGTGAAGGAGGCAAGGTTACCAAGATGAGCAAACATGTGAGCTGTAGCACCGGTGTCCATGTACCAATCACCACCTCCAGTGTAGTTATTCGACGTAGGAGCGGCATGCAGCCCGGTGAGGAGCATCGGGTCCCAGGGCGCCGGCGGCAGGGTCGGCGAGGGGGACGGAGACACCGTGGGGAAGCCGTAACCGCCGCTCAGCTGCGGCGGTGGGTACTCTCCATACGGCGGTGAAGCCGCGTAGTACGCATGAGGCGCGGGAGGCCCGTACTGTATGGATAGCAGCTCTGGCGGCAACTTCGGTGCCGGGTAGACCGGATGGTCCGCCGAAAAAACCTACTGGCCCGCTGACAGATGCTACAGGTGCTGTGCGCCGTCTGGCTGCTGCCCATCGGGCGAGTGCTGGCCCGCTGACGACCCCGACTAGTACCCGGAAGACCCGTATGCGGGCGGAGCCCCGTACGCTCCGTACGTGGGAATGAGCGCGTGGGGGACCGCGCCGCAGGGCGCCAGCGGCGCGGCGACGACGGATTGGCCGGATGACGCCATCGCTGGTCCAATACGCTGCGGCAGCAGTGGCTTGGCGGGCAGTGCAGCAGCAGCGAGTCGGGTGATCCAGCTGGTTGGCGGGCAAAGCGCGCGACGACAGTAGCGGTACGCTGTACGGGGCTAGTGGGCGGGGCTGGCGACAAGTAGCTAGCGGCGGCTGGAGGAAAAGTGGCAGGCGATCGGGCTGGGAAAGCGGCGCGCGGGCTGTTGGAGAAAGCGGCGGGCTGGGAAAGCCACGCGCAGGCAGCTGGAGAACGCGGCGCGCGGGCGGCTGGAGGAAAGCCACGCGTAGGCGGGGCTAGCAGACGCGCGGCTGGATGGGAAAGCGACGCACGGGCGATCGGGCGCGTTGGTGAGGCGAGGAGCGGTGGCTGGCGCGGGAGACGCGCGAGCAGCGGCGGCTGGATGGCGGCGGCGGCCCAGAGGAAGCGCGTGGCGGCGGCGGCGGCGGCGCGGAGGAAGCGTGCGGCGGTGGCGGAAGGCTAGGGTTTAGAACCTAAAAACTGATACCAGGTAGATTATGTGAATTGCACGATGTATTGCTCTTCGTGCATAGGCATGTATGTATGATGTACAAAGGTGGGTCACAGACTTCAACTATACAAGAAATTAGGAGGCTGGTCCAATACACAATATGCACATAACACATATACTCAACACAATATACACAATTTGTGCATACATACCGACTTAAGATGATGTACTCAAGACTCATGTGTATGGTGCTTCTTGTGGGTGCAACACAATGCGCTTCTTTTTGCAAGTGACCAACATAAAGAGCTTTTGAGTACAATACAATTTTCCCTAGTAGGTTGACGATGGTGACATGTATGTGTGTTTCATGTCAATATAAAACGATGGTAGACTATGCACACACATCCCAATTTCAGTAAGTGAAATAAGACTTTGATTTTTGAACAATTATATGTCGGATATTGATGATGATGACGTGTGTGGCATATGATCCTTAATGTTATTAGTTGGAAATATAAACTCACACTCCCTGAATTTTCCAATATTTTCAAAAGTTCATACCTATTTACGTATTTGGTCAGATAAAGAGCTTTTTTCATGTATATTTTTGTTGCGGGTTATTCACGGAAAAGGTATTTGTATACAACTTAGCACATTGTATTCCTCTTCAGATATTATGACTGAAGTGTTTATCATTTATTTTTCCTTCTAGATACGCACGGTGGATATTGGGGCTCATAAATGGATGGTAGGATGATACTCATGAAGGATGCTACTTTCACACATTATTTTTTGTAATTGCTGAGCTGAAACCACAAATGGCGCTTACTTTCTATTAACGCTATTGCATACCCACGTTGATTTGCTCCGGCAAATGAACTTCTCTTAATTGTGTCATTTTAGAGCATCTCCAGCCGTTGGCACCCCCAAGAATATCACCGAACCAAAAAAGCTAGTGTCTTGGGGGTCATCCGGCGAAATAAAGAGGGCATCTTCCCAGTCACACCCCACCCCAAGCAAAAATTTGTGAGTAGAATGATTAAGTGGGCCAAGAAAAAGGACATGTGGTGAGACACGATTCGCCGAAACGTCTGTCGGCGCCCCCAAGAGACCCCCAATGCGCCGGGTTTCGCCTTGGTTTGCCGACGCTATTTTGACGTCCTGGGGGCGTGGCTGGACCGTTTTTCAGCGAAAAGTGCCGTCCGAGCCTAAAAAGGTGTCATGGGAGGCGTCCTGGGGAGGCTAGTGGAGATGCTCTTATGACATCATGGCAAAAGATTGTTCCTCATGAACGAGCCAAACATGGAAGGTGGGCTACCACACTTAGGGCATATACCCATCAAATCAAGTAACTGATTCCCTTCACCGCCTGCCACGCTCCACCGCTCCCGGCGCTGACTCTTCACCGACGGGAGCTTGAGCCCTCCCCCGACGTCCCGGCCTGCGCTGCATGGCTCTGTTGGCTACTTCGTCGCGTACGTGCAGTACTGGACCCGATCCGACTCGGATTGTTTGGTCCTTTCCTCGGCATTGCAGATCTCGGATTCCAAATTCTGTTCGAATTCCGTCTCACATACTCTCATTTGATACTACTAGTACTATATATATAGTACCGGCTGGCTCCTGATAATTTCGTAGATGGATCCACCCACCAGCACCGACAGATCGAGGGGAGCCACGAGAAGCTCAACGATGGCCAAACGTCGGCGTCAGGAGTCAAGCGAGAAGCGCTGCGACTGCGACTGCGGCAAGCGGCGGCGCAAGCACCTCTACCTCGTCTTGGACGACTGGGACAAAGGCTTCAGCGTCCACAGGCTCGACGCCCTCAGCTTCCTCTTCCGGGACGACTCTGACGGCTCGGACGACAACGGCGGCGAGACCCTCAGGCGTCTCCCTGACCCTCCGGCGGTCCGTATCACCGAGGCGCGGCACTCCCTATGCTCTTTGCCGGCCTGGGCACCACCATCTTCGTCGCCAACAAGAAACAACTTTCCACTAAAGCCACCGGCGCCCTCATCTACGACACGGAGAGTGGAGACGGCCGCCATGGCCATGGGCCCTGGCCTCCCGGAGAACCCATGCTGCGTCTTCGTCGCTGCCGGCCGCGGCGAAAGCAAGGACGACAAGGGACGCAAGCACAACGAGAACGAGAAGCTGTACACGCTAGCAAAAGTTGACCACGGAGGCAGATCAAATCACCCGAGCGGGCACCTGATGGGCGTGTCCGTCCACGCGCTGTCATGGGCGCGCAACCCCGCCGCCGTCGCCGAGCCATGGCTCCCGAGCCACGAGTGGGCCTGGGAGAGCGTCGCCGCGCCCATGGCGCCGTTCGACGGCAACGAGGAAACCGTCGTCTCCTACGCGGTGCACCCGGACGGGCGCACCATATTCTTCTCCACGAGAGGCAGAGGGTGGAGACCCGCGGGCACCTACTCCTTCGACACGCAGCAGGGCGAGTGGAGGTCGCACGGGGAGTGGGTGCTGCCCTTCGACGGGCAGGGCTACTTCGAAAGGGAGCTCGACGCCTGGGTGGGCCTCCACAAGGACGGCTACATCTGCTGCTGCCAGGCCGCCACGGCCACGCCGGAAGCGGGTGCGGCGCCGGAGTGGAGGAAGACGGAGCGCAAGCTGTTCCGCGAGGGCGACCGGGAGCGGCACCTGGGAGCCACGCTCACCTACATGGGCAACAACGTCTTCTGCCTCGTGGAGAGCGTGGTGCAGGAGGGCGTGGAGCCCGGGCGCGCCTACGGCGCCGGCCGCGGCTGTGCGCTCCATGTCACAGTGTTCGGCCTCAGGTACAGCCGTGACGGTGAGCTGCAGGCCACCGTCCGCCGCGTCACCAAATCGTACGCGGTCTGCAAGTACATCCCGGGCTTCACTCATGAAGCATTCTGGATGTAGAAGATGGATAGTAAGCAGATAATATTATTGCCCTGTGGACAATGTATGTATGTACGTACGTATGTATGTATGTATGTATTTATGTATGTATGTATGTATGTATTCAGAAACATCTAGTAGTCTGCATGTGTGCAAAGAAATAAAAGAAGAACTACTGACAATATGTTGATATGTATGACTGAAAAGAAAGAATTTATATCTGGTCAAAATATTCCAACAGGACTCAAACTAATATTATGAATCTTCAGAGCCACGTGCACTTACAATGCCTTCTCCAGCAAACATCACAAAAGTTGAGCCTGCCTAAGAATCTACACTATTGTAAAAAACGCTCTTTTATTATCGGACGGAGGGAGTAGTACATATGTTAATCTCGCACAACGAAGCAGTGGTATATGTGCCGTATGTCTATAAGAACAGAAAGCAGTGTTGATATTTGGAAAACATTTTGAAACCATTTCGAAAATTGCAAGCAGTTTTCAAATGCTGCATTTTTGTTGGAAAAGTGAAGATGGTTTGTAATTCTGATTTGAAAGTGAAACATGAACAAAATTTGCACACCCCAAACAGAATCCAAAAACGCGAAGAATTTTAAAAAATGTTTCTGAAAAACAAACAAATTGCCAAAAACATGATTTTTATTTTGAGATTGTGAACAGTTTATAGTTTCAAAAAAATGGAAAACAGGAACATTTTTTTAATTCAGCATCATAAAAGTTAACACACGAACTTTTTTTAAAATGCGAAAAAAAATTGTATTGTACGTTTTTTTAAACACGAAAACAATTTTAAATATGGGAATATTTTCTGAAATTGCGAACAAAATGTTGAGATCGCAAAAGTTTTTTGGAATATGAACATTTTTCTGAAATTGTGAACAAATTTTGAAAACAAGAATATTTTCTGAAATTCCTGAACATTTTTTGAAACATAACAAAATTTTAGAACTGTTAAAATTTTCAAAACGACAATATTTTTTGAAACGTAAAAACAAATTGTACAAATGACATTTTTCTGAAATTGTGAACAGAATTCGAAAATGATAATTGTTTTTGAAATTCCTGTAGATTTTTATAAGCATGAAATTTTTTTGAAAATGTGAACAAATTTTTAAAGGAAGAACACTTTTCTATTTCAACAAAAGAATTTTTTGAAAGCAACATTTTTTGAAAATCTTGAACATTTCTTTTACACACAAATTTTTTTTTTTGAAAATTTTTAACAAAAGCATCCGCAACATTTTATGAAAACAAGAAATGTTTTGGAAAATTGTGAACATTTTTCGAATTTATAATTTTTTTTGAAAAATACCATTTTTAAATTTCGAATATTTTTTAAAGGCAAGAACATTTCTCTAAATTTAAGAAGAATTTTAGAACATGAACTTAGTTTTAAATAGATAAAATAACCTTGAAAAGGTAAAAAAACAGAATACAAAAACAAAAACAAAAAAACAAAACAAAACAAAAAAACCAGTAAAAACCGATTTAGGGAACCTTCTAGAAGGTTCCCAAAACTGGCTGGCTAGAGGCGGTTATACGTGCAAAAACTGGGCCGGCCCATCGCATCGCTGCTTGGTCGCTCGCCCATGCGAAGCGCTGGCAGTTTGACGCAGAGCGCGGCGAATAGGGATTTCCGGGAAATACACCTGCGATACGCCTAGGATATCAATTTCCCCGCGTGTTTATTCTGTGCGGCCCATCGCCAGCGTCTGTCCCCGCGTGTCGTTTGCTGGACCGGAATCAGGGCCCATGATCACTCCGTCGAAACCAACACATGCGAGAGAATCTCGTCCAACGTAGGGGCGCGCCTATGTCTCGCCTTCGAGACCTCCTCGTCAGTGCTCTATGCGCCCGATCCCGTTGTTGGCGCCTACACGCACGAGCAATTGGGCCGGCCCATTAAAAAACTGCAGCATGATCCATCGCTCAGAAAAGAAAAAAGACCGCTCTCGATCGCGCACAGGTAGGTTCGCTCTCGATCGAACTCCCTCAAAAAAGATTTTTTTTGAGAAATCCCTATAAAAAGTATATTAATTTTGAAGAAAAATCACAAAAAATGAAAAACTTTCATTGACTTTGAAAGAAAAGATCATTGATCTGAAAAGAGTTCATCGATTTTGAAAAAAAAAATCATTGATTTTGCAAAAATTCATCGAGTTTGACAAAAAGTTCATCGAGTTTGAAAAAGTTTATCAACTTTGAAAAAAAGTTCATCAAATTGAAAAAGGTTAATCGATTTTAAAAAAACTCATTGAATTCAAAAAAAGATCATCAATTTTGAGAAAAGTTCATCGAATGTGAAAAAAAGTTCACCGACTTTATGAAAATTTGGTCGCCTTTGAAAAAGTTCACACAGTTTAAGAAAGAGAAAAAATAGAAAAAAGGAAATGGAAAAGGGAAAACAGCTGAATTTTCCCCGTTTTATAAAGAGAAGAAAAAGAACACTAATTGCACATGAGGTCATCTAGTCCAACTGGTTGTGCGGTCGCTACCTGAATGAACGAGCTGGGTTCTAGTTGCAGGGTGGATGCTTATTTTTTGGGTTTTTTATAAGAAAATGAAAGCAGGATGGGTCGGCCCGCTATAAAACTAAGTGTACAGGGGGGTGTGCACCCACCAAATGGCATGTAAGCGCCAAATAGAATTTTGAAATCACTAGTTGAGAAGTATTCGTTGCAAAAATCACTCCAACCTCCCCAGTTGCAACAATTGGCGTGCTGCATGTGCGCCACTTATCGCAACATGGGAGTTTTCCGGGTTTTTTTCGTAGATCCGTTTATTCAAAATATTTTATCTCTTAAACTGTGCGTTCAAATCTTGAACCGCTTTCACCGTTGGATTACTCGCTTCGAGATCTTCAAAACTAGATCCCATTTTAATAGGTTTTGACGAACCTTTTTTCATAAAAAAAACAGTCGAAAAAACAGAACCAGGAGCACGAGTTTTTTCCCTTTTCGGAAGAGGCACGCCCGTGCCTCTCACGGAATCATAATCGTGCCTCTCGCGGAAGCAAAAGAAAAGAGAAACGTGTTTTTTTTTCGTTTCCGAGGAGGCATGGCCGTGACTATCGCGAAAGTACAACCGTGCCTCTCGCGGAAGCAAAACCGTGACTCTCGCGAAAGAAGAAAAAAACAGAAAATGCGTTTTTTCGTTTCCGAGAGGCACGGCCGTGACTCTAGCTGAAGCACAACCGTGCCTCTCGCGAAAGAAAAAAACAGAAAACGCATTTTTTTCCGTTTCCAAGAGGCACGGCCATGACTCTCGCTAAAGCACAACCGTGCCTCTTGCGAAAGAAAAATCGTGACTCTCGCTAAAGGAAAAAAAGCAGAAAACACATTTTTTTTTGTTTCCAAGATGCATGGCCGTGACTCTTGCGAAAGCAAAATCGTGACTCTCACAAAAGGGAGAAAACAAAGAATACGAGTTTTTTCTCGAAAAAAAGTCTAACTTTTTTTTGTCTAAAAGTTCAGGAAGACCGGTGAAAAACTGAAACATCAAAAAAAACAAAAAAAACGTTTAAAAAGCTGAAAACGCATATGGAAAAATATAAAAAATCCAAAGGGAATCTCTAGAGAGCGACACGTGGCGGGCGGCTGGAACCACGCCAAGTGGCGCTGATCGTTGGGAGGCTCCCGAAGGAGCGCTCGTTAATTAGTTGCTCTCATAGGATTTGGCCTCGCGTTCAGCGAGTCCTATCTTCGGAATCGCTGAAGGGCGAGTGAGCTTGCGTGTCATCTAACTATCCCTTAACGGTAATGATTTTATTTTTGAAAAGTCATCTTGAAGATCCACAAAACTGCATATCAATGATGGAGCCACGTCGAGCTTGCGTGTGAAGGTGATCCATATTTTTTCTTTTGATGGCTGTTGTGGTGGTGCCAGAGGCAGGTGATGGATGTCGGTATCAACCTCAGAGGATTCTTCGGTCTTGTTTGTAATATTACTTCTTGGCTAATGTTCATTTGTGCCAAGACTAGCATTCTGCTATCTTTTCAGTTTTGTTAGGTCGGTATGTACGTGACTTGTACTATAAACCTTATGATATGCCACCGGAAAAAATATTTCAAAGTTTGAAAATTTCAAACAAAAATTTAACGCATACATCTCGAGATTATATGTACGCACGTCAAGTTTCAAAGAAGACCGACATTTGTTGTTGCTTGTGTCAAACAGACAAAAAGATGTCGTGTGAAAAGCACTTTTTAACACCAGATTTTGTCTTTTTCACACGCGACACATAACTTGTCGGATTTTCGCGAGATGACTTTATGAGCATGTACAATATCGAGATGTACGCACCAAATTTTTGTTTGAAATTTTTTGACATTTCAAAATATGTTTTAAACACATTTTAAAAATCAGGACTGTGCGCTCCCACGTGTCAAAACGCCACTCTTTTAGAAATTCGCTTTGGCACATGGGAGCGTGCGCTCCCGTGTGCCAAAGCGAATTTATGTAGGATGCCATATTTGCTATTCATGTGCTTCACGCCATTTTAGACACGATTGAGTACGCATCGGCACCGAGTATGTCTCAACAAAATATCTTATTCACGGTGCAGAAACTATGATGACACTCATGACGCCATAATATGTTCTTGTCGTGAAGGATCTCATGTGTGAGGCGACATATTTAGGTGGTTTCAATGAAACAATCCATATAATCGCTCGAAATGCGCAGTATTCATACCATGAGATGACCGGGACTTCACAGTCAACTCAGCTGTCAGCTAAGTGGTAGTTTCTTACATGTGACAATGATTTGAATCGTCAATCTACAACAAGGTAATGTTCAAATCCTTGAAAAGTACAAACAATTTGATATCAGAATAATTCTCCATTTTCCCGCAAAAGAAGAGAATGATTCTCCATTTTCCACAGGATGTCGACCGTCCAGTCTAGAACATAACTGAATTTCAAACACATTCATTTACATCATATTTATGCATAGCCAGTCATCTACTTACTTTGTACGGGCATACGTATGTTGGCCACTGAAAAATTGTAGGGACGACTTGCAAGCTAAAATAGTTTCAGAAAAGATACACTGTTTAGGATAGGGATATGAATGGTTGGTCTTCGATGATACACTACCACGTGAAGAAGACTAATAGAAATATATCAAGTATATATGTGAAATGAAACCTTTAAAAACGAATGACGGATGGCTTGGAGCAAGGGAAAGATGCTCATAGAAGAAACCAACATATTGAATTATTATTCGGTGCATGGCCGATGGAGGAAGCTAGTACCAACTGGCATATATTTCTGTGGTTCTTCCTAGGATGATTGTCCGGTATCATCAAGTGGGTTATGTATATGTTTGCACAAGCTAGTTGCGAGTTTGCAACCACCCTAGCCTAGAAACTATAAACAATAGTAGTACGTACCATATAAGTACTATATCTGCTCCATGGCATTTAGACGATTCACCGACCTATTTCAGAGTGATTTTGAGATGGTTTCGGTGAAATCATTCATGTAACGCCCAAAAATAGGTGACATCACGTTATATATGCTACTATATAAAGCTAAAGGCCCAATAATTGTACCGTAGGATGACCGGAAACCATCGGTCAAGTCCCGCAGAACGACGATTGTTTCAGTTGTCAATCCACAGCGCGATAACGTTCAAAACCCCAATATGAATATCTTCGGACCAGAATAATTCTCTATTTTATGTTGGCGTGACACCGAAAATTTGGTCCAGAATAATTCTCTATTTTATGTTGGCGTGACACCGAAAATTTGGTCCAGAATAATTCTCTATTTTATGTTGGCGTGACACCGAAAATTTGGTCTAGAACATAGCCAAATTTGGTTTCTTGGCTTTTTTTGAGACATGGTATTTTCTCTTGGTAATTAATTTTCTATGCATGCATGGAACTAATAGTGCCTTCGCGCCATGAGCGAGTGAGCTAGATGGGCAAGGACGTGGGTGTATATAAATCCAGCTGCTCTCGTTGTCAGTGATGTGCCGTACCATGGCCAAATAGCCAAGAAACCGACCTGGAATGGTTCATTCGTCTCACGGTCACGGATTCCTCTCGTACGTACGCACTACTCCTGACTAGACTTTTGCGTGAGTGAAACTCCTGACAATTATATATACGTTGGAACATCTTCAGCCGTCGTCTTCCATCACATCCGCCATTGGCTAATTGGGTCCAATCTTGGATTGCATTGAGATTTCCTTGATATACGGTCGTACAAGGAAAACCATTGGCCGCCGTGGACTTGTTTGGTTCCAACAATACGCCGCATAGACGAGAGCTAGCTAGGAGCCAAACGGGAACATGTTGCCGTCGTCGCCCTCTCCATGTATGTATCATGAACCAACCAAAACAAAGGCAGACAAAATAGAAAATAAGCAATGATGTGATTGCGCGGGCACGTATGTATTGGCCCCTCCAAAAATCGTAGGGCCAATTTTATAAGATTAATTAGTTTCAAAAAAGATTCCCTGTCCAGGATAAGGATATGCTGGCTGATAAAAAAAATGAGACCAACCTAAAGGGCTAACCCTCCTTGGTATTTTTTTATAGAAGAAACTCCGTGAGTACCACGCTTCCAAGTCGAGACTTAAACTCGGATGGGCTGGCAGCAACCTCAGTTGTCCAGCCAATGGGTCGACGCCCCGTCCTTGATATGCTGGCTGTTCACTACGCTCAACTGTGTGTGCATATATTTAAAAAAAATGGCACATGGCATCTTTGAAATGAATGACAGATGGCTTGGAGCAGAGCAAAGATACCCACTGGATTAGGAAACCATGCAAGACATGGAATTATTTGGTGGTCGATGGACGGAAGGTACGTCCCTACCAACTAGCATATCTCGTAGAAACTACTAAGGCATCTCTCAAACCGCCCACAATTGTTCCGATCAGGCGGTCCAGATGCGTTTTGCCATTCAATGCGGTCTTGTATTGGTCCGTCACCATGTCCGTTTCCGACAAATTTGGCCCACCCAAAGTCCTCTCCCTCGCCCGTACGCTTTCCCGCCAGAGCCGTCGCTCCGCATTGACGCCGTTCCAGACCGGACTCACCTCTCGCTATCGCCGACATTGAAGCGGCTTGCCGGCCCAGAGCGGACATGACCTCTCACTGGCGCCGACATTGAAGCGGCTCGTCGGCTGAGAGTGCTACCTGCTACGACACCTTCTCTCTGCATTGAAAGGGCATCCATCCCCCCTACCTTCACTAAACTAGCGCTTGTGTCAAGGGATCCTACTCCGGCGCCCGGCATTAAACACCTCTCTAGTTGGTGTCTCGCATCTGTCCGCTATTTAAAAATGGCCAGGCACTGGGAAAGAACCACACCACACCTCCGCTCTCCATCTCCTCCTTGTACCACACCCGTCAGCCCTCCGGAGCCCTCCAGAGCAGACGCCACTGCCATCACAAGGCCATCCTCGCTCGTCCAAGCTGGCCAACATTGTCTCCCGGCAAATCGCCCGCGACCGATGGCGGCAACACGTCTGGCAGGCGGAGAAAGAAGCCATGTTCGCAGATGTTGAGGCAGCAGAGGGGGATTTGACTGGGGCACCGACGACAACGTCACCAACAATGCGTCGGCCGCGCCACGGCGTTACGACGACAAAGGCGGCACGTCCGCGGCCACCGCAGAAAACAAGGAAAAATATACCATGGGAGGCCCCCGCTGCTTGGGTCCCACAAGGACCACCGCCACCGCCTCGATTGGTTGCACAGTGGGTGACTTGCCCGTGAGCGGGGGCATAGGCCATGGCGACCGTCTTCCCCTGTCCAAAAACCAACCATGATCTATGCTTTGCGACGGCGGAGGGAGGCTACTCTTGCCCTCCTGCCGAAGCATATCCCTCCGGAGCTTATGGCAGTTCGATGAGCGAGCTGCTGGACATAAGAAAGACACGTTGCGGGAATGGAGATCCGTCGCGGCCGGCATTAGACCAGTTTAGCGTAGGCCGGTATAGTTTAGTTAAAATATGTCCAAAATTTAATGTTTTCGTCCAATTTATATGAAAAACACCAGGTTTATATGTAATTCGTCTGATTAGTTGAAATTCGGCTTGAAATATAGGCGGATAACTTTGGAAGGCCAGCTCACGCATCAGTGTCCGCAGACTGGTCCCCGGTCCACAGAGGGATGGGGTGTCCGGTTAACGTTGGAGATGCCCTAACAAGGGTGCCATATTGCAGGTCATGTGCTCCACGACATTTTAGACACGATTGAGTACCAATTTTTTTTGAAACTATCATGTTTTTATAGCAAATTTGGAAACTATGGGGTTGTTTGGTTCTCAGCCACAATTTGCCAAGCCAAAATTTGGCAGCCACAGTTTGTCAAGCATGTGTTTGGTTTTTGCCACACTTTATTGCCCCTATGGCCCACTTGTCAAAGAGACAATTTTTTTGCCAATTTTTGCCAAAGTTTGGCGTCCAATTTCTTAGCCACACTTGTGTGGCTTGCCATACTTGTGTGGCTAGCCACACTTTGGCTTGGCCACACTAGTCTCCAACCAAACAGACCCATATGACCAAACGCATAAAACTCGAAACTATAACCCCGTCGGCCTCCTGTTGGCCGAAGATGAGCTTTTCGGCCAACTCTTGGCCGAAGTAGAGTCTTCGATCTACTTGCGGCCGAAGAGAGGTGGAACAGGGCCGAAGAGCTCTTTTCAGCTTCGAATAGGGCGAAGAGCACTTTTTGGTCATCTGTAGGCCGAAGAGTCCTCTAGGATCTCCCATGCAACTTCGTCCTTTCGTTTACGCGAAGAGATGGGTCCATTAGAGAAGACACTGCAATGGTTTGAATCGTCAATCTACAAATGTTCAAACCCTTGAAAAGTACAAACAAATATGGATCATGATAATTCTCCATTTTCCACAAGATGTCGATCGCCCAGTCTAGAACATAACTGAATTTGAACACATTCCTTTTCTTCATATTTATGCATAACCAGTCGTCTACTTATTTGCTCGTGTCCCCGTGTCCGCTTCTAACCGAGATCACCATCCTATCCATCCACGAAAATATTGCCAAATCTCTTGCCTTGAACCCGGCATAAACATGTTGATGGACCGGAATGATTCTCTATGTTCTAAACCGTATCTGAATTTGCAAATATGCACCCCGATTATACATATCCATTAGCCCATTAGCCAGCCGTCTTCTATTCACTCACACCGATGGCGCCAACTGCCGTCCATACACGTCTCCATGCAACAACTAACTCCAAATAAGCAACGGTGTGGTGATATGATTGTACGGGCATGTATATGTTGGCCCCTGGAAAATTGCAAGGACGACTTATAAGCTAAAACAATCTTAGAGAAGATACACTGTCCAAGATAAGATCAGAGGATATGTGTGGTTGATCTCGAAGATACACTATCACGTGGAGAAGATCACTAACAGGAACAATATAATGGCAAATGGCATCTTTAAAAATAAATGACAGATGGCTTCGAGCAAGGGAAACCAACATGCCTGGCGTGGTTGACGTAGCGTGGTTGACAGAAACCAACATGTTGAATTTTTCGATAATTGATGCTTTTAATTGACTCAAAATGAAGCATCAAGAAGATACAAGCACAATGTGCATGACCCTAGTCTCTGCATAGTTAAGATGCACACATTCAACATCAACGCACCCGCAAAACGAACTAGTGAGCAAAGTCATACAAGACCGGAGCTTGCCTATGCCAAAATGAAAAAAAAATGAAGCCATCAAAACAATGATCAACAAAATGCAGCACCGCCATATCTTAGACAACATAATGACAACGAGTAAAGATTCGATGGTCCAAGTAGCATATATTTTGTGCGCTAATGTGTTTTGGAGGATGGGCATCACATGCATGGCCCTTTATTATTTACATCCGGAAGCATGGTTTTGCTTCTCCAACAAAGTCTGGGAAAAAATGTACACATACGTATAAATCTCATGTGTCAACTAAGAAATATTCATATGGTTGACGTAGCGCCCAAAAATAGGTGGCATCATCTTATATATCCTAAAGCGAAAGGTGCAATAATCATAACGTAAGATGACCTGAACCGTTGTCCAGTCTCACGGAAAGAACAAAGTTTTGAATTGTCAATATGCAACATTATCCTTTCGACTACCAATATTTTCTCACCAGAACAATCCTATGTTTTAGGCTGGATGTCAATCGTCTATTCTAGAGCATAACCAAATTTCCAAATATGTGTCATTATGTTTATGCATAACTACTAGTCGTCTACTTATAGGCGCTCGCTCACTCAGCGGTGTCCTCTTCCTAATTATGATTATTATCATTTCTGTCCATTCAGCCAAATGTCCGGGACATGATGTACACATATTTATGGACCCATATAATTCTCCATTTCCACGCGTATGTTGATGTTCTAAAACATACTATGATTGCTGAATTTTCAACATATTTATGCTTATGTATACATATAGCCGTCTTCCGCTTCTTCACTCAAGGTCGCCAGGCATGGTGTATACTCCCTCCGTTCCAAAATAGATGACTCAACTTTGTACTAACTTAGTACAAAGTTGAGTCATTTATTTTGGAACGGAGGGAGTATACGGCAAATGACATGTTTGAAAATGAAGGACAGATGGCTTGGAGCAAGGGAAAGATGGCCATAGAAGAAACCGACCGTATTGAATTATTGGATGCATGCATGGTTGATGGAGGAAGGTAGTACATATATTTGTGTCGTTCTTTCTAGGATGATTGGCTGGTAGCATCAAGTGGGTATATATATGTATATTTGGGCAAGCGAACTGCAACCACACCTAGCTAGAAACTACTATCAACAATGATACCGGTCTAGAACACAACTGAATTTCCCAAACACGCGCCTATGTATCAACGCAGTTTATTTTTTAGTTTTTTGGAAATGGAGGCGTACCCCCGGCCCATGTATCAATGCATGGCAAAGCCATTCCACCCACTTTCTGGTGTCCGCTTCTAATCGAGATCGCCATCCTATCCGTTAACAACAAAATCTAGTCAAATCTCCGGTCTCGAACCTGACATAAACACGTCTATTGCATATACCAGAATAATTCGCCATTTGCACGTCTATTGATGTCGATGTTCTAAGCACATGAAAACTGAATTTTCAACACATCTGCATTTATGTATGTATGCAGCCGTCTCCTGCTGCTTCACTCAAGGCCGCCACGCCATCCACACATATCCGGTGGCGGCAAACGCCGTCCAGGTTCAGCGAACGCCGTTCGCCCCGATCCACGAGCGCCAGCCGCCTCCGGCCGGGCCCGCCCGCAGCGTCACGGTCCACGGTACACCGCGCCTTGCTGCCGAGCGGGGCGATCGAAACGTGTGCCGGACGCGTTTGGCGCTGAACTGTTGGCGGTCGAGAACGCACTGGATGTGGCTGCTGAACTCGGCGTCGTGCACCTCATTGTCGAAACCGACGCCCTCCTGGTTGAGCAAGCGCTAAATAAACGAGGACCGGATTTCTCCAGGCAGGCTCAAATGATTGACTACCTGAAGCTCTAAATGAACCTCTGGTTTGCTTCTTGTAGTGTGATTCATTGTCGCAGGGAGGTCAACATGCCGGCTCATCATCTAACTAAGTTAAGCTTATCTCTCCATAACAGAGAACTTCTTGTTGCTGATGGGAATGTTCCAGCTCCTGTAGCTGACGCTGTAAGGGCCGACATAGGCCCAACTGTTGCGTAATAAAGCTATATGCTTGCTCTAAAAAAAAAGGTCTCCACGCCATCCATCCATCATCCATCTGATGGCGCCAAATACGCACCGTTCATACACGTCTCCATACAACGACTAACTCCAAATAAGAAATGACGTGGCGTGTATGATATGATTGTACGGGCATGTGTGTGTTGGCCCCTGAAAAATTGTAGGGACGACTTGTAAGCTAAAATAGTTTTAGAGAAGATACATTATCCAGGATAAGGATAATGTATGGTCGATCTTCGATGATACACTACCACGTGGAGTAGACTAACAGAAAGATTATGAGGTATATATGGCAAATGATATCTTCAAAAACGAATGACAAATGGCTTGGAAAGATGGCCATGGAAGAAACCGACATATTGAATTATTCGATGCATGGCCGATGGAGGAAGCTAGTATCAACTGGCATATATTTTTTGTGGTTCTTTCTAGGATGATTGTCTGGTAGTACCATCAAGTGGCTTACGTATATTTGCACAACCACCCCTAGCTAGAAACTATCGACAATAGTCCGTACTTCCTCTGTAAAAAAAAATATAAGAATGTTTAATTACTGCTTAGTGATCTAAACGCTCTTATATTTTTACAGAGGGGGTACCGTATTAGTACATCTGCTTCATGGCATTTTAGACGTTTCGGTAACATTGACCTATTCCAGATGGTTTCTATGAAACCATTCATGTAACGCCCCAAAATAAGTGACACCATGTTTATATGACAAAGCAGAAGGCACAATAATCATATATTGAGATGACGAAAAACCATCGGCCAAGTCTCGCGGAAACGACGACGGTTGGAGCCGTCAATCCACATCATGGCAACGTTCAGAACCTAAATTTGAATATCTCCGGACCAGAATAATTCTCTATTAATTTTGGCATGATACCGATCGTTCGGTCTAGTACACGACGTAATTTCCAAACATGCATCCATGTATTACCGTGTAGCAAGTCAATCCACCCATTTTCTCGTAGCCGCTTCGAATTGAGACCGCCATCCCATCCGTTCACAAAAATCTACTCCTTCCGTTCGGAATTAGTTGTCGCAGAAATGGATGTATCTAGATGTATTTTAATTCTAGATACATCCATTTTCAGGCCTCGAACATGACATAAACACGGCTACCCCGGACCGGAATAATTCGATTCTCTATTTCAACATGATGTTGATGTCCTAATTAAACACGTAAAAACTGAGTTTTCAACCCATCTGCATTTATGTATGCAGCCGTTGTGCAGCCGTCTTGTGCTCCTTCACTCAAGGCCGCCACGGCATCCGCACATATCCGGTGGCGGCAAACGCCGTTCATCCCGGTCCACGAGCGCCAGCCGCCTCCGGCCGGGCCCGCCGGCAGCGTCATGGTCCACCGTGGGCCGCGCCTTCGTGCCGAGCCGGCCCCCATCTCCGCCACCAACCTCTCCTGTATAAAGCCTCGCGGCCTGCGCCTGCCTCCTCCTCCCACCAGTTCCAGGACAACCAGCGACAGCCGCCACTTCGTCCAGCTCCGGCCCCGGGAGGATCGCTTCGCTGCCAAATCGGTAATCCCACGGTGAAATTCGTTTCTTTTCAATCGCCCATCCATTAGGATTCGTCGGGGATTTCGATGTGTCTGTGCGCCGGAGGATAAAACGGAGTTCTTGATTTGTGTAGCTCGTCGACGGCGGGATGGGGGAGGCGTCCACTCCGGCGATCGCCAAGGATGTCACCGAGGTGAGCTGATTTGTCCGCCTGGATGCGGTCCGTGCTTGGGGATGCCCGGCCGGCCGGCCGGATTTGGTTTGTTGTGCTGATTTATTTTATTCTCTGTGTTGCGATGCAGCTGATCGGGAACACGCCGTTGGTGTACCTCAACAAGGTGACCGACGGGTGCGTGGGGCGCGTCGCCGCCAAGCTCGAGTCCATGGAGCCCTGCTCCAGCGTCAAGGACAGGTCACCTCCCTGCCCCCTCTGTTTTTCTCCAGATCCCCATCCATGTTGTGAGGGCAGAGGCCCTGGCTTGCTCTCTAGATTTGAGCTGAGGATTCGTTACTTGTGCTTGTGCAGGATTGGGTACAGCATGATCACCGACGCGGAGGAGAAGGGGTTCATCGTCCCAGGCAAGGTGGGGGTAAAATCGACCCCTCCCCCCCTTCTTTTCCTGCTTCCCCTGTTTTGTGTCATGCAATTTTAGAACAGTTTGGCGTTGCAAACCATGATTTGGGCTCCTTGGAACTTATTACCTGTGGTTTTGGTTGTAGTATGTATTATTAGCTGTGACCTGACCCGCTTCAGTTAGTTGAGTAGAGAACAGAGGTCAAGGGAATTTGGCGTCTGCTCTCTTCTAATTGGGTTAAGTAGTTAAAACATATTACTACAAAACAAATCAAGGAATTGCCTCATTCGGCGCTAGGAATTTTTCGCACTTCTTTTCAGGGGTTGCCACACCATACAACCTCTATTGGAAATAAGAGTTACTCCCTCCGTAAAGAAATATAAGAGCGTTTAGATCACTACAACTAAAGCAATGATCTAAACGCTCTTATATTTCTTTACAGAGGGAGTACTACTATATATCTGGCAGGTCTAGATTCTGCGATTCATGTATAAGGCCTTGATTTTTGCAGTATTGTCCGTTCTCTCCTGCACCAGCACCTAGTTGTTTGACTTGCGCAGCTGCCTTGCGTTGGCATTTACGGTCAACCCTTCACCAACATATTGGTTCAGCTTTCACCTGAACCAAGTAGTCGTAATTTGGAGCCTCTCTGTTTAATACGTGCTTCACGATCCCTTTCATGAATGGTGATATGATACGCTGCCCCTATTTGGCGCTAGGAATTTTTCGTGTTCCGTTTCAGAGTTGCCAGTTGACCGTTTCTACTAGAGTTATATATATTCCACGGTGGCTGGAATCTATAGTTCATTTATGTGGCCTTGATTTGCACGGTATTATTCGTTTTCTCCTGCACCAGCACCTAGCTGTTTGACTTGTCCAGCTGCTCTGCGTAAGCATTTACGTCAACCCTTCACCAGCACCTTACACCTGAACTAAGTATATTAATCTAGAGCCTCTCTATTAAAATACTTCACCACGCCTTCCGTGAATCATGATATGCTGCCCCTTATTTGCAATCTTAAAAGTAATACTTGTGCACCTGGCCGTTTTATTCATGCTTATAAGTTGTTTTATAGCAAGCACTTTCTGCAAACTTTTTACTAAAAAATTCAGATTGCTAGGATCTTGGTTTGCTGATATTTTGCTTTCCATGTGAGTGGTTTTCCAGAGTGTGCTGATTGAACCAACCAGTGGCAACACAGGCATTGGGCTGGCCTTCATGGCTGCTGCCAAGGGTTACAGACTTGTACTCACAATGCCCGCCTCCATGAGTATGGAGAGGAGAATCATCTTGAAGGCCTTTGGTGCTGAGCTGATCCTCACCGACCCACTCTTGGGAATGAAAGGAGCTGTCCAAAAGGCGGAAGAGCTTGCAGCAAAGACGCCCAACTCATACATCCTTCAGCAGTTCGAGAATCCTGCCAACCCAAAGGTTTAGCATAGTTTATCATTTTTGTTTGGAGACGTCTCTATGCGCGTGTTTGATGTTTGCTTCCGAGCTCCCAGTTCTCAGGTTTAAATATTCCGTGCAGATTCACTACGAGACAACTGGGCCTGAAATCTGGAAAGGCACAGGTGGAAAGATCGATGGCCTTGTTTCTGGCATCGGGACAGGTGGTACCATTACTGGAACTGGAAAGTACCTCAAAGAGCAAAACTCTAACATCAAGGTTAGAACTACAAATCATTATGCACACTACAGTGTTAGCTGCCAACGTTGACCAACTAACATTTCTTCCTGCATGAGAAATAGTATCTGATTTTATTGTGTTTTCTCATGTAAGCTCTACGGTGTGGAGCCTACCGAGAGTGCTGTCTTAAATGGTGGAAAGCCTGGTAATGTTTCCTTCTGTATCACACTCCATTCATTCTAAATACATTCACTCATTAAATTCATCTCATAATATCCATCAATAAAGATGGTCAAGTTCCCCCAACCACAATCCCATGAATTTCAAAAAGACTGAGTTTCTCTTTGCATTGCCTTTGACTTGTCATGTGAAATATCTTGTCAATAGTACTGTAATATAAATAAGAAATATCGGATGGTTAACCATTTCCGACATGGCCGCATGAGGCGCCTTTTTCTTGAGGTCCGTAATGTGAGAAAGATGTCCGTTAGGAAGAAACAACTTTGTATAGCATTTTGCACCAAAGTATTCTGCTTTGATTCTTGACACTGCTTGTTCTGTACCAACAAGATTCAGTTATTGTGAGCAGGACCACACAAGATCCAAGGAATTGGAGCTGGTTTTATCCCTGGTGTCTTGGATGTTGACATCATTGATGAAACCATACAGGTGAGTTTTCTTCGTGTACGAAGTTGAGTTGTAGAGAAGGCACTACATAAGAATTTTTTTGCCACTTACTCCCTCCGTCCCAAAATTCTTGTCTTAGATTTGTCTAGATACGGATGTATCTAACTTAGATACATCCGTATCTAGACAAATCTAAGACAAGAATTTTGGGACGGAGGGGGGTATGTTTTTGCTTAGTTTGTTCCTAGTTTTACAATCCTCCCATGAGAATAGAAGTTTGCTGGCTATTCCCTGTTTGTCTTTCCATACATCTGCATCTTTTTCCCTGGTGTAACCTTTGGTCCGTTCAAACTGTCTGACAGGTTTCAAGTGATGAGTCTATTGAGATGGCAAAGTCTCTTGCATTGAAAGAAGGATTGCTGGTGAGTATTAATAAGCAGTATCATGCACACATTGTTTTTGTCCAACCTGTCTGTACGGATCATTCAGAATCAATTGTCTGCCTCAGCCACTGACGATCTAAATATTTGTAGGTTGGGATCTCTTCTGGTGCTGCTGCAGCTGCTGCAATCAAGGTTGCTCAGAGGCCTGAAAATGCAGGGAAACTCTTTGTTGTAAGTGACACATTCCTCCTGGGAGTTTCTAGCATGCCTCGTTTCCCTGAAAATTCATCTGATCTGATAAGCAAATCACAAAAGAATTGATCTAATGAACTACAGATTTACATTTGAACTCTCATTTATATAGGGGTCATCTGCACCTGTCAGCTCTCATACTGCAATCTGACCTATTCCAGCAAGTGAAGAGAGGCTGACATTTCACTCGTGTGTAGGTTGTGTTCCCGAGCTTCGGAGAGCGCTACCTTTCGTCGGTGCTCTTCCACTCCATCAAGAAGGAGGCCGAGAGCATGGTGGTCGAGTGACGCTCGGGACTCGTCTCCTCAAGCGCGCGAAGCTGTTCTCCGAAGCCGAATCCCTCCATTCATAGGAGCCCTCTTCTACAAGAAATAAATCTTCGGCGTCCCTGCTAGTGTTGGTCTGACATCAAAGTCCTGTCAAGTTTTAATCCCACCTTGTGTGGCAATGGGGAATACTTTTGTGTTGGCCTTGTGGTGTTTAGCAATTTGAATTACCTCCTGCCTGCCCTGTATATTGAACTCCTCCTCTGTGGTCCATATGTCAGCCAGTGTGAAATAAAGCATCATGGTGCCCTTACATGTCTGAATCTTTGTTTTTCGTTCTAAAACGGGGCTGACAATTACCTAGTCGCCTGGAAAAAGAAACTGGTTCAGTCGAATCAATCTGGACCGTTGCATTGAAAACGTCAAGCCACGATTTGTTCCACCCCTCGGGTGCCCCTCCCTCCCTCCATGTGTAGCACGGGAGCAGTGCATTGACCGGCTTCTATCTAGGCTACTCCAGCATGGAGGTAATATCATCAGGAGTCATACAACTTGCGCTTGGTATCCAGTTCAGTATTATAATTTTGAAAATACGGAATTGCAGTCATGTAACTTGACTCAAGCGTGCACATACGGTCACAAAATGCATATGTGGGCGTATTTGTGTACGTGGCTCCACCTGTCAGTGACTAGCTGAGGCATTATTGCATAAAACACACTTGTACCTTTTGTATTCACGAAAGAGAGCCGGCCACCGTATTACTTTTTTTTTTGCACAAACCCCTTTGCGTTTTTAAATTTGCAGAAAAGTTAGCTACTGTACTGCAAAAATTAACGAAATTTAAGCCAAAATTGAAGACGCCAGCAGTCGACCCACATGACCAGCCACTCTAACCACTCTATCAATCACGTTCAGATCACAGCTATGAATACCAAGCTCACATGTATTGAACGAGAATGCAGTGGAGCTTACATGGGCTGCAGACACTGCGGCCAATTTCGTACGTGCTATTTTTTCTTAATATATTTACAAAACGTAAATTAAAAAGTTATATTCAAATATTTGCATGTTAAAAATATTATACATTCAGATAATAATTATTAAAT